>NW_024367384.1:89799-129875 GCF_014805655.1 Passer montanus
CTGGGTCTCCTTCCCCCATTTCCCCCCTCATTTTCCCCACATTTTCCCCACAATTTTCCCATATTTCCCCCATTCCCCCCCCATTTCCCCCCCTATTTTTCCCCCCATTTTTCCCAATATTTTCCCCCATTTCCCCCCTCATTTTCCCCAGATTTTCCCCACATTTTTCCCAATATTTTCTCCCATTTTCCCCAGACTTTCCCCACATTTCCTCCCCATTTTCCCCAATATTTTCCCCCATTTCCCCCCTCATTCCCCCCCATTTTCCCTGGATTTTCCCCACAATTTTCCCGGATTTTCCCCCCTTTTTCCCCCATTTCTCCCCATTCCTGCCGGGCTGGGGCCGCTCTCCCGGGGATTCCAGCCCCAAAACCCCTGTGGGATTTCCCGGCCGAGCGGGACAATCCCGGGAGGAGTGGCCGCCCTAATTCCCCAATTGTTGGGAAGATGGATAAACCGCGATTTACATGGCTGAGGAAAAAAGGGGAAAAATGCGGATTAAAGAGATCAGAGAGGGGGAAAATTCCATTTTCCCTTTTTTTTTCACCTGTCACAGCAGCTCGCGGGGCCCTGGGGGATTTGGGATGTCTTCATTTGCTCAGATATTCCAGTGGGATTTCTGAGGGGGGAAATCTGGGAAAAATGGGGGGAAATCTGTGGGAAATGGAGGAGGAAAATGGGGGGAAATCTGGGAAAATGGGGGGGAAATGAGGAGGGAATCTGGGAGAAAGTGGGGGGGAAATAGGGGGGAAAATAGGGGAAAATCTGGGGAAAATGAGGGGAAAGTGGGGAGAAATCTGGGAAAATGGGAGGAAAATCTGGGAAAATGGGGGCGGGGAATGAGGAGGGAATCTGGGAGAAAATGGGGGGAAAATGTGGGGAAATAGGAGAAAATCCGGGAATATATGAGGCGAAAGTGGGGGGAAATGGAGGAAGAAAATGGGGAAGAAAATCTGGGAAAATGGGGGAAATGAGACGGAATCTGGGAAAAATAGGGGGGAAATGTGGGGAAAATGTGTGGGGAAATAGTGGGGAAATAGGAGAAAATCCGGGAATATGTGAGGTGAAAGTGGGGGAAAATGGAGGAAGAAAATGGGGAAGAAAATCTGGGAAAATGGGGGGAAATGAGACGGAATCTGGGAAAAATAGGGGGAAAATGTGGGGGAAAATGTGTGGGGAAAATGTGTGGGGAAATGGGAAAAAATGAGGAAAAATGTGGCAAAAATGGGGAGGGGAATGTGGGGGAAATGTGTGAAAAATGTGGAGGGAGACGGGAGGAAGTGTGGGGAAAGTGGAGGGGAATCTGGGAAAAATAGGGGGGAAATGTGGAAAAATTGGGGAAAATGCAGGGAAAATTGTGGGAAATGGGGAGGGGAATGTGGAAAATTGTGGGGGAAATGTGGCAAAAAATGAGGGAGGAAATGTGGGGGAAATCCTGGAAAAATAGGGAAGAAATGCAGAAAAATGTGGGGGGAAATCTGAGAAAAATAGGGGAGAAATGTGGGAAAATGTGGAAAAATTAGGGAAAAACTGGGGGGAAATGTGGGAAAATGGGGGGATGGGGGGAAATGGGGGGAAAATGTGGGGAAGAAGTGGGGAAAACAGGAGGAAATCAAGGAAACGTGGGGGGAAATCCAGAAAAATGGGGGGGAATGTGGGGAAAATGTGCAGAAAATCCCAGAAAAATGGGGAAAATATGGGGGGAAACGAGGGGAAATGGGGCAAAAACGCAGAAAAAGGGGAAAACATTGCTTTCCCCCCCTCTGTCCCTAAAATTTCCCCCAATCTTCCCGTTTTGGGGCCACTTCGGGGCCTCCTGGGCTGGTTTTGAGGTCGATTTCCCATCCCGCCTGCAGAGGGATCCCCGGAAACCCCACGGAGCGATTTGTTAAATAAATATTAGGGAAAAACCCTCGGAATGAGCAAATGCGGGAGCGGATGAAAGGATCCCAAAGCTTCAGAGGCTTGGGAAAGATCAGGGAAAAGAGGAATAAATATTCAAAAGTGGAATTTCAAAGCTGCGTTCCCGGCCTTTCATCCCGGCCTCCCGCGGGAAGCGGCGGCGCCGGGAGATCCGGGGGGAATTCGGGGGAAAGATGGAGCGGAAAATGCCTGAAAAATCCCAAAAACTGCGGGAAAGCAACCCCAAAGCGGGATGGGACGGGGAGGGATCGGGGTGCCCCTGGAATTTATCCAGGTGGGGTTTGGGGTCACCTGGAATTTATCCATGTGGGCTTTGGGATCACCAGGAATTTTTCTAGGTGGGTTTTGGGATCACCAAGAATTTATCCAGGTGAGGGTTGGGGTCACCTGGAATTTATCCATATGGGATTTGGGATCACCAGGAATTTTTCCAGGTGGGTTTTGGGGTCACCTGGAATTTATCCATATGGGATTTGGGATCACCAGGAATTTTTCCAGGTGGGTTTTGGGGAGGGTTGGGGTTACCTGGAATTCCCCAGTGTGGATTTGGGGATCACCCCTGGAATTCCCTCGTGTGGATTTTGGGATTCCCGAGGTGTCCCTGGAATTCATCTATACAGATTTTGGGATCACTTGGAATTGCCCCGTGTGGATTTTGGGATCCCCTGGAGTTCCTCCATGTGGATTTTGGGATCACCTGGGTGGATTTGGGGATCTCCGGGGTGTCCCTGGAATTCCCTGTGTGGATTTTGGGATCCCCTGAAATTCTCCTGTGTGGATTTTGGGATCACCTGGAATTCCCTCGTGTGGATTTTAGGATCCCCAGGAGTTTCTCCATGTGGATTTTGGGATCACCTAGGTGGGTTTTGGGATCTCCGGGGTGTCCCTGGAATTCCCTGTGTGGATTTTGGGATCACCCCTGGAATTGCCCAATGTGGGTGTTGGGATCCCCTGAAATTCTCCTGTGTGGATTTTGGGATCACCTGGGTCTCCCCAGAATTAATCCATGTGGATTTTGGGATCAGCCCTGGAATTCCCCAGTGTGGATTTAGGGATCACCCCTGGAATTGCCCCTTGTGGATTTTGGGGTCCCCAGGAGTTCCCCCGTGTGGATTTTGGGATCATCCCCGGAATTGCCCAATGTGGATGTTGGGGTCACCCCTGGAATTCCCCGTGTGAATTTGGGATCCCCAGGGTGTCCCTGGAATTCATCCATGTGGATTTAGGAATCACCCCTGGAATTCCCCGTGCGGATTCGGGATTCCCGGCGGTGTTTTTCGGGACTCCCGGCGGTTCGGGATCCCCGCGGGCTTTGGGTCGGAGCCGCCCCGGGGTTGCCAAGGGCCGGATCTGCTCCGTTGTGGCAACGGCGCCGGGAGCGCCCGAGCCCCGGGAACGGCGGCGGCTGATCCGGGAAACATCCGGGAAACATCCCGGGAACGGCTCCTGATCCGGGAAACATCCCGGGAACGGCGGCGGCTGATCCGGGAAACATCCGGGAAACATCCCGGGAACGGCTCCTGATCCGGGAAACATCCCGGGAACGGCGGCGGCTGATCCGGGAAACATCCGGGAAACATCCCGGGAACGGCTCCTGATCCGGGAAACATCCCGGGAACGGCGGCGGCTGATCCGGGAAACATCCGGGAAACATCCCGGGAACGGCTCCTGATCCGGGAAACATCCCGGGAACGGCGGCGGCTGATCCGGGAACATCCCGGGAACGGCTCCTGATCCTGCGGGACATCCCGGGAACGGCTCCTGATCCTGGGAAACATCCCGGGAACGGCGGCGGATCCTGCGGAAACATCCTGGGAACGGCTCCTGATCCTGAGGAAACATCCCGGGAAGAGCGGCTCCCGCTCCCGCTGCACCCCCGGCACCGCCCCGTGAGCCCCGGGATTCAGGGAATTGTTCGGGAAGGGCTCGCTCGGGATCGCGCCAGCCTGGAAACCCCCGGGACAGGGCTGGGAATGTGGATGGGAATGGGAATGGGAATGGAGATGGGAATGGGAGTGGGAATGGGTGTGGGAATGGGAATAGGAAATGGAATGGGAACAGGAATGGGAAAGGGAACAGGAACAGGAATGGGAATGGGAATGGAAAAGGGGATGGGAATGGGAAAGAGAATGTGAATGGGAATGGGTGTGGGAATGAGAATGTGGATGGGGATAGGAGTGGGAATGGGGATGGGAAGGGGAATGGGAATGGGGAATGGGAGTGGGAATAGGACACGGCGGGATCAGGAATGGGAATGGGACACACTGGGATTGGGAAAGGGGCAGGCTGGTATCAGGAATGGGATATGGCAGGAATGGGAGAGAGCAGGATCGGGAATGGGAGAACCAGGAACAGGAGTGGTTCACCCTCACCCTGATCCCCGATCCCCGATCCCCGATCCCTGTCCCCACGTGTCCCCGCTGTCCCCCGTCCCTGCCAGCCGTGCCCCCCCAGGATGTCCCTGCCAGCCCCGGGCCGGGCCCTGCCGGCGCCGGAGCCGCTCCGGAGGCACGGGAACATCCCGAGCCTGGAGCCCCTGCCTGCTCCAGCCCTCCCGGCTCTCCCTGGCCGTGCCCAGGAGCCGGTGAGTGACACGGGGGACACACGGGGAGGGCACAGCCATGTCCCCAGGGTGGCCTGGGAGGAGACAGCCCCGGGCCTGGCTGCTGCTCGTCTTGGGAGCGAAGCGATTCCTGGATTTCCCCATTCCCAGCAGATGTGGAGGGAGGATTGGAGCCTGTGGCTGCTCCTGCCTCCCTTTCCCTGTCCCCAAGGTCCCCCGGGGCTGTCACCCTGGCCAGGTCGGCAGCCGAGGCCATTCCCAAGGCCATTCCCAAGGCCATTCCCGAGGCCATTCCCAAGGCCATTCCCGAGGCCAAGGTCCTGTGGCCACCAGGATCCTTCCCGAGGGGATGCAGGATAATTCCTCAGGAATTCTTACCCCCTACCCGGCATCTACAGCCACACAAAGCCCAAAAAAATCCAGGAGAATCCATTGGGAATGTGCATCCCTCTGTGGTTCTTCACTCCATCCCTCTGTTAAAGAGCTGGAAAGCCCCAAAAAGCGCCAAGTTTGGGGGTCCCAGGTCCAACCCCACATCCCTGGGATGGATGGTGACAAGAACTGGGGACAATCTGCAGCTCTCTCAGCTCCCCCATGTTGTGTCTGACCCTCATCCCAATCCAATTCTTGGGACCGGGGTCACATCCCCTCCCTGCCCGTGGGGACATCCCTGTCTGTCCAGCGGTGCCAGGCCGTGCCTGGGCTGTGTGGCAGCGCCAGCTCTGCTCTGGTCCCCAGGGATGTGGCAGCCACCACCTGGCGCTGCAGAGGATGGCCGGGGACCTGCTGTCCCTGCGCCGCCGCGTCGCCAGCCTGGAGGCCGAGAACGCGCAGCTGCGGCACAGCCTGGCACGGCTGCGGGAGCCGGCGCAGCTCCGCGGCACCGACACGGACACGCTGACCCGGGACGAGCTGCGGGACAGGCTGGGTGCGTGCGGGCACGGGCAGGGCACTGCCAGCTGCGGGTGACAGGGACAAGGCACAGTGTCCTGGGCACGGGCAGGAAATGCTGGGCACTGCCACCGGGGGTGGGTGACAGGGACATGGTGTGTCACCCTGGGGACGGGCAGGGCACACCGGACACTGCCACCGCGGGTGGTGTCAGGGCTGTCCCGCAGCCACCCCGGTGGTGACAGCGCTGTCCCCGCAGCCACCCTGGGGACATAGGGCACTGCCACCCCGGTGGTGACAGCGCTGTCCCCGCAGCCACCCTGTCCCGCGAGCTGGCGGCGGGCGCGGCGGAGCTGCGGGCGCGGCGGGCCCGGGAGCAGCGGCTGCAGAACGAGCTGATCCGGGTAGGGCCCCGCGGGCACCGGGGGCTGCCCCGGGCTCGGGCCGTGCCCGGCACTCCCGGGCCGCTCTCCCCGCAGAAGAACGACCGCGAGCAGGAGCTGCTGCTGCTCCAGCGGCGCCGGCAGCGGCAGCGGGACAAGGTGACACGGCTCGGGTGACACGGACGGGCCGGGGACACCGCGAGCCCCCCGGGCCGGCCCGGGCTGGGCACGGAGCCCTGGCACCGCGCTGGGGACACGGCGACAGCGGTGCCTGTGCCCAGGTGATCGAGGCCATGGAGCGGCTGCTGCGGGACAGGAGCGCCGAGAGAGCCGCGGGTGGGCAGGAGGGGACAGCCACACCCGGGGTGTCCCCAATGTCCCTGGGATGTCCGGGGTGGGCAGGAGGGGACAGCCACAGCCGGGGTGTCCCCAGCTGTCCTGGGATGGTCCGGGGTGGGCAGGAGGGGAGCCCTTTGGGGTCTGTCCCAGCCCTTTGGGGTCTGTCCCAGCTGCAGGAGGCCGCCCGGAGCCGGGCCCGGGAGCAGCAGGAGTTGGGGACGCGCCTGCGGGAGCACGGGCTGGCCCTGGTGAGCCGGGGACAGGGGACAGCGGTGACACCAGAGACCTGCAGTGACCCTACAGTGACAACAATGCCCCCGGTGTCCCCACTGTCCCCAATGTCCCTCGTGACCTACAGTGACACCAGTGACACCAGTGTCTTGCAGTGACCTACGGTGTCCTACAGTGTCCCCAACACCCCCAGTGACCTACCCTACAGTGACAACAATGCCCCCGGTGTCCCCACTGTCCCCAATGTCCCTCAGTGCCCCCAATGTCTCCAGTGACCCCCAATGTCCCCGGTGTCCCTTGTGTCCCCAATGTCCCCCAATGTCCCCAGTGTCCCCAAAGTCCCCAGTGACCCCACTGTCCCCAGTGTCCCTGGTGACCCCCACAGTGTCCCCAGTGTCCCCAATGTGCCCAGTATCCCCAGTGTCCCAGATGACCCCAGTGTCCCCAATGCCCCAGGTGACCCCAGTGTCCCCAACCTCCCCAGTGACCCCCAGTGACCCCCAATGTCACAAGTGTCCCCAGTGTCTCAGAGGGTCCCCAATGTCCCCAGTGTCCCCAAAGTCCCCAGTGACCCCACTGTCCCCAGTGTCCCTGGTGACCCCCAGTGTCCCCAGCACCTCCAGTGTCCCCGTGTCCCCCAATGTCCCCCACTGTCCCAGTGCCCCCAATGTCCCCAATGCCCCCAGTGTCCCTGGTGCCCCCCAGTGTCCCCTGCCCACCACAGAGCCCTCCCCTGGACATGACTCCCAGTGTCCCCATTGGCCCCCATGTCCCCAGTGTCCCCAGTGTCCCCAATGTCCCTGGTGTCCCCAGTGTCCCCAATATCCCCAGTGTCCCTGTGACCCCGGTGTCCCCAGTGTCCCCAGTATCCTCAATGTCAACAGTGTCCCCGGTGTCCCCAGTGTCCCCAAAGCCACCCATGTCCCCAATGTCCCCAGTGTCCTCCAGTGTCCCCAGTGTCCCCAATGTCCCCGGTGTCCCCAGTGTCCCCAGTGTCCCCAATGTCCCCTGTGTCCCCGGTGTCCTCCAGTGTCCCCAGTGTCCCCAGTGTCCCCGGTGTCCCCAGTGTCCCACTATCCCCACTGTCCCCATGGGGTCCCCAGTGTCCCCAGTGTCCCCAATGTCCCCGGTGTCCCCAGTGTCCCACTATCCCCACTGTCCCCATGGGGTCCCCAGTGTCCCCGGTGTCCCCAGTGTCCCACTCTCCCCACTGTTCCCGTGGGGTCCCCAGTGTCCCCAATGCCCCCAATGCCTCCCATGTCCCAATGTCCCCACTGTCCCAGTGTCCCCAGTGTCCCCAATGTCCCCTGTGTCCCCGGTGTCCTCCAGTGTCCCCAGTGTCCCCACTGTCCCAGTGCCCCCAGTCCCCCCCCGTGCCCCCAGCCCCTCCCGGCCCTTCCCATGGAGCGGAGCCAGGCAGAACATTCCAGAACATTCCAGAACATTCCAGAGGCTCGGGGCAGCTCGGTGGGACCCCCGGAGCCAGAGGGGACCCCCAGCCCATCCCCTCCCCCTCTGTGTCCCCAGAGCGCGGCCCTGGCAGCGTGCCCCTGTCCCCAGGCGCCACCGCGGGCGCGGCGCTGTCCCCGTGTCCCCTCCTCAGGGCTGGCCCTCGAGGGGCCGCAGGCTCAGCTGGATGGGCCGGTCCGGGACCAGGATGAGCTCGAACTTGGTGCCGATCTCCACGGCCCGCGCGGTCTCGATCCTGAAGTTCTCCAGGACCTGCGCGGGGAGGACACGGCGCTGGGGCCTTGGGGACACCGTGGGACAGGCCCGGGGCCACCTCCGAGGCCACTCCCAGCTGAGCCGGGCCAGCATCCCACAGGATGGACCCTGGGCCACCGTGCTGTCCCCTCATGTCAGGGACTCAATGGGGACAGACCCTGCAGCCACCACGCTGTCCCCTCATGTGGGGACAGACCCTGCAGCCACTGCGCTGTCCCCTCGTGTCAGGGACTCCATGGGGACAGACCCCATGGCCACCACACTGTCCCCTCATGTGGGGACAGACCCCACGGCCACCGCGCTGTCCCCTCGTGTTGGGGACCCCACGGGCTGGAGCTCGCAGCCACCGTGCTTGCTCTTGAAGTTCTGCAGGATCTGGGAATTTCTCCTGCCCAGATGTTGGGATCGGGATCTTCCGGAGCCCCTGGGAAATGGGATTTGTTCTCTCCAGATGTTGGGAGTGTCTCCTGCCCGGATGTTGAGATGAGATCCTTCTGGAGCGCCTGGATCTGGGGAGTTGTTCTGTCCAGATGTTGGGATCGGGATCTTCCGGAGCCCCTGGGAAATGGGATTTGTTCTCTCCAGATGTTGGGATCAGATCCTTGTCCAGATGTTGGCACTGGGATCTTCTGGAGCCCCTGGATCTGGGAATTGCTCCCACCCAGATTGTGGGATGGGAACCTTTTCCAGCCCCTGGGAAATGGGATTTGTTCTCTCCAGATGTTGGGCCAGATTTGGGGATTTGGGATTTGGGGATTTGGGGTTTGGGATTTGCGGATTTTGAATTTGGGGGTTTGGGATTGAGGATTTGGGATTGGGGATTTGTGATTTGTGATCTGGGGTTTGAGATTGGGGATTGGGGATTTGGGATTGGGGTTTGGGAGGTTTGGGAATCGTCTCCACCCCCTGGATCTGGGAATTTCTCCTACCCAGATGTTGGGATCAAATCCTTGCCCAGATGTTGGGATCGGGATCTCCTGGAGCCCCTGGACAATGGGATTTGATCTCTCCAGATGTTGGGCTGGATTTGGGGATTCGGGATTGGGGATTTGGGATTGGGGATTTGGGGATTTGTGTTTTGGGAATCCTCTCCACCCCCTGGATCTGGGAATTCCCCCTGCCCAGATGTTGGGATCAGAACCTTCTGGAACATGGGGAATTCCCGCCGGGAATGCCGGGGCCGAGGCAATTCCCCAGTTCCAGAGGGGATTTTGGGATTCCCCGGTCTCGCTATCCCGAGACATCTCGATCCCAAAAATTCCCGGGTTTTTCCTGGATTGGCTGGTCCAGCGCGGGCTGCTGGCGCCCCCTGGCGGCGGTGACACCGCCGGTGACACCCGCGGGGTTCGGGATTGGGATTTGGGGTTTGGGGTTTGGGGATTTGGGGTTTTGGGATTTGGGATTTGGGGTTTGGGGTTTGGGGTTTGGGATTTGGGGATTTGGGATCCGGGGTTTGGGGTTTTGGGATTTGGGGTTTGGGGTTTGGGATATAGGATTTTGGGATTTGGGGTTTGGGACTCGAGATTTAGGATCCGAAATTTTGTGGTTTGGGATGCGGGATCTGTGGTTTGGGATCCGAGGTTTGAGGTTTGGGATTCAGGGTTTGGGATCCAGGATTTGGGCTCTGGGACCCACTGCCCCCTCCCTGTGTTCCCATTGTCAGTCCCATGTCCCTGTCCCCATTCTGGCCATGGAAATTTGGGATTTGGGATTTGGGATTGGGGGTTTGGGAATTCTCCCGGATTTCCCACCCTGCTCCATCAACTCTGGCATTCCCAGAGGGGAAAACCCGGGAATTCTTGGGGGATCCGGGGGGGTTTGGGGTCCCATCCAGGGGATTCCCTCCTCCGATCCCATTTTTTATTCAATATCCCAAATAAAAAAGGAGTTTCCAGCCAAATTCCAGATTAATTCCAGGCGTTCTCTGCCATAATTCAGGATTGAATATCCAGGGGGAAAACCCCAAATGGCCCGGAAGAGGCAAAATCTGGGAGAAAATCCCATTTTTTGGGCAGGGTTTTCCTTTGGGAAGGGGATTTTCCCGGGAAGTGGTGGGAATTGGGCGGGAACAGGGATCCCTGAAGGGTTAAAAAAGCGACGAAAAGAGAAATTCCACTTTTTTTATCCCGACTGGATGCAATTCCCGCCTTCTCCCGGAGGGCAGGAGCCGCTCTGGAGGCGCTTCCCGAGACCGAATCCCGAGGAATTCCACCCAAAATTCACTCCGGGAGTCACCCCGGAGTTTAAAAAGTAGGGAAAAGTGAAAATTCCAAGGTTTTTCCCGCCTGGATGCACTTCCGGAGTGCGGGAACCGCTCCGGGAGCGGAGCCTTGGAGCGAATCCCGCGGAATTCCAGCAGAATTCCTCC
Source organism: Passer montanus (assembly GCF_014805655.1). Taxonomy (NCBI): domain Eukaryota; kingdom Metazoa; phylum Chordata; class Aves; order Passeriformes; family Passeridae; genus Passer; species Passer montanus. The sequence continues at coordinate 100,223 of NW_024367384.1, forward strand.
CGGAGGAGGAGGAGGGACAGGGAGGAAGGCTTGGAAAAGGGGGAGAAGGAAAAACAGGAGGAGGAAGAGGAGGGAGAGGAGGAAGAGGAGGGAGAGGAGGAGGAATAAGAGGAGAAAGGAGGAAGATTTGGAAAAGGAGGAGAAGGGAGAAGGAAAAAGAGGAGGAGGAGCAGGGAGGAAGGCTCGGAGAAGGAGGGAGAGGGGGAGGAGGAAAAAGAGGAGGAGGAGGCGGGGTCGGAGGAGGAAGGCTTGGAAAAAGGGGGAGAGGAGCAGAAGGAGGGACAGGGGAGGAGGAGAGAGAGAAGGAGGAGGGAGGAAGGCCTGGAAAAGGAGGAGAAGGAAAAAGAGAAGGAGGAGGAGGAGGAGGAGGAAGAGAAGGAGGAGGAGGAAGAAAAGGAGGGCGAAAAAGAGGAGGAAGAGGAAAAGGAGGAGGGGAGGAGGAGGAAGGCTTGGAAAAGGAGAAGAAGGAGAAGGAAAAAGAGGAGGGAGAGGGAGGAAGGTTTGGAAAAGGAGGAGGAGGGACAGGAGGGGCAGGAAAAAGAGGAGGGGGAGGAAAAAGAGGACGAGGAGGCGGGGTCGGAGGAGGGAGGAAGGCTTGGAAAAGGAGGAGAAGGAGAAGGAGGAGGACGAAAAAGAGGAGGAGGAAAAAGAGGAGGAGGAGAAGGAAAAGGAGGAGGAGGAGAGGAGAAGGAAGTGGAGGGAGGAAGGCTTGGAAAAGGAGGAGAAGGAAAAAGAGGAGAAAGAGGAGGAGAAGCAGAAGGAAGAAAAGGAGGAGGAAAAAAGGAAAAAGAGGAGGAGGAGGAGGAAGGAGAGGAGGAGGAGGAGGGAGAGCAGGAGCCGCGCTCCGGGCGGGCCGGGCCCGAGCGGCGCTGCCCCGGCTGCGGCTGCAGCGCGGGCAGCCGCCTGTGGCTGGCGGGCACCGCGGGCAGCGCGGGCAGCGCGGGCAGCGCGGGCAGCGTCCGCCGCCAGGCGCCCGCCTCGGGGACCGTGCGGGGACAGGCGCGACATCCCTTCGGCTTCGGCCAGGTGCCGCCCAACTGGCGGGACGGAGCGCTGGGCGACGGCGCGGGGGGACAGCGGCGACAGGCGGCGCGCGGGCGGCAGGGGGTGGCCGTGTCGTCCTTCGCCTTCGCCTCGGCGGGACAGCCGCCCTTTGTCGCCGCGGGGGTGGCGACGCACGGAGAGGGCGCCGAGGGTGTCCCCGCGTCGCGGGGAACAGCGATGGGGACAGGGATAGGGACAGGGATGGGGACACCTCTGGGGACAGGGATAGGGACACCTCTGGGGACAGGGATAGGGACACCTATAAGGACGGGGACACCTATAGGGACAGGGATGGGGACAGAAATGGGGACACCTATAGGGACAGGGATAGGGACACCTATAAGGACAGGGATGGGGACACCTCTGGGGACAGGGATAGGGACACCGATAAGGACAGGGACACCGATAGGGACAGGGATAGGGACAGAAATGGGGACAGGGACAGGGATAGGGACAGGAGTGGGGACACCTTTGGGGACAGGGATAGGGACACCTCTAGGGACAGCGATGGGGACAGGGCCGGGGGCGGCGTTCCCGCTGCAGCCCCGCGCGCTGCCCGAGGATTTCGGGGAGGAGCCGCAGCCCTACGGAGCCGCGGGGGTGCCGCTGGATCGCCGCTACTCGCACAGCCTGTACCACGACGGCGATGCCGAGGCGCAAACCGGGACGGGATCCATGGAAAATCTGGGATTTGGGGCGCAGTTCCCGCCCCGCGAGGCGCAGCCGCCGTTCCGGGCGCCCGAATCCTTTGGGGTCGCTCATCCCGAGCCCTTCGCTCCCGAAATTCCTCAGGCCGTGCCCGACAGCCAAGCCCGGCTCAGCGTGGGCAGCGTCTACAGGCCCAGCTTTGGGGCCAGGGGTGAGTTTGGGGTTTCCTTGGGATGGGCGGAATTCCCGGGATTTGCCACAGGGGGGTTGGGAATGAGGGGAACGGGGAGGGGGGGGCAGGGCCCGCTCGGGGGGATGGGATTGGGATGGGGCTGGGCCGTACCCAGGGTGATCCCATAATGTTGGGGTGGGCTGTGCCCGGTGCCACAGCGGTGCCACAGCGGTGCCAGCCACGCGGGGAGCCCGGCGGCGATGGCGGCGGGGCTGTGGCGGCGCGGGGCGCTCTGGGCCGCGCTGCTGCTGCTGGCGGCGGCGCAGGAGCCGTGGCGGCAGCTGATCCAGTGGGAGAACAACGGGCGGCTCTACAGCCTGCTCAACAGCGGCGCCGAGTTCGTGATGGGATTGGGATGGGGCTGGGCCGTACCCAGGGTGATCCCATAATGTTGGGGTGGGCTGTGCCGTGTCCCAGGGCACCCCAAACTTCTGGGATGGGAATGTGCCCTGTCCCAGGGCATCCCAAACTTCTGGGGTGGGAATGTGCTGTGTCCCAGGGCACCCCAAACTTCTGGGATGGGAATGTGCCCTGTCCCAGGGCATCCCAAATTTGTGGGATGAGGCTGGGCTGTGTTCCAGGTAATTCCAAATTTGTGGGATGAGGCTGGGCTGTGTCCCAGGTAATCCCAAATTTGTGGGATGAGGCTGGGCTGTGTTCATTTCCCAGGTCATCCCGTAATTTTGGGATGGGCTGTGCCATGTCCAAGGTCACACCTGGGATCTGTCCTGGGGCATCCCATAATTTTGGGCTAGGGCTGTGCTCCAGGTAATCCCAAATTTGTGGGATGGGGCTGTGCCACGTCCCAGAGCATTCCTGGGGTCTGTCCCGGGTAACTCCATTCTGGATCCCATTTTTCCATGGGATATTTGGGATGGGGCAGGGCTGGATCCCATTTTTCCATGGGGTGTTTATCCCATTTTTCCATGGGATATTTAGGTCAGGGCAGGGCTGGATCTCATTTTTCCATGGGATATTTGGGATGGGGCAGGGCTGGATCCCATTTTTCCATGGGGTGTTTATCCCATTTTTCCATGGGATATTTAGGTCAGGGCAGGGCTGGATCTCATTTTTCCATGGGATATTTGGGATGGGGCAGGGCTGGATCCCATTTTTCCATGGGGTGTTTATCCCAGTTATCCGTGGGATATTTGGGTTTTCCATGGGATGGGGCAGGGCTGGATCCCGTTTTTCCCGGCTGGGACTCGCTCCATTCCCAGATTTTTGGGAAGGACGGATGAATCCGTGCTCCGGTCACTCTGGGGTCACTCGGGGGTGGCTCCCTCCCCATCCCGATGAAATCCCATGGATTCGGGCTGAGCTTTCCGAGAGCTTTGGAGCCCTCGGAGCCGCTCCCAGCCCATCCCTCGGGAATCCCATCCCAGCCTGACCCCGTGCCCTGCCCAGCCCCATCCCAGTTTTCTGGGAAAAGCCATCCCGGAGGATTTGGGGCGGTGGGAAGGGCCCAGCCCTGCCCTACACAGCCAGGGAGGGAACGCTGCGGAAAAAACTCGGGAATGGGGATTTCTGGGATCGCAGAGAAGCCGGGAATGGGGTGCAGGGGGGGTGAAGGATGGGAGGAATTTTGGGACGCATTCAGGGAATGCTGGAATTCCCGAGGCTCTGGAGGGACACCCAAGGACAGCTGCCCTGCTGATGACCCGGCAAAGATTCCGGCCAAATTCCCCGGGAAAGATTCCAACCAAATTCCCCGTTGGCAGCGTCCGTGTCCTTCCAGGATCCCGCGAGGTGTCGGTGGCTCCGCCAGGGAATTCGGGACACCCAAATTCCCGGAACTTCCCACTTTTCCTGGAGAAATTTCCCAGGAACCCAGCTGATCCCCTCAAATTCCAGTCCCTCGCGGTGTTTTGGGAATGTTGTCACCTCCCTGTCACTTCCCGGGGATCCTAATTGAAGCAAACGATGGCCGGCGCCGGATCCGGCGTTGATTGTTAATTATTAATTATTAATGATTAATTCCACGGCCAAAGCTCCTCGGGAGCCTCCTAATCCCGGCCGGATCCGGCAGGAATGTGCGGCATTGCCGGCCCCCGGCCGGGGTTAATGAAGGAAGGAATCCGACCCCGCTGCTTCCAGCGGGAATTCTGGGGTTTCGGGGGGAACGGGGCCTGGGGGAATCTGGGAAGAGGGGCTGGGAAAATTCCAGGCCTGCTCCGGAGGTGGGAGGGATGGGAGCAGCTCCGGGGGTGGGGAAGGGAAGGGGATCCAGACCCCAAAAGTTTTCCGCACCCAGATCCCAACCCCAATCCCGTTTCCAGGGGTTTTGTGATCCCTGATCCCATTTCCAGGGGTTCCTCATCCTGATCCCAACCCTGATCCCATTTCCAGGGGTTTTGTGGTCCCTGATCCCATCTCCAGGGGTTCCTCATCCCAATCCCATCTCCAGGGGTTCCTCATCCCGATCCCATCTCCAAAAGCTTCCTAACCCCGATCCCAGCCCAGATCCCACTTCCAGGGGTTCCTCACCCCAATCCTGACCCTGATCCCATCTCCAGGGGTTCCTCATCCTGATCCCATCTCCAAAAGCTTCCTAACCCCAATCCCAGCCCAGATCCCACTTCCAGGGGGTCCTCACCCCAATCCTGACCCTGATCCCATCTCCAGGGGTTCCTCATCCCAATCCCATCTCCAAAATCTTCCTGACCCTAATCCCAACCCCAATCCCATCTCCAGGGGTTCCCTAACCCCGATCCAAACCCAGATCCTATCTCCAAAACTTCCTGGCCCCAATCTCTGCCCGTATCCCACTTCCTGGGGTTTCTCATCCCAATCCTGACCCCGATCCCATCTCCAGGGGTTTCTTACCCCAATCCCATCTCCAGGAATTTCCCCACCCCAATCCCACCTTGATCCCATCTCCAGGGGTTCTCTGATCCCTGATCCCACCTCCAGGGGCATCCCAACCCCAATCCCTCTCCAGATCCCATCTCCAGGGGCTTCCTCATCCCAATCCCATCTCCTGAGATTTCCCAACCCCAATCCCATCCCCAGGGGTTCCCTCAGCCTGATCCCAACCCTGATCCCGTCTCCAAAACTTCCTGGCCCCAATCCCTGCCCAGATCCCACTTCCAGGGGTTCCTCATCCCAATCCTGATCCTGATCCCACTTCCAGGGGTTCCTCACCTCAATCCCGATCCTGATCCCATCTCCAGGGGTTTCTTGCCCCGATCCCATCTCCAGTAGGGTTTTTCCCCCTGACCCCATGGATTGGGTCCCCCAGGGTTGGTTTTGGAAGGAAAGAGGGATTTGGGAATTCCATGGGGCGCTGGGAATTTGGGTCCCACCAAGCGGGAGTTCGGTGTCACCCCCGGATGGGCCGGGAGGTGTCGGAATTCCCAGGAAAGTCTCCCTCTGGTGGGATCAGATTTTGGGATTGGGGTGGTTCTGGGGGCTGGGAATCCCAGGATTCTGTGGGGATGGAGGAGGGATTGGGATTGGGATTGGGAATGGAATTGGGATGAGATTGGGATGGGATTGGGATGGGATTGATGGGGTGGGATTGGGATTGTGAAAGGAATTGGAATTGGGATTGGGATGGGATTGACAGGATGGGATTGGGATTGTAAATGGATTTGGATTGGGATTGAGATTGATGGGATGGGATTGGAATTGGAAATGGGATTGGGATGGGAGTGATGGCATGGGATTATTGGGATTGGGATTGCGAATGGAATTGGAATTAGGATTGGGAATATGATTGGATTGATGAGATTGGGAATGGAATTGGGATGGGATTGGGAACAGGATTGGGATGGGATTGATGGGATTTGGATTATTAATGGAATTGGAATTAAGACTGGGAATGGGATGGGATTTGTGGGAGGGGATGGGGATTGGGAATGGAATGGGAATTAGGATTGGAAATGGGATTGTGAATGGAATTGGGATTTGGATTGGGATTGGATTTATGGGATTGGGATTATTAATGGAATTTGAATTAGGACTGGGATTGGGATTGGGATGGGATTGATGGGATGGGAAGCTGGAATCCCCTCGGTCTCTCCAGATGTCCCCATTCCCATTCCCTCCGTTCCTGGCCTCCCCTGCTCCCACTTTTCCACGGCTCCCTGTGGGGTTTTCCCGCTGATCCCACAAACAGGGCTGATGATCCCGATTTTCCCTGGGAATGGAGGGAAATCTCCTCTGGCAGCTCCCGGGGCGGCCGAGGGGCCGGGTGGGAAAACCAAAAACCTTTTCCCAATGGGATTGTCCAGTCTGGGACTTTCCCTGGGTTTTTGGGAATCCTCAGCAAAACCCCCTGGAATTTGGGGTGGGACAGGGACAATTCCAGAGGTGGGGATCCCGATATCCCGTGAATTCCAGAGGTTCGACCCCAAAAAGGAGGTATGAGATCCTATAAAAACAACGGGGCCATCCCAGGGCAGAATCCAGCGGGAAAGGGGAAAATCCAAATCCCATAAAACTCCCCGTTGGTCCCGGAGTCGGATTTCGCTCCGGAGCTTCCAAGAATTCCTTGGAATAAACAACGGCAGGGGAGGGGAAACATTTCTGAAAGGATGGAAAACTTTTCCTTGGACGGCCCAGGGTGGTTTTCCATGGGGTTTTTTTGTTAGGAATTTTTTTTAAGGGATGGGGCAGAAGTTTTTTCCGAGCTCTCCCGGTTTTTTTTTGGGTCCCCCCGGGAATTACATCAGCAGGAATGGGGCAGGAAATGAGCTCCAAAGGAATGACGTGATCCCTCCCGGGAAGGCAGGCCCAGAAACAAGGAGGCATTGTTCTCCTTTCCAAGGAAAAATGGGGAAAGATGGGGAGAAAATGGGAGAAAAAGGGGGGGAAATGGGATATGTGGGGAAAAGCGGGGAAAACAGGAGAAACAGGGAAGAAAAATGGGGGGAAACTGGGAAAAACCAGGGGGAAAAGCAGGGAAAAGCAGGGAAAAATGGGGGGAAACTGGGAAAAACCAGGGGGAAAAGCAGGGAAAAATGGGGAGAAATGGAAAGAAAAAGGGAAAGATGGGGAATGTGATGGAAAATTGGGGAAAAACTGGGAAAAATGGGGAAAAATGGGGGGAAATGGAAAGAAAAAGGGGAAAGATGGGGAATGTGAGGGAAAATTGGGGAAAAACTGGGGAAAAAAAGAGGAAAAATGGGGGGAAATGGGAAAACAGGGGAACGGGAAAACGAGAAAATAGGGAAAATGGGACAAAAGAGGGGAAAATGAGGGAAAACAGGGCAGGGATAAGGATGGGAATGGGATGGGGATGGAAATGGGACGGGGAGAAGGGAAACTGAGGCACGGAGCGCCTGAGGAGCATCCCCCCATCCCGATCCTTCCCGAGGGGCTGATTCCAGGACAATTCCAGGTGCTGGAAGGGAATGGGAGGGTTGGAAAGGGTCGGAATTCCAGCTCCAGCTGGGCTCCATAAATTTGGGAACCCAAGGCAGCCCCATCTGTCCCTGCATCCCTCTGTCCCTCCCGGCTCTGGAATTGTCTGGAGTTCAAGGAAAAGAGGGATAAAGGCAGGGATAACCCCGCTTTCCCCCTGTTTTGGGGTGAAAAGCAGGGAATAGGGCAGGGAATTGGGATGCTGCTCTTCCAGGGATTGTCCCAGGGTCCCATCCCAGGGCTGGGACAGGGAATGGCTTCCAGGGAGAGGCTGGAGTGATCCTGATCCTGATCCCAAAATTCTGATCCTGATCCTGATGCAGATCCCAATCCCAATCCTGATCCCAATTCTGATGCTGATCCCAATCCCAATCCCAATCCCAGTCCTGATCACAGTCCTGATCCTTATCCTGATCTTGATCCCGATCCCCATCCCAATCCCAATCCAATCCCGATCCCACGGGCAGGCAGGAAATGCAGGATTGGGATGTGTCAGGGGGGCTGCAGTGAGGAGAGGAGGGAAGGGAGGATTTTCCAGCTGGAAATTGGGAAAACCTGGCAGGGCTGGGGACCCGGAATGTCCCCGCTGGGCTGCTGGGAGGAGGAGCCGTGGTCCCAATCCCTGTCCCCATGGATGTTCCCATTTTCCCAGTCTCCCAGATCCGATCCCAGATCCCAAATCCCAAATCCCCAGGCCTCCAGAAGCTGTGTCCCCAGTCCCTGTCCCCAACCCCTGTTCCCAATTTTCCCGTCAGGTCTCCCAGACCTGATCCCAGATTTCCCCAATCCCTGTTCCCAATCCCTGTTCCCAATGATGTCCCTGTTTTCCCAGATCTGATCCTGGATGTCCCCAGACCCGTCCCCAATCCCTGTTCCCAATTTCCCGGCAGGTGTCCTGGATCTGATCCCAGATCCCAGATGTCAGGGTCTCCAGCAGCTGTGTCCCCAGGGAATGTCTCCAGTCCTTGTTCCCGTTCCCATTTCCCAGCAGGTCTTCTGGTTTTGGTCCCAGATTTCCCCAATCCCCACTCCCATTTCCTGGCAGGTCTCCTGGATCTGATCCTGGATTTCCCCAGTCTTGGATTTCCCCAATCCCAATCCCGTTTCCCAGCAGGTCTCCCTGATCTGATCCCAGATTTCCCTGATCCCATTTCCTGATTTCCCAGCAGGTTTCCTGGACCTGATCCCAGATTTCCCCAATCCTGGATTTCCCCAATCCCAATCCCATTTCCCAGCAGGTCTCCTGATCCTGGATTTCCCCAGTTCCTGTCCCCAGTCCTGGATTTCCCCAATCCCTGATTTCCCCAATCCTGATCCCGTTTCCCAGCAGGTCTCCCAGATCTGATCCCTGATTTCCCTAATCCCAATCCCATTTCCTGGCAGGTCTCAAATCTGATCCCAGATTTCCCTAATTCCTATTCCCAATCCTGATCCCATTTCCTGGCAGGTCTCCCTGTCCCTGATCCCGTATTTCCCTGATCCTGGTCCCGTTTCCTGGCAGATCTCTTGATCCCGGATTTCCCCAATCCCAGATTTCCCCAATCCCAATTTCCCCGATCCCGGTCCCGTTTCCCGGCAGGTCTCCTTGTCCCCGATCCCAGATTTCCCCAATCCCAATTTCCCCGATCCCGGTCCCGTTTCCCGGCAGGTCTCCTTGTCCCCGATCCCAGATTTCCCCAATCCCAATTTCCCCGATCCCGGTCCCGTTTCCCGGCAGGGCTCCCGGACCTGGTCCCGGACCCCAACTACGTGCAGGCCTCGACGTACGTGCAGAGAGCGCACCTGTACTCGCTGCGCTGCGCCGCCGAGGAGCGCTGCCTGGCCAGGTGGGGACAGACGGGACAGCAGGACAGCGGGACAGCGGGACAGACGGGACAGCGGGACAGCGGGACACGGGACACGGGACAGCGGGACAGACGGGACAGACGGGACAGGGGGACAGAGGGACAGCGGGACAGCGGGACAGGGGGACAGCGGGACACCGGGACAGACGGGACAGACGGGACAAGGGGACAGCGGGACAGACGGGACAGCGGGACAGACGGGACAGAGGGACAGAGGGACAGCGGGACAGGGGGCACACCGGGACAGACGGGACATGGGGGCACATGGGATACAGGATATGGGGGACACGGGATACGGGACATGGGAGAGGCGGGATATGGGACATGGGGGACCCGGGACACCGGGACAGACGGGACAGGGGGGACACGGGATATGGGACATGGGGGACCCGGGACACCGGGACAGACGGGACAGCGGGACAGAGGGACAGAGGGACAGAGGGACAGCCCGGACAGCGGGCACGGGACAGCGGGACAGCGGGACAGACGGGACAGCGGGACAGCGGGACAGACGGGACAGGGGGACAGCGGGACACGGGACAGCGGGACAGACGGGACAGAGGGACAGAGGGACAGCGGGACAGGGGGCACACCGGGACAGACGGGACATGGGGGCACATGGGATACAGGATATGGGGGACACGGGATACGGGACATGGGAGAGGCGGGATATGGGACATGGGGGACCCGGGACACCGGGACAGACGGGACAGGGGGGACACGGGATATGGGACATGGGACACAGGAGAGATGGGAAAAACGGGACATGGGAGAGATGGGATATGGGACATGGGGGACACAGGATACAGGACACGGGACATGGGACACAGGATACAGGAGATGGGAGAGGCAGGATATGGGATATGGGAGAGATGGGATATGGGAACTGGGGGATACGGGACACAGGACATGGGGGAGATGGGATATGGGCCACGGGATACAGGACATGGGAGAGACAGGATACAGGACATGGGAGAGGCGGGATATGGGATATGGGATATGGGATATGGGACACAGGACATGGGGGAGATGGGATATGGGACACGGGATACAGGATACAGGATGTGGGAGAGACAGGATATGGGACATGGGAGAGATGGGATATGGGATATGGGATATGGGATATGGGAGAGACGGAATATGGGACACGGGATACAGGACATGGGACATGGGAGAAATGGGATATGGGGACTGGGGGACACGGGATACGGGACATGGGACATGGGAGAGACAGGCTATGGGACACGGGATGCGGGACACAGGATATGGGACATGGAGGAGATGGGACATGGGAAGGGAACATGGGGACACGGGATATGGGACATGGGGGAGATGGGATATGGGACACGGGATACAGGATACGGGACATGGGACACAGGAGATACAGAGGGGATTGGGATGAGGGGAAATGAGGATAAAAGGGATCTTGGGATGAGGGGGAGGTGGGGATACCCCGGCAGGGAGAGAGGGGGGAGGTGCTGATGGGGGAGAGGGAGGAGGAGGGGAGGGGAAAAGGGGAGAGGGAGGGATGGGAGAGAGGGAAGGGGAAAGGGAAAGGGAAGGGGAAAAGGGGAAAAGGGGAAAAAAGGAAGGGAAAAGGGGGCAAAAGGGTAAGGGAAGGGAAGGGAAGGGAAGGGAAGGGAAGGGAAGGGAAGGGAAGGGAAGGGCGCCGGGAGCAGCCCAGCCCAGCCCGGCCGGTTCCCCTCTCCATCCTTTCCTTTCCCACCGGAGGAATTCCCTCTGGAAAAGGGGATTCCCCTGGGCAGGCAGGGGCCAGCGGCAGTGCCAGCAGTGCCAGCAGTGTCCCTGTCCCTGTCCCCAGCACGGCGTACGCGGCCGAGGCCACCGACTACGACGTGCGGGTGCTGCTGCGCTTCCCGCAGCGCGTCAAGAACCAGGGCACGGCCGACTTCCTGCCCAGCCAGCCCCGCCACCGCTGGCAGTGGCACAGCTGCCACCAGTGAGTGTCCCCAGCTGTCCCCAACCTCGGCCCGGCCCCTGCTGGCAGCTCCGAGGGCTTTGGTGGCATTTCCCCACAGCTGTCCCCAACCTCGGCCCGGCCCCTGCTGGCAGCTCCGAGGGCTTTGGTGGCACTTTGGTGGCACTTTGGTGGCGCTTTGGTGGCACTTTGGTGGCATTTACCCGTTTGGTGGCTTTGCTTTGGGATGTTGCTGTGCGGTGTCACCTTCCGTGAACTCTTCGTCCCCAAAGTCACTGTGGTGGTGGCAGTGGCACAGGTGCCACCAGTGAGTGTCCCCAACCTCACTCCAGTCCTGGGTGGCAGCCCCAAGGGGTGCGGTGTCACCTTCCGTGAACTCTTCGTCCCCAAAGCCACTGTGTTGGTGGCAGTGGCACAGCTGCCATCAGTGAGTGTCCCCAGATGTCCCCTACCTTGGCCCAGCCCCCGCTGGCAGCTCCGAGGGCTTTGGTGGCACTTTGGTGGCACTTTGGTGGCACTTTGGTGGCACTTTGGTGGCGTTTCCTCATTTGGTGGCTTTGCTCTGGGGCCTTGCTGTGCGGTGTCACCCTCTTGGGGCTCTTTGTCCCCAAAGCCGCCATCCATGCTGCTGGCAGTGGCACAGCTGCCAGCTGTCACTGTCCCCAGCCCTGTCCTTGCCACCACCCCCCCTCTGGTGACAGTTTTGAGGCTTTTTCGTGGAATTTCCCCATTTTGGGTCATTCTGGGGGTTCTGTTGGGGTTGGCGTCACCTCCTTTGGGCTCTTTGTCCCCAGAGCCACCATGATGGTGGCAGTGGCACCGCTGCCACCAGGGAGTGTCCCCAGCCCTGTCCCCAGCCCTGGTGACACCTTTAAGGCGTTCTAGTGGCATCCCCCGCTCGGTGGCTTTGGGGTTGGTGTCACCTTCCGTGGGCTCTTTGTCCCCAAAGCCACCGCGCCCCGGAGCTGATGTCCGTTCCGGGAAGGGAAGGGAAGTTCCGGGAAGGGAAGGGAAGGGAAGGGAAGGGAAGGGAAGGGAAGGGAAGGGAAGGGAAGGGAAGGGCGCCGGGAGCAGCCCAGCCCAGCCCGGCCGGTTCCCCTCTCTGTCCCTTCCTTTCCCACGGGAGGAAATTCCCTCTGGAAAAGGGCATTCCCCTGGGCAGGCAGGGGCCAGCGGCAGTGCCAGCAGTGCCAGCAGTGTCCCTGTCCCTGTCCCCAGCACGGCGTACGCGGCCGAGGCCACCGACTACGACGTGCGGGTGCTGCTGCGCTTCCCGCAGCGCGTCAAGAACCAGGGCACGGCCGACTTCCTGCCCAGCCAGCCCCGCCACCGCTGGCAGTGGCACAGCTGCCACCAGTGAGTGTCCCCAGCTGTCCCCAACCTCGGCCCGGCCCCTGCTGGCAGCTCCGAGGGCTTTGGTGGCACTTTGGTGGCACTTTGGTGGCGCTTTGGTGGCACTTTGGTGGCATTTACCCGTTTGGTGGCTTTGCTTTGGGATGTTGCTGTGCGGTGTCACCTTCCGTGAACTCTTCGTCCCCAAAGTCACTGTGGTGGTGGCAGTGGCACAGGTGCCACCAGTGAGTGTCCCCAACCTCACTCCAGTCCTGGGTGGCAGCCCCAAGGGCTTTGGTGGCACTTTGGTGGCGCTTTGGTGGCACTTTGGTGGCGTTTCCCCATTTGGTGGCTTTGCTTTGGGGTCTCCCTTCATCTCTTTGTCTTCCTTCATCCCCAAAGCCATCATCCATGTTGGTGGCAGTGGCACGGCTGCCACCAGTGAGTGTCCCCAGATGTCCCCAACCTTGGCCCAGCCCCCGCTGGCAGCTCCGAGGGCTTTGGTGGCACTTTGGTGGCACTTTGGTGACACTTTGGTGACACTTTGGTGGCACTTTGGTGGCACTTTGGTGGCGCTTTGGTGGCACTTTGGTGGCGTTTCCCCATTTGGTGGCTTTGCTTTGGGGTCTCCCTTCATCTCTTTGTCTTCCTTCATCCCCAAAGCCATCATCCATGTTGGTGGCAGTGGCACGGCTGCCACCAGTGAGTGTCCCCAGATGTCCCCAACCTTGGCCCAGCCCCCGCTGGCAGCTCCGAGGGCTTTGGTGGCACTTTGGTGGCACTTTGGTGACACTTTGGTGACACTTTGGTGGCACTTTGGTGGCACTTTGGTGGCGCTTTGGTGGCACTTTGGTGGCGTTTCCCCGTTTGGTGGCTTTGCTCTGGGGCCTTGCTGTGCAGTGTCACCCTCTTGGGGCTCTTTGTCCCCAAAGCCGCCATCCATGCTGCTGGCAGTGGCACAGCTGCCAGCTGTCACTGTCCCCAGCCCTGTCCTTGCCACCACCCCCCTCTGGTGACAGTTTTGAGGCTTTTTCGTGGAATTTCCCCATTTTGGGTCATTTTGGGGGTTCTGTTGGGGTTGGCGTCACCTCCTTTGGGCTCTTTGTCCCCAGAGCCACCATGATGGTGGCAGTGGCACCGCTGCCACCAGGGAGTGTCCCCAGCCCTGTCCCCAGCCCTGGTGACACCTTTAAGGCGTTCTAGTGGCATCCCCCGCTCGGTGGCTTTGGGGTTGGTGTCACCTTCCGTGGGCTCTTTGTCCCCAAAGCCACCGCGCCCCGGAGCTGATGTCCCCTCTGCCCCGGTGACTGTCCCCAAGGGGGGGCTGCCACCTGCTGTGCCCCTCCTGCCACCCTGGAGGGTGGGGACGTCCCCATGGTGACACCCCCGAGTGTCCCCTGGGTGCCCCCACTGTCCCCATGGTGTCCCCAGAGTGTCCCCATGTCCCCAGGCACTACTGCTGGATGTCCCCAGAGTGTCCCCTGAGTGTCCCCGGAGTAACCTCTGAGTGTCCCCTGCTGTCCCCAGATTTATCCCATAGCTTGTCCCCTGATTGTCCCTTGAGTGTCCCCTTGACTGTCCCCTGAGTGTCCCAAAGCATCCCCTGGTGTCCCCTGTCCCCTGGTGTCCCCATGTCCCCACGGTGTCCCCACAGTGTCCCCCAGTGTCCCCACGGTGTCCCCACGGTGTCCCCATGTCCCCAGGCACTACCACAGCATGGCGGAGTTCAGTCCCTGTGACCTGCTGGGTGTCACCTGAGTGTCCCTGACTGTCCCCAGAGCTCCCCGAGTGTCCCCAGCCTGTCCCCATGCTGTCCCTAGAATGTCCTCATGGTGTCCCCAGGCTGTCCCCGTGGTATCTCCAGCCTGTCCCTACCTTGTCCCCCTGGTGTCCCTGTCCCCACGGTGTCCTTGTGGTATCCCCACAGTGTCCTCTGTCCCCCTGGTATCCCCCTGGTGTCCCCATGTCCCCTGGTGTCCCCACGGTGTCCCCACGGTGTCCCCCAGTGTCCCCTGTCCCCAGCCTGTCCCCATGTCCCATGTCCCCACCATGTCCCCGGTGTCCCCTGTCCCCCTGGTGTCCCCACGGTGTCCCCTGTCCCTGTGGTGTCCCCACAGTGTCCCCATGTCCCCAGAGTGTCCCCTCGTGTCCCCACAGTGTCCCCATGGTGTCCCCAGTGTCCCCATGTCCCTGGTGTCCCCATGTCCCCAGTGTCCCCGTGTCCCCTGGTGTCCCCACGGTGTCCCCACGGTGTCCCCATGTCCCCTCGTGTCCCCACGGTGTCCCCACGGTGTCCCCATGTCCCCTGGTGTCCCCACGGTGTCCCCTGTCCCCAGGCACTACCACAGCATGGCGGAGTTCAGCCACTACGACCTGCTGGATGTCACCTCGGGCCGCCGGGTGGCCGAGGGACACAAGGCCAGCTTCTGCCTGGAGGACACCACCTGCGACTTCGGCCACCTCAAGCGCTACGCCTGCACCGCCCACACCCAGGTGACACCTGGGGATGGCACCTTTGTTACCTGTGTCACTCTGTGTCACTTTTGGGCCCTGTTTTGTCCTCTTTTGTCCCTTTTCTGTCCCCTTTTATCCATTTTTTGTCCCTTTCTTGTCCCTTTTTGTCCCATTTCGTCCCTTTTGTCCCCACTTGTGGCACTGTCACTGTGTTCTGCACCGCCCACACGCAGGTGACACTGGGGACAGTGCCTTTGTCACCTCTGTCCCTTTGTGTCACTTTTGGGCCCTTTTTTGTCCCTATTTTCCCCTTTTTCTCCATTTTCTGTCCCCTTTTCTCCCCTTTTTGTCCCTTTTGTCCCCACTTGTGTCACTGTGTCTGCACCGCCCACACCCAGGTGACACCTGGGGATGGCACCTTTGTCACCTCTGTCACTTTGTGTCCCCTTTTGTCCCTTTTTTCCCCCCTTTTATCAATTTTTTGTCCCTTTCTTGTCCCTTTTTGTCCCATTTTGTCCCTTTTGTCCCCACTTGTGTCACTGTGTCTGCACCGCCCACACCCAGGTGACACCTGGGGATGGCACCTTTGTCACTTCTGTCACTTTTTGTCCCTTTTGTCCCTGTTTTCCCCTTTTCTCCATTTTTCGTCCCTTTTTTGTCCCTTTTTGTCCCTTTTGTCCCCACTTGTGGCACCGTGACTGCACCACCCACACGCAGGTGACACCGGGGACAATGGCCTTTGTCACTTCTGTCACTTTTTGTGTCACTTTTGTCCCTTTTATGTCCCTTTTTGTCCCCTTTTCTCCCTTTTTTGTCCTTTTCCCCCTTTTGGTCCCTTTTTTGTCCCCTTTCCCCATTTTTCCCAATTTCCCCATTTCCCACCCCATTTCCCTCCATTTTTGTTCCCCTTTTCCCCCGTTTTTCCACCTTTTTTCCCCTTTTTTCATTTTTTCCCATTTTTCCCTTTCCCCCCATTTTTTACCTTTTTTCTCCCTTTATTTTCATTTTTGTCCAGTTACGGGACAGCGGGACACGGGGACACCGGGACACCGGGACACCTGGGGACATCTGGGGACATTTTGGGGATATTTTGGAACTTTTGGGAACGTTTTGGGGACGTTTGGGGACATTTTGGGGACATTTTCTTCTCAAGATCTCACTCTGGCCTCTTACAGCACCCAAGGGATCCTTTTGGATCCTTTTTTCCCATTTTCCCCCCTATTTTTCCCCTTTCCCCCATTTTTTAAGCTTTTTTCCTCCATTTTTCATTTTTTAAATTTTTTCTCCCATTTTTGCCCAATTTCCCCATTTCTCACCCCATTTTCCTCTCCAGGTTTCACCCTGGGCTTTACAACACCCGAGGGATCCTTTCTGATCCTTTTTTCCCATTTTCCCTCCATTTTCCCCCATTTTTAACCTTTTTTCTCCATTTTTCATTTTTTCCATATTTTTCTCCCATTTTTTCCCAATTTCCCCATTTTTTACCCCATTTTCCCCTCAAGCTCTCACCCTGGCCTGCTACAACACCCAAGGGATCCTTTTGGATCCTTTTTTCCCATTTTCCCCCCTATTTTTCCCCTTTCCCCCATTTTTAAGCTTTTTTCCTCCATTTTTCATTTTTTAAATTTTTTCTCCCATTTTTGCCCAATTTCCCCATTTCTCACCCCATTTTCCTCTCAAGATCTCACCCTGGGCTGTTACAACACCCAAGGGATCCTTTTTTTCCCATTTTTCCTCCATTTTTCCCCTTTTCCCCCCATTTTTAAACTTTATTTCCCCTTTTTTTCAATTTTCCCATCTTCTCTCCCCCTTTTGCCCAATTTCCCCATTTCTCACCCCATTTTCCTCTCAAGATCTCACCCTGGGCTGTTACAACACCCAAGGGATCCTTTTTTTCCCATTTTTCCTCCATTTTTCCCCTTTTCCCCCCATTTTTAAACTTTATTTCCCCTTTTTTTCAATTTTCCCATCTTCTCTCCCCCTTTTGCCCAATTTCCCCATTTCTCACCCCATTTCCCCCCTATCCCAGGTCCAGGTCAATCCCAAATATTTGGTGCTGGAGTCGGATTTCACCAACAACGTCGTGCGCTGCCACATCCACTACACCGGGCGCTTCGTGTCGGCCTCCAACTGCCGCATCGGCCAGTACGGAGCGCGGCCCCAAAAACACCATCCCAAAAACCCCGATCCCAAACCCCGATCCCAAAGCCCGATCCCAAACCCCGATCCAAAACCCCGATCCCAAACCCCTGAGCCCAAAACCCTGAGCCCAAACCGCTGACCCCAAAACCCTGATCCCAAAAATCCCTGATCCCAAAAACCCAGATCTCAAAATTAAACCATCCCAAAACACCCTGATCCCAAAAAACCCAGCCCAAAAATCCCCATCCTAAACACCAAAATCCCAAAAATAACCCATCCCAAAAATCCCGATCCCAAAAAACCCTGATCCCAAACAACCCTGATCCCAAAAAAACCCCGATCCCAAAAATCCCCATCCCAAAAACCCCGATCCCAAAAACACTGATCCCAAAAACCCCGATCCCAAAAATCCCCATCCCAAGAAAACCCCGATCCCAAACAACCCTGATCCCAAGAATAAACCATCCCAGAAAACCCCAATCCCAAAAAACCCTGTTCCCAAAAACCCAGATCCCAAAAATCCCTGATCCCAAACAACCCCGATCCCAAAAATCCCCATCCCAAAAAAAACCCCGATCCCAAACACCCCTGGGCCCTCTGTCCCTTTTCCCGCTTTTCCCCCAATTTTTTCCTTTCTTTTCTGGGGCGCTTTCGGTGGCGCAGCTCAGGGAAGCGATCGGGATTTGGGGTTTTCCAAATTCTCCATGGAATTTTATGGGATCTCTCCCTTTGGGGTTGGGATTTTGCTCCTTTCCCATGGAATTCTCTGGGATTTGGGGCAGGAATTGGGATTTTCCCCATTTTTCACGGAATTTTTCAGGATTTGGGGTGGGAATTGGGATTTTGTTCCTTTCCCGTGGAATTTTCTGGGATTTGCCCATTTGGGATCAATTTTTTTCCTCCTTTTCCATGGCATTTTCTGGGATTTGGGCTGGGAATTGGGATTTTCCCCTTTTCCATGGGATTCTTTGGGATTTGGGGCAGGAATTTGGGTTTTCCTCCTTTCCCATTTCCCGTTTCCCCGCAGATCCTGACGGCAGCCGAAGCCCCGGAGCGTCGCCCGTCCCCTTTCCCGGGAAGTTCCCGAGGTGGCTCCGCGGCGTTCCCAAAGTTCCCCCTTTTCCCAATAAAAAGCGGGGAAGCCACGAGGACTCTTTGGAATCGTTTTTATCCCAAATTTTCCCGGCATTCCCGGCTTTTCCCCCGTTTCCCGAGGAAATCCAAAGCAGGGACCCCAAAATGCTCCATAAAATCCTCGTGATCCTACAAATCTTTGGGAATTTTTGGGAATGTCCCCAAAGGGGGAAAGAAACAGCTCCGGGAATTTTGGGGAGGGAAATCCTATAAATTTTTTTAGGGAATGTTTCTGTTTTCCCGACAGAGAGAGCAGAGGTTGGGATTTGGGAATTTTTGGGCTGGGAATGGGGACGGGAATGGGGTCAGTGGGATTGGGGACAGTGGGATTGGGGACATTGGGAACGGGAATGGGGACAATGAGAATGGGACATTGGGATTGGGACACCGGGATGGGACTGGGGACACTGGGAATGGGGACATTGGGAATGGGAATGGGACATTGGGATTGGGACACCGGGATGGGACTGGGGACACTGGGAATGGGGACATTGGGAATGGGAATGGGACATTGGGATTGGGACAGCGGGATGGGACTGGATTGACTGGGAATGGGGACAATGAGAATGGGACATTGGGATTGGGACACCGGGATGGGACTGGGGACTCTGGGAATGGGGACATTGGGAATGGGGACTTTGGGAATGGGGACACTGAGAATGGGACATTGGGATCGGGACACCGGGATGGGACTGGGGACACTGGGAATGGGGACATTGGGAATGGGGACTTTGGGAATGGGGACACTGAGAATGGGACATTGGGATTGGGACACCGGGATGGGACTGGGGACACTCGGAATGGGGACACTGTGACTGGAATGGGGACACTGGGATTGGGGATGGGGACTTTGGGATTGGGGACACGAAGGTTGGGGACACTGGGATGGGAATAGGGACACTGAGAATGGGACATTGGGATTGGGACACCGGGATGGGACTGGGGACACTGGGAATGGGGACATTGGGAATGGAGTGGGGACACCGGGATGAGAATGGGGACACCAGGACAGGACTGGGGACACGGGGACAGGAATGGGGACATTGGGAATGGAGTGGGGACACCCCGATGAGAATGGGGACACCAGGACAGGACTGGGGACACGGGGACAGGAATGGGGACATTGGGAATGGGAATGGGAATGGGAATGGGGACACCGGGACGGGATTGGGGACATTGGGAATGGGCATGGGGACACTGACATGGGAATGGGGACAGTGGGAGTGGGGCCACAAATGGAGACAGTGGGATTGGGATGGGGACACTGGGGAATGGGGACATTGGGAATGGAGTGGGGACACCGGGATGAGAATGGGGACACCAGGACAGGATTGGGGACAGGAATGGGGACATTGGGAATGGGGACAATGGAATGGGATTGGGGACATTGGGAATGGGAATGGGGACACTGACATGGGAATGGGGACAGTGGGAGTGGGGCCACAAATGGAGACAGTGGGATTGGGATGGGGACACTGGGAATGGGGACACCGAGATGGGATTGGGGACACGGGGACAGGAATTGAGAATGGGAATGGGGACACTGACGGAAATAGGGACAGTGGGAGTGGGGACACAAGGATGGGATTGGGGACAGGGGGATGGGAATGGGGACATTGGGAATGGGGTTGGGGACCTTGGAAAGGGGGACACTGGGACAGGAATGGGGACATTGGGAATGGGAATGGGGACATTAGGATGGGAATGGGACATTGGGAATGGGGACAGTGGGAATGGGAATAGGGACATTGGGAATGGGGACACTGGGAGGGAATGGGGACATTGGGATGGAATGGGACACTGGGAATGGGGACACCGGGATGGGATTGGGGACATTGGGAATGGGGACACTGGGAACAGGACTGGGGACACTGGGATGGGAATGGGGACACTTGGAGAGGATTGGTGACACTGGGACAGGAGCGGTGGCCCTCCCCACCCCATTCCTTGGATTCCGCCCCAGAGTGATCCTCGGACACCGCGGGTCCTTGTGGGATTTTACGGGATTTCCGTCAGTCCTTGTGGGATTTACTGGGATTTCCGTCAGTCCTTGTGGGATTTTACGGGATTTCCGTCGCTCATTCCAGGATTTATCGGGATTTCCGTCGCTCACTCCGGGTTTATGGGATTTCCGTCGCTCACTCCGGGTTTATGGGATTTCCGTCGCTCATTCCGGGTTTTATCAGGATTTCCATTGGTCATTCCGGGTTTATGGGATTTCCGTCGCTCATTCCGGGTTTATGGGATTTCCGTCGCTCATTCCAGGTTTATGGGATTTCCGTCGGTCATTCCGGGTTTATGGGATTTCCGTTGGTCATTCCGGGTTTATGGGATTTCCGTCGGTCATTCCGGGTTTATGGGATTTCCGTCGGTCATTCCGGGTTTATGGGATTTCCGTCGCTCACTCCGGGTTTATGGGATTTCCGTCGCTCATTCCGGGTTTATGGGATTTCCGTCGGTCATTCCGGGTTTATGGGATTTCCGTCGGTCATTCCGGGTTTATGGGATTTCCGTCGCTCATTCCGGGTTTATGGGATTTCCGTCGCTCACTCCGGGCTCATGGGGAATTCCGGCGCCGGAGGCCGATGGCCAGCGCGGCTCCGGCCACGGCCACGCCGGCCACCGCGCAGGCCAGCGCTGTCCCCACGGCCAGCGGTGTCACCGCGCCTGCGAAGGGACACCGAGTGACATGGAGGGGAGCGGGGATTGTCACCAGGTGACACCCACTGTCACCGGGTGTCACCAGTGTCACTTGGTGTCACACAGTGTCACCCAGAGTCACCCAGTGTCACCAGTGTCACCCAGTGTCACCTCAGGACTCACCCTGGTGGCCCTATGGGACTGGGGACACTGGGAATGGGGACACTGTGACTGGAATGGGGACACTGGGATTGGGGATGGGGACTTTGGGATTGGGGACACGAAGGTTGGGGACACTGGGATGGGAATAGGGACACTGAGAATGGGACATTGGGATTGGGACACCGGGATGGGACTGGGGACACTGGGAATGGGGACATTGGGAATGGAGTGGGGACACCGGGATGAGAATGGGGACACCAGGACAGGATTGGGGACAGGAATGGGGACATTGGGAATGGGGACAATTGAATGGGATTGGGGACATTGGGAATGGGAATGGGGACACTGGGAATGGGGACACTGGGATGGGATTGGGGACATTGGGAATGGGGACACTGGGAACAGGACTGGGGACACTGGGATGGGAATGGGGACACTTGGAGAGGATTGGTGACACTGGGACAGGAGCGGTGGCCCTCCCCACCCCATTCCTTGGATTCCGCCCCAGAGTGATCCTCGGACACCGCGGGTCCTTGTGGGATTTTACGGGATTTCCGTCAGTCCTTGTGGGATTTACTGGGATTTCCGTCAGTCCTTGTGGGATTTTACGGGATTTCCGTCGCTCATTCCAGGATTTATCGGGATTTCCGTCGCTCACTCCGGGTTTATGGGATTTCCGTCGCTCACTCCGGGTTTATGGGATTTCCGTCGCTCACTCCGGGTTTATGGGATTTCCGTCGCTCATTCCGGGTTTTATCAGGATTTCCATTGGTCATTCCGGGTTTATGGGATTTCCGTCGCTCACTCCGGGCTCATGGGGAATTCCGGCGCCGGAGGCCGATGGCCAGCGCGGCTCCGGCCACGGCCACGCCGGCCACCGCGCAGGCCAGCGCTGTCCCCACGGCCAGCGGTGTCACCGCGCCTGCGAAGGGACACCGAGTGACATGGAGGGGAGCGGGGATTGTCACCAGGTGACACCCACTGTCACCGGGTGTCACCAGTGTCACTTGGTGTCACACAGTGTCATCAGTGTCACCCGGTGTCACCAGGGTCACCCAGTGTCACACAGTGTCACACAGTGTCACCAGTGTCACCCGGTGTCACCAGGGTCACACAGTGTCACCCAGTGTCACACAGTGTCATCAGTGTCACTTGGTGTCACCCAGTGTCACCAGGGTCACCTCAGGACTCACCCTGGTGGCCCTCGGGGCGCTGGCCACGCTGCGCACTCGAGAGCAGCACGGGACCGATGACAACGTCAGCTTCGGAGGTGGCACCTGGGGACATGGGGACAGTGAGGAGGGATCACCCCACCCCAGTGTCCCCATGTCCCACTGTCCCATGTCCCTCTGTCCCCAGTGTCCCCATGATGCCCCCATGTCCCCCACTGTCCCCACGTCCCGTCCCCTCCCTGTCCCCATGTCATGCTGTCCCCATGTCCCCATGCTGTCCCTTTGTCCCCACATCCCCCTGTCCCCAAGTTCCCCGTGTCCCCGGTATCCCCAGTGTCCCCACGTCCCCCTGCTGTCGTCCGCTGTCCCCCGCTGTCCCCACGTCCCCCTGTCCAGCTGTCCCCCTGTCCCCTGTCCCGCTGTCCCCCTGTCCCCCTGTCCCCTGTCCCCCTGTCCCGCTGTCCCCTGTCCCCTGTCCCCTGTCCCCCTGTCCCCTGTCCCCTGTCCCCCTGTCCCCTGTCCCCTGTCCCCCTGTCCCCTGTCCCCTGTCCCCCTGTCCCCTGTCCCCTGTCCCCCTGTCCCCTGTCCCCTGTCCCCCTGTCCCCTGTCCCCTGTCCCCCTGTCCCCTGTCCCCTGTCCCCCTGTCCCCTGTCCCCTGTCCCCCTGTCCCCTGTCCCCTGTCCCCCTGTCCCCTGTCCCCTGTCCCCCTGTCCCCTGTCCCCTGTCCCCCTGTCCCCTGTCCCCTGTCCCCCTGTCCCCTGTCCCCTGTCCCCCTGTCCCCTGTCCCCTGTCCCCCTGTCCCCTGTCCCCTGTCCCCCTGTCCCCTGTCCCCTGTCCCCCTGTCCCCTGTCCCCTGTCCCCCTGTCCCCTGTCCCCTGTCCCCCTGTCCCCTGTCCCCTGTCCCCCTGTCCCCTGTCCCCTGTCCCCCTGTCCCCTGTCCCCTGTCCCCCTGTCCCCTGTCCCCTGTCCCCCTGTCCCCTGTCCCCTGTCCCCCTGTCCCCTGTCCCCTGTCCCCCTGTCCCCTGTCCCCTGTCCCCCTGTCCCCTGTCCCCTGTCCCCCTGTCCCCTGTCCCCTGTCCCCCTGTCCCCTGTCCCCTGTCCCCCTGTCCCCTGTCCCCTGTCCCCCTGTCCCCTGTCCCCTGTCCCCCTGTCCCCTGTCCCCTGTCCCCCTGTCCCCTGTCCCCTGTCCCCCTGTCCCCTGTCCCCTGTCCCCCTGTCCCCTGTCCCCTGTCCCCCTGTCCCCTGTCCCCTGTCCCCCTGTCCCCTGTCCCCTGTCCCCCTGTCCCCTGTCCCCTGTCCCCCTGTCCCCTGTCCCCTGTCCCCCTGTCCCCTGTCCCCTGTCCCCCTGTCCCCTGTCCCCTGTCCCCCTGTCCCCTGTCCCCTGTCCCCCTGTCCCCTGTCCCCTGTCCCCCTGTCCCGCTGTCCCCTGTCCCCTGTCCCCTGTCCCTCACCGTGCCCGTCGTGTCTCCGGTAGCGGTGCCCGTCCCAGCGCCCCGCGGGTGCCCCGCGCTGGCCGCAGGTGCCGCGCTCGCAGCAGCTGCAGATGTCCCTTGTCCCCTCCACGGGCGCCCAGCTGGGGCACGGAGGTGACACCGTCAGCCGGTGCCACCGGGGCGGGTGCCACCGGGAAGGTGCCACCGCGGAGATGCCGCCAGGGAGGTGACACCAGGGAGGTGACACAGGGAGGTGACACAGGGCAGGTGACACCAGAGAGGTGACACAGGGCAGTGACACAGGGAGGTGACACTACAAAGGTGGCACCAGGGAGATGACATGGGGAGGTGACACAGGGAGGTGACACGGGGAGGTGACACAGGGAGGTGACACAGGGAGATGACACTGGGGAGGTGACACAGGGAGGTGACACGGGGCGGTGACACGGGCAGGTGACACTGGGGAGGTGACACAGGCAGGTGACACCGGGAGGTGACACGGGGAGGTGACACTGGGGAGGTGACACGGGCAGGTGACATGGAGGTGACACAGGGAGGTGACACAGGGAGGTGACACTGGGGAGGTGACACAGGGAGGTGACACAGGGCGGTGACAGGGGGCAGGTGACACAGGGAGGTGACACTGGGGAGGTGACACTGGGGAGGTGGCACGGAGGTGACACGGGGCAGTGACACGGGGAGGTGACACAGGGAGGTGACACGGGGCGGTGACACAGGGAGGTGACACCGGGAGGTGACACAGGGAGGTGACACTGGGAGGTGACACAGGAAGGTGACACGGGCAGGTGACATTAGGAGGTGACACCGGGAAGTGACACAGGCAGGTGACACCGGGAGGTGACACGGGGCAGGTGACACCGGCAGGTGACACGGGCAGGTGACACCCGGAGGTGACACGGGCCGGTGACACCGGGAGGTGACACGGGCAGGTGACACAGGGAGGTGACACGGGCAGGTGACACGGGGAGGTGACACGGGCAGGTGACACCCGGAGGTGACACGGCAGGTGACACTCACGTGTTGCGCGCCTTGCTGAAGGAGCAGGCCTTGTTCAGCGCGTCCGGGCTCTGCTCGGCCGGTGTCACCTTCAGGTGACACGTGATGTAGATCTGCGCAGGGGACACTGCTGGGGACACCGCGGGGCCACCGGGAGGCGCTGGGGACAGGGGGTGTCCCCGGTGTCCCCGGGGTGTCACTGTCACCTTACCAGGCTGCGGGGGTCGCCGGCGAAGCGGAAGGCGTCGATCTGGAAGCGCAGCACGTCCTGCCGCGGCCGGGGGGTGACAAAGGCCGAGCTGGTGGCATCCGAGCGCCCGTCCACCAGGCACCTGTGGGGACAGCAGGGACACGGCCCGGGGACACGGTCACAGCCATGGGGACACAGCCCGGGGACACGGTCACAGCCATGGGGAGAGTGGGACATGGCCCTGGGGACAGCAGGGACACATCCCGGGGACACAGTCACAGCCACAGGGACAGCAGGGTTACACCCTGGGGACAGCAGGGTCACAGCCACAGGGACAGAGGGGTCACGGCCATGGGGACAGCGGGGACGGTCACAGCCATGGGGACAGCAGGGACAGAGCTCTGGGGACAGCGGGGTCACAGCCACGGGGACAGTGGGACATGGCCCTGGGGACAGCAGGGACACATCCCGGGGACACAGTCACAGCCATGGGGACAGCGGGGCTACACGGTCACAGCCATGGGGACAGCAGGGACACAGCCCCAGGGACAGCAGGGGCACAGTCCTGGCTGGCAGTGCAGTGTCCCCAAGTGTCCCCAGATCAGCTGAGGAAGTGACAAGGGCTCAGCACCTCATGGGTGACCCCAGACCTCGAAATGTCCTCAAATGTCCCCAGATTGTCCTCAAATGTCCCCAGATTGTCCCCAAATGTCCCCAAATGTCCCTGTACTCACCCATTGAAGCCAGTGATGGGTAATGAGGCATCGCCACCATGTCCCAGACCCCAAAGTGCCCCCAAATGTCCCCAAAGGTCCCCAGACTCCCCCATTGTAGTCGATGATGGAGCAGTGGGACGGGATGAGGTGCCACCACCCCCTGACCGTGCCCCTCACCCCCAATTGCCCCAAAATGTCCCCAAACATCCCCAAATGTCCCCAAACGTCCCTGAATTATCCCCAGATGTCCCCTGCGCACCCGTTGAAGTTGATGATGGCCCCGTGGGGCAGGATGAGCTGCCACCCTCCCCCTGACCCCAAAGCATCCCCAAATGTCCCCCAAACATCCCCAAAACATCCCCAAATGTCCCCAAACATCCCCAAATGTCCCCAAAACATCCCCAAAACATCCCCAAATGTCCCCAAACATCCCCAAATGTCCCCAAAACATCCCCAAGCATCCCCAAATGTCCCCAACGGTCCCCAGATGTCCCCAGCGCACCCGTTGAAGTCGATGATGGCGTGGTGGCACAAGGAGGGCTCACCACCCTCTGGGTGTCCCCCAGACCCCAAAACGCCCCCAGATGTCCCCAGCCATCCCCAATGTCCCCAGATGTCCCCAATGTCCCCAGCAGGCCCCGGCGCACCCACTGAAGTCAGTGATGGCGTAGGGGCACAAGGAGGGCTCACCACGCTGAGGGTGTCCCCCAGACCCCAAAACGCCCCCAGATGTTCCAAGATGTCCTCAAATGTCCCCAGACATCCCCAAATGTCCTCAGCCATCCCCAGATGTCCCCAAATGTCCCCAGATGTCCCTGATGTCCCTGATGTCCCTGATGTCCCCGGCACACCCGTTGAAGTCGATGATGGTGCAGTGGCACAAGGAGGGCTCACCACCCTGTGGGTGTCCCCCAGATGTCCCCAAACGCCCCCAGATGTCCCCAGCCATCCCCCAATGTCCCCAGATGTCCCCAGATGTCCCCGCAGTCGCCGGCGCACCCGTTGAAGTCGATGATGGCGTAGTGGGGCTCGCTGCCGGCGCCGGGGCCCAGGCTGGCCACGCAGGAGTCGACGAAGAGGCGCAGCGGGACGTGGCTGTGCGCGCCCACCTCGGCCTGGATGTTCAGCACGTCCCCGAGGCGGAACGCCGAGAGGTCCCGCTCCGAGCTCCAGTCCTCTGGAAAAGCCCACGGGAAAAGGGTTGGGAAAAGGGGAATCCCAAAAAATCCCACTCCGAGCTCCAGTCCTCTGGAAAACCCCACAGGATCAACCCCAAAGTGATCCCGAAAGGGGAAAAGGGATGGGAAAGGGGAATCCCAAAAAATCCCTCTCCCAGCTCCAGTCCTCTGGAGTCCCGCTCCGAGCTCCAGCCAAAGTGATCCCGAAAGGGGAAAAGGGATGGGAAAGGGGAATCCCAAAAAATCCCGCTCCGAGCTCCAGTCCTCTGGAAAAGCCCACGGGAAAAGGGTTGGGAAAAGGGGGATCCCAAAAAATCCCGCTCCCAGCTCCAGTCCTTGGGAAAACCCCACGGGATCAACCCCAATGTGATCCCAAAGGGGAAAAGGGATGGGAAAAGGGGAATCCCAAAAAATCCCGCTCCGAGCTCCAGTCCTCTGGAAAAGCCCACGGGAAAAGGGATGGGAAAGGGGAATCCCAAAAAATCCCACTCCGAGCGCCAGTCCTCTGGAAAACCCCACGGGAAAAAGATGGAAAATGGGGAATCCCAAAAAATCCCGCTCCCAGCTCCAGTCCTCTGGAAAACCCCACGGGTAAAGGGTTGGGAAAGGGGAATCCCAAAAAATCCCGCTCCCAGCTCCAGTCCTCTGGAAAACCCCACTGGAAAAGGGATGGGAAAAGGGGAATCCCAAAAAATCCCGCTCCCAGCTCCAGTCTTCTGGAAAACCCCACAGGATCAACCCCAAAGTGATCCCAAAAGGAGAAAAGGGGTGGGAAAGGGATCAAAAAGAGGGAAAAGGGGATGGAGAAATGGGGGGAAAAGGAGGAAAAGGTGAGGGAAAGGTGGGGATGGAAAAGGGGACGGAAAAGAGGGTGGAAAAGGGGGAAAAGGGATGGGAAAGGGACGGGAAAGGGGAGAGGGCGGGAAAGCCCCGAGCCCGCACCGTTCATGAGGCGCAGGGAGAACAGGAGCTTCTCCTGCGAGGCCAGCGCCGAGTTAAAGGGAGCCCAGGTGGGACGGATGGAGCCGCTGGAGACGTTATCCCGCCTGGAAAAGGGATCGGGAACGGGAATGGGATCGGGAACGGGATTGGGAAGGGGAACATAGGGAATGGGACACTGGAGACGTTATCCTGCCTGGAAAAGGGATCGGGATCGGGATCGGGAATGGGATCGGGAATGGGATCGGGAATGGGATCGGGAATGGGATCGGGAATGGGATCGGGAACGGGAATGGGAACGGGATCGGGAACGGGACACTGGGATGGGAATGGGACACTGGGAATGGGGACACTGGAGACGTTATCCCGCCTGGAAAAGGGAACAGGGAATGGGATCGGGAATGGGATCGGGAATGGGAATGGGAATGGGGGCATTGGGAATGGGACGCTGAAGACCTTATCCTGCCTGGAAAAGGGGACAGGGACTGGGATCGGGAATGGGAGTGGGGACACTGGAGATGTTTTCCTGCCTGGAAAAGGGAACAGGGTCAGGAATGGGATCGGGAATGGGACACTGGGAATGGGGACATTGGAAATGGCACAATGGACACGTTATCCTGTCTGGAAAAGGGAATGGGATCAGGAACAGGATCGGGAATGGGACGCTGGGAATGGGCACATTGGGATGGGAATGGGGACAGTGGGTACAAATGAGGACCCCAGAATGGGAATGGGAATACTGGGAATGCGGGAAGTGATCTGGGAATCCCAGGAATGTGGGATGGGATCCCGGGGACACTGGGAATGGAATTGGGATACCAAGATGGGAATGGGGACAGTGGGAATGGGACACTGGGATGGGAATGCGAATGCCAGGAATGCAGGAGGGGATTCAGGATGGGAATGGGAATCCTGGAAGTGCTGGGAAGGCAGAATGGGATCCGGGGACATGAATGGGATTCCTGGGAATGCTGGGAAGGTGCAATGGGATCCCAGGATAGGAACAGGAATCCTGGGAATGCCAGGAACAGGGATAGGGTCCAGGGACGTGAATGGGATTCCTGGGAATGCCAGGAAGGTAGGATGGAATTCGGGATGGGAATGGGATTCCTGGGAATGCCAGGAAGGCAGCATGGGGTCTGGGATGGGAATGGGATTCCTGGGAATGCTGGGAGGGTGGGATAGGATCCGGGATGGGAATGGGATTCCAGGAATGCTGGGAGGGTGGGATGGGATCCGGGATGGGAATGGGATTCAGAGACGTTATCCCGCCTGGAAAAGGGAACGGGAATGGGATCAGGAATGGGATCGGGAACGGGGACATTGGGATGGGAATGGGGACCCCAAAATGGGAATGGGAATGGGAATCCCAGGAATGTGGGATGGGATCCCGGGGACACTGGGAATGGAATTGGGATACCAAGATGGGAATGGGGACAGTGGGATGGGAATGCGAATGCCAGGAATGTGGGATGGGATCCAGGATGGGAATGGGAATCCTGGAAATGCCAGGAACAGGAGATGGGATTCCAGGGACACGAATGGGATTCCTGGGAATGCTGGGAAGGTGCAATGGGATCCCAGGATAGGAACAGGAATCCTGGGAATCCAGGGATAGGGTCCAGGGACATGAATGGGATTCCTGAGAATGCCAGGAAGGAAGGATGGAATTCGGGATGGGAATGGGATTCCTGGGAATGCTGGGAATGCCGTAATGGGAATCCCAGAATGGGAATGGGATTCCTGGGAATGCTGAGAATGCAGGATGGGATCTGGGACGGGAATGGGATTCCCAGGATGCCGGGAAGGGAGGATGGGATCCGGGATGGGAATGGGATTCCTGGGAATGCCAGAAATGTAGAATGGGATCCGGGATGGGAATGGGATTCCCGGGAATGCCGGGAAGGCAGGATGGGATCCAGGATGGAAATGGGATTCCTGGGAATGCCGGGAAGGCCGGATGGGATCCAGGATGGGAATGGGATTCCTGGGAATGCCGGGAAGGCAGGATGGGATCCGGGATGGAAATGGGATTCCCAGGATGCCGGGAAGGCAGGATGGGATCCAGGA
>NW_024367385.1:0-1688 GCF_014805655.1 Passer montanus
CTCCCAGTCCCTCCCAGTTCACCCCAGTCTCTCCCAGTTCCCCCCAGTGCCCCCCAGCTGGAGCTGCTGGAGGGGGCGGAGCTTCCCCTGCTGGGCGGGGCCGAGGTTCAGGTTCGCTGCCACGCCCACGACGCTCGCCCCGCCCCCACCCTGGAGCTGCGCCTGGGTGAGAATTTGGGGCCATTTCGGGCAATTTGGGGCAATTTTGGGGCAATTTCGGGCAATTTGGGGCAATTTTGGGGCATTTTGGGTGATTTGGGGGGATTTTTCTGCTGCCTTTTGGGGCAATTTTGGCTGATTTTGGCTGATTTTGGGTGGTTTTGGGTGGTTTTGGGTGGTTTTGGGTGGTTTTGGGTGGTTTTGGGTGGTTTTGGGTGGTTTTGGGTGGTTTTGGGGGGTTTTGGGTGGTTTTGGGGTGATTTTGGGGTATTTGGGGCGGTTTTTTGCTGATTTTGGCTGAATTTTGGGTCATTTTGGCAGATTTTTGGAGGATTTGGGGGGATTTTTGCTGAATTTTGGGTGAATTTTGCTGATTTTGGGATAATTTTGGCTGATTTGGGGTGAATTTTTTTGATTTTGGGTGGTTTTGCGGTGATTTTGGGGGGATTTTTTACTGATTTTGGGGTATTTTTGGGTGAATTTTGGGGGAATTTTGGGGTAATTTTCGCTGGTTTTAAGTGGTTTGGGGGTGATTTTTTTGCTGATTTTGGGGTATTTTGGCTGAATTTTGGGTGAATTTTGCTGATTTTTGGCTGATTTTGGGGTAATTCTGGGGTAATTTTGGCTGATTTTGGGTGAATTTTTTTGATTTTGGGTGGTTTTGGGGTGATTTTGGGGGGATTTTTTGCTGATTTTGGGGTATTTTTGGCTGGATTTTGGGTGAATTTTGGGGTGTTTTGGCTGATTTTGGGGTGATTTTTGCTGATTTTGGGGTGGTTTTTTGGCTGATTTTGGGTGGTTTTGGGGTGATTTTGGCTGATTTTGGGTTCATTTTTTTGATTTTGGGTGGTTTTGGGGTGATTTTGGGGTGATTTTTTGCTGATTTTTGAGGTATTTTTGGCTGGATTTTTGGTGAATTTTGGGGTCTTTTGGCTGATCTTGGGGTGATTTTTGCTGATTTTGGGGTGAATTTTGCTGATTTTGGGTGGTTTTGGGGTGATTTTGGCTGATTTTGGGTGAATTTTTTTATTTTGGGTGGTTTTGGGGTGATTTTGGAGTGATTTTTTGCTGATTTTGGGGTATTTTGGCTGAGTTTTGGGGTAATTTTTGCTGATTTTGGGTGAATTTTGGGGTAATTTTGGCTGATTTTGGGTGGTTTGGGGGTGATTTTTGCTGATTTTGGGGTGGTTTTTGGCTGATTTTGCGTGGTTTTGGGTGAATTTTGCTGATTTGGGGGGAATTTTGGGGTAATTTTGGCTGATTTTGGGTGGTTTTGGGTAAATTTTGGCAGATTTTGGGGTGAATTTTGCTGATTTTTGGTGAATTTTGGGGTGATTTTGGCTGATTTTGGGTTTTGTGAATTTTGCTGATTTGGGGGTAATTTTGGGCTGATTTTGGCTGATTTTGGGTTTTTGGCTCCCAGGGGAGGAGCCCCTTCCCGACGTCTCCTCCCGGGTGTTCGAGGGGTCCCACCCCAAACTGAGCTCCAGCGAGGCCACGGCCAGGTCAGCACCAGTACGGACCAGTAT
>NW_024367386.1:0-1732 GCF_014805655.1 Passer montanus
CACCCCAAGACCCTCCAGGACACCCCAGAACAATTTGGGGCGCCCCAGAGCCACCCCGAGTGTCCCACGGATGTCCCACGGATGTCCCACGGATGTCCCATGGATGTCCCATGGATGTCCCAAAGCCACCCCAGGCTGTCCCAGAGCCACCCCAGGGTGTCCCACAGATGTCCCAGGGTGTCCCAGACACACCCCAAAGTGTCCCATGGATGTCCCAGAGCCACCCCAGGGTGTCCCACAGGTGTCCCAAGGCCACCCCAGGGTGTCCCACAGGTGTCCCAAAGCCACCCCAGGGTGTCCCCAGGTGTCCCAAAGCCACCCCACGGCGTCCCACGGGTGTCCCAAGGCCACCCCAGGGCGTCCCATGGATGTCCCAAAGCCACCCCACGGCGTCCCAGGACCACCCAGGCCACCCCACAGAAGATCCTGGCCACCCCAGAGCCACCCCGGGGTGTCCCACAGATGTCCCAGGCCCCCCCAGGACCTCTCAGGACACTTTAGGGTGTCCCAGAGCCACCCCAGGGTGCCCCAAGGTGTCCCGGGGTGTCCCACAGATGTCCCAGGCCACCCCAGGACCTCTCAGGACACTTTAGGGTGTCCCAGAGCCACCCCAGGGTGCCCCAAGGTGTCCCAGGGTGTCCCACGGATGTCCCAAAGCCACCCCAGGGTGCCCCACGGGTGTCCCAGAGCCGCCCCAAAGTGTCCCATGGGTGTCCCAGGGTGCCCCAAGGTGTCCCAGGGTGTCCCACGGATGTCCCAAAGCCACCCCAGGACTCTAAGGTGCCCCAGAACCACCCCAAGGTGTCCCAGAGTGTCCCAAGGCCACCCCAGGGTGTCCCTCAGGTGTCCCAGAGTGTCCCAGGGTGTCCCACAGATGTCCCAAAGCCACCCCAGGGTGCCCCACGGGTGTCCCAGAGCCGCCCCAAAGTGTCCCATGGGTGTCCCAGGGTGCCCCAAGGTGTCCCGGGGTGTCCCACAGATGTCCCAGGCCACCCCAGGACCTCTCAGGACACTTTAGGGTGTCCCAGAGCCACCCCAAAGTGTCCCATGGGTGTCCCATGGATGTCCCAAGGCCACCCCTGGGTGTCCCACAGATGTCCCAGGGCCACCCCAGGGTGTCCCTCAGGTGTCCCAGAGCTACCCCAAGACCCCTCAGGCCACCCCGGGACTCTTTAGGGTGTCCCAGAGCCACCCCAAAGTGTCCCATGGGTGTCCCATGGATGTCCCAAGGCCACCCCTGGGTGTCCCACAGATGTCCCAGGGCCACCCCAGGGTGTCCCTCAGGTGTCCCAGAGCTACCCCAAGACCCCTCAGGCCACCCCGGGACTCTTTAGGGTGTCCCAGAGCCACCCCAGGGTGCCCCACGGATGTCCCAGGAGCACTCCAGGCTGTCCCAGAGCCACCCCAGGGATGTCCCATGGATGTCCCACGGTGTCCCAGAGCCACCCCACGGTGTCCCACAGATGCCCCATGGGTGTCCCAGGGTGTCCCATGGATGTCCCAAAGCCACCCCAGGACCCCTCAGGACACCCCGGGACTCTTTAGGGTGCCCCAGAGCCACCCCTGGGTGTCCCACGGTGCCCCAGAGCCACCCCAGGGTGTCCCAGAGTGTCCCAAAGCCACCCCAGGGTGTCCCACAGGTGTCCTAAGGCCACCCTAAGAATCTTTAGGGTGTCCCAAAGCCACCCCAGGGAGTCCCACAGATGTCCCAGGGCGCCCCATGGATGTCCCA
>NW_024367386.1:2303-4135 GCF_014805655.1 Passer montanus
TAATGTGTGTTCTGGAGATTTTTGGGGACTTTTTTGGGGCATTTTTGGGGTGAATTTTTTTTTTTTACTTTTTTAGGGTTTTTTTTCTGTTTATTTTTTGGGGATTTTGGGGGAATTTTTGGTGAAAATTCTTTGATGGATTTTTTTGGGATTTTTTTGGGACTTTTTGACATTATTTTGGGGTTGTTTTGAGGTTTTTTGGGGATTTTGGGGGGAATTTTTTGTGACATTTTCAGGCATTTTATGGGGAATTTTTGGGATTTTTTGGGGCAATTTTGGGGCAGTTTTGGGTATTTTTTGTGAGTTTTTGACTTTTTTAGGGATTTTTTGGGGATTTTTGGGTGAATTTTGGGTGAAAATTTTTAGAGCTTTTTGGGGATTTTTTGGGACTTTTTGGGATTTTTGGGGGGATTTTTTGTGAAATTTTGGGGCTTTTATGGTGAATTTTGGGGATTTTCTGGAGATTTTGGGGAAAATTTGGGGCATTTTTGGGTGAAATTTTTGTGATTTTTTTTTTTACTTTTTTAGGGATTTTTTGGGGATTTAAAAATTTTTTTTCAGTTTTTGGGGGATTTTTGGGTGAATTTTTGGTGAAATTTTTTAGAGTTTTTTTGGGGGTTTTTTGGGACTTTTTGGAATTTTTGGGGAATTTTTTTGTGACATTTTGGGCGTTTAATACCCCTTAAAAACCCTAAAAAACCGGTAATTTTGGGGATTTTTGGTGGAATTTTTGTGACATTTTTGGGGGAATTTTGGGATTTTTTGGGGGATTTTTAGGTGAAATTTGGAGGAAATTTTTGGGAATTTTTGAGGGAATTTTGGGGGAATTTTGGGATTTTTGGGTGTAATTTTGAGGAAATTTTTGGGGATTTTTTTGGGGGAATTTTTTTTAATTTTTAAATTTTTTTGTGGATTTTGGGGAGAATTTTTCTGACATTTTGGGGATTTTTTGGGGAATTTTTGGGATTTGCTGGAGATTTTGGGGGATTTTTTGGGGTAATTTTGGGGGGTTTTTGAGTGAAATTTTTGTGATTTTTTTAACATTTTTTAAGGACTTTTAAAAATTTTTTTAAATTATTTTTTAGGTTTTTTGTAGATTCTAGGGGGAATTTTTTGTGAAATTTTGGGGCATTTTATGGGGAATTTTTGTGGATTTTTTTGGGATGTTTTGAGGAAATTTTGGGAATTTTTGAGGCATTTTGCGTGAAATTTTTCTGAGATTTTTTGAGGGGTTTCTGGGTTTTTTTGATGAAATTTTGGGGATTTTTTGGGGTTTTTTTGGGGAATCTTGGGGCATTTTTGGGTGAAATTTTTGTGATTTTTTTTTTACTTTTTTAGGGATTTTTTTGCGTTTTTTATGGGATTTTGGGGGAATTTTTGGTGAAAATTTTTAGAGGTTTCTGGGGGATTTTTTGGGACTTTCTGACATTATTTTGGGGTTGTTTTGACTTTTTTTGGGATTTTGGGGGGAATTTTTTGTGACATTTTCAGGCATTTTATGGGGATTTTTTAGGAATTTTCTGGAGATTTTTGGGATTTTTTTGGAGCATTTTTGGGGCAGTTTTGGGTATTTTTTGTGAGTTTTTGACTTTTTTAGGGATTTTTTTGGTGAATTTTTGGTGAATTTTTGGTGAAAATTTTTAGAGCTTTTTGGGGGAATTTTTGTGAAATTTTGGGGAATTTTTATGGCGATTTTTTGGGATTTTTGGGGGATTTTTGGGGGTAATTTTGGGGCATTTTGGGGTGAAATTTTTGTGATTTTTTTTTACTTTTTTTAAGGATTTTTTAAATTTTGGGGGGGGATTTTGGGGAATTTTTTGTGAAATTTTGGG
>NW_024367387.1:0-1687 GCF_014805655.1 Passer montanus
GCCCCCCGGCGGCGCCCCGGCCCTGCGGGAGGAGCGCGCCCAGGGCCTGGTCACCTACCTGACCATCGGCCAGCCCGAGCCCGCCCTGGTGGTCCGGGGGGTCCGCGACCGCCTGGTGCTCACCTACCCCCACCACGCCCACCCCCTCAAATCCACGCGGTTTTACCTGCTGGTGGTGGGGGGCGCGGAGCCCTCGCAGGGGCTGCTCTTCTTCCGCCAGGACCAGGCGCACATCGACCTTTTCGTCTTTTTCTCGGTGTTTTTTTCCTGTTTCTTCCTCTTTTTGGCCGTCTGCGTGCTGCTCTGGAAGGCCAAGCAGGGCCTGGACGCGCGGCACGAGCGGCGCCGGCACCGCCAGGAGATGTCCAAGATGGCGGCGCGGCCCTTCGCCAGGGTCACCGTGTGCTTCCAGCACGGCGGCTACCAGCCGAGGGCCGTGGGCTACCGCGGGGTGGGGGGCGGCCACCAGAATGCCGGGGGTGGCTACCAAAATCCTGGGGGGAATTATCAAAATTCTGGGGGGAATTATCAAAATTCTGGGTGTGGCTACCAAAATTCTGGAGGTGGCTACCAAAATTCTGGAGGTGGCTACCAAAATTCTGGAGGTGGCTACCAAACTTCTGGGGGTAATTATCAAAATTCTGGAGGTAATTATCAAAATTTTGGGGGTGGCTACCAAAGTTCTGGGGGTAATTATCAAAATTCTGGGGGTGGCTACCAAAATTCTGGAGGTGGCTACCAGAATTCTGGGG
This sequence comes from Passer montanus, assembly GCF_014805655.1. Lineage (NCBI taxonomy): Eukaryota > Metazoa > Chordata > Aves > Passeriformes > Passeridae > Passer > Passer montanus. The sequence continues at coordinate 753 of NW_024367387.1, forward strand.
GTAATTATCAAAATTCTGGATATGGCTACCAGAATTCTGGAGGTGGCTACCAAAATTCTGGGGGTAATTATCAAAATTCTGGAGGTGGCTACCAAAATTCTGGAGGTGGCTACCAAAGTTCTGGGGCTGGGGAGAGGAATTTGGGGTCGGGCAAGCAAAATAAGGGGTTGGGCTACCAGGATTTGGGGGTGGGCAACCAGAATTTGGGGTCGGGCAAGCAAAATAAGGGGTTGGGCTACCAGGATTTGGGGGTGGGCAACCAGAATTTGGGGTCGGGCAAGCAAAATAAGGGGTTGGGCTACCAGGATTTGGGGGTGGGCAACCAGAATTTGGGGTCGGGCAAGCAAAATAAGGGGTTGGGCTACCAAGATTTGGGGTCGGCAGAGAGAAATCTGGGGCTGGGCCACCAAAATTTGAGGCTTGGCCACCAAGATTTGGAGCTGGGCCACCAAAATTTGCAGCCCGGCGGCCAAAACGTGAAACTGGGGAGCCAAAATTCCCCCGGGGAGCCCCAAAATCCCCACGTGGGCCACCAGAATCCTCCCTCGGGTGGCCCAAATTCCCAGCCCCCACCTTGGAACCCCCAAAATCCTCTCCGGGACCCCCAAAATTCACCTTTGGACCCCAAAACTTCACCTTTGGACCCCCAAAATCGTCAGTTTGGCCACCAAAATGCCACTTTAGACCCCAAAACTTCACCCCTGGACCCCCAAAATCCCCGGTTTGGCCACCAAAATCCACCTCTGGACCCCAAAACATCACCTTTGGACCCCCAAAATCCCCGGTTTGGCCCCCAAAATCCCCCTCTAGACCCCCAAAATCCCTCTCTGGACCCCCAAAATCCCCGTTTTGACCCCCAAAATCCCCGTTTTGGCCACTCATTTTGGCCACCAAAATTCACCTCTGGACCCCAAAACTTCACCCCTGGACCCCCA
>NW_024367388.1:0-1686 GCF_014805655.1 Passer montanus
CCCCTGGGACCCCCGGGACCCCCGGGGCGGCGCCGCCTTCCGGAACCTTCTCTGGGAGCTGCGAACAACGGCACGGGGGGTGGGACCCCCATCCCAAAATTCCCCAAATCCCAAATTTCCTCAAATCCCAAAATTCCCAATCTCCAAATCCCAAAATTCCCAAAATTCCAGAATCTCCAAATCCCAAAATTCCCCAAATCCTAAAATTTCCTCAAATCCCAAAATTCCCCAAATCCTAAAATTTCCTCAAATCCCAAAATTCCCCAAATCCTAAAATTTCCTCAAATCCCAAAATTCCCCAAATCCTAAAATTTCCTCAAATCCCAAAATTCCCCAAATCCTAAAATTTCCTCAAATCCCAAAATTCCCCAAATCCTAAAATTTCCTCAAATCCCAAAATTCCCCAAATCCTAAAATTTCCTCAAATCCCAAAATTCCCCAAATCCTAAAATTTCCTCAAATCCCAAAATTCCCCAAATCCTAAAATTTCCTCAAATCCCAAAATTCCCCAAATCCTAAAATTTCCTCAAATCCCAAAATTCCCCAAATCCTAAAATTTCCTCAAATCCCAAAATTCCCCAAATCCTAAAATTTCCTCAAATCCCAAAATTCCCAAAATCTCAGATCCAAAATCCCAAAATCCCAAATTTCCCAAATCCCAAAAACCAAAATTCCCAAATCCCAGAATTCCAAATTTCCCAAATCCCAAACCCCAAATCCTCAATCCCAAAATCCAATTTCCCCAAATACCAAAATTCCTGAATCCCAAAATTCCAAAATTCTGGGGGATCCCAAAACCTCAAATCCCAAAATCACCAAATCCCAAACCACAAAATTTTCCAAATCCCAAAATTCCAGGGAATCCAAAAATCCCAAATACCCAAATCCCAAAATTCCCAAAATCTCAAATCCCAAAAATCTGGGGAATCCCAAAATTCCCAAATCCCAAATCCCAAACTTCCAAAATTCCCAAACACTCAAATCCCAAAATCTCAAATTACCAGGAGTCCCAAAATTCCAAATCCCAAAATTCTGTCATGTCCCAAAATTCTGGGGAAACCCAAAATCCCAAAACCCCAAAACCCAAACTCCAAATTCCCAAATCCCAAAATCCCGGGGGGGATCCCCAAATTTTGGGGTCACCTGGGGGGTCTCAGGGTCCGGGGGCGGCTCCGGCTGCGGCTCCCAGCGATCGTCGTGGAAACTGGGGACGGAATTCAGGGAAAATTTGGGAATTTGGGGAAAAATTTGGGGGAAAATCCCCAAAAAAAACCCCTTGGAAAAATGGATAATTCAGCCCAAAATTCCCCCAAATCCCCAAAAACCAAAATTCCCCCCCCAAATCCACCTAAAAAAACCCAAAATCCTCCCCATATCAACAAAATCCCAAAATATCCCCCAAAATCCAAAAAAATCCTCCCCAAAAACCAAAATCCCCCCAAAATCCACAAAATAATCCCCCCAAAATTCCCCAAATCCCCCAAAAATCCCCCCAAAACCCACCCCAAATCCACAAAACAATCCCCCCAAAAAGCCAAAATCCCCCCAAATCTGTAAAAAAATCCCACCAAAAACCAAAATCCGCAAAATAATCCCCCCAAAATTTCCCAAAATCCCCCGAATTCCCCCCAAAAACCCAACCCCCCCCAAATATTCAAAAAATCCCCCAAAAACCAAAATCCCCCC
>NW_024367389.1:0-1684 GCF_014805655.1 Passer montanus
TCTGGCTTAGACTCTCCCCCTGCTTTGCCTTCAAAGCAGTACAAAACTTTATGTTCTCATCCCTTGTTTTTGTCCCTAAACAGAATTTCCCATTCTCAAACTTTCAGGAGATGGAGGACGAGGCTGTGAGGAAGAGGAAGATGCCCCGGGACACCCAGGTTGGTGAGGAGGAAGTCAGTGCCCCCTTTCCCCCTCTCTCCTGCTCCATCTCCCAGCACAGCATGGCCCCCAGCTGCAGAACAAAACCGCTGCCAACGCCGTCTAGTTGGGGATGCACTGGGGGCAACTCCTTCCCCTTCCCTGTGTCACAGAGGCAAATCCCATCCTCTCCTTGTCCTTCCTCCCCCAGACAAGAATCTGAGGATGGAGACCAGGGAGGACAAATCCCCGTGGCAGAACCTCGAGGAGGAGGCTGTGTTGCGCAGCTCCATGGAGAAGGAATCCAATGGGGAAGAAAAGACACAGAGATCCTACAGGAGGAGAGGCTCTAAATGCACCCCCGGGTGCTCTGAGGGGGAAAGACCCACCCTGTGCCAGGAAGATGGAGAGGGCTTCAGCCAGGGCTTGGAGATGGTGGTCCAGGAGCAGCTTCATGATGGGGAGAAGCCCTACAAGTGCTTGGAGTGTGGGAAGAGCTTCAGGAGGAGCAACACCCTGATCAGCCACCAGATGATCCACACTGGGGAGTGGGCCTATGATTGTGGGAAGTGTGGGAGGGGCTTCAGCTGCAGCTCAGAACTTGTCGGACACCAACGCATCCACAGTGGTGAGAGGCCCTGTGAGTGTCCCCAGTATTGGAAGAGGTTTCACAGCAGCTCCAGTCTCCTCCTTCATGAGCGGACTCACATACAGGAGAGGCCCTTCCGCTGCCCGGACTCCGGGAAGGGCTTCAACCGCAACTCCAATCTCATCACCCACCAGCGTATCCACACTGGGGAGAGGCCCTACGAGTGTCCCCAGTGTGGGAAGAACTTCACCCAGAGCTCTCATTTGACCAAACACCAACAGAGTCACCAGTGAGGGAAGCCCTGCAATTGCCCCAACTGCAGGAAGACTTTCTTGCACTGCTCCAACTTTGTCTCCCATGGGAGAACCCATGTTGGCAAGAACCCTGGTGATCCATGTCCATGTGATCCATGCTGGGAAGACACCTGTCCCTTTTCCTGCTTCTGCCAATGACATGATGGGAGACGGAAGATCATGAGGGTCTGACCAGGGCTGTGTCATTACAATCTCTCCCACCTCAGGTCATTCCATGGGCATGAAAGGGAATCTCCCTCTCCCCTGAGGAGGAGGGTGTTCTTTCCAGGCAGGAGGAAGTACATGGCCAGGGAGAGCCAGTTGCTCTTGTTGTAGTTTTCCCTATGAATCTTTTTTCTTATCCCTTCTGTTACCAGTATTGTTTCTGTTCCTGTTTCTTCTTTATTTCATTGCTGTTCCCAATAAATTGTTCTTACACAATCCGAGGATCTTTACCTTTCATGTTTTCCTTGGGAGGACAGATTTAATGTTAAGGGACAGCACCACAAAGTTCTATGGCAAGAGTCACTCTGCTCCTGACTGGACACTTCAGGCACACCAGGGAAACAAAGAAACAACAAAACCAAAAAAACCTCCAAACGATCAAACCTGAAATGAACCGAAATCTGTCCCTTTGTGCGTGTGTGTGACACAAGGACAGTGA
>NW_024367390.1:0-1682 GCF_014805655.1 Passer montanus
CCAGGTGTCCTGGGTCTGTCCTGGGCGTGACCTGGGCGTGTCCTGGGGGGCATCCAGGTGTGTCCTGGGCGTGTCCAGGTGTGTCCAGGTGTCCTGGGTCTGTCCTGGGCGTGACCTGGGCGTGTCCTGGGGGGCATCCAGGTGTGTCCTGGGCGTGTCCAGGTGTGCCCAGGTGTGTCCAGGTGTGTCCTGGTGCCGTGGGCGTGTCCTGGCTCTGTCCTGGGCGTGTCCTGGGGGGCATCCAGGTGTGTCCTGGGCGTGTCCAGGTGTGTCCAGGCGTGTCCGGGGCGCATCCTGGGCGTGTCCAGGTGTGCTCAGGTGTGTCCTGGGCATGTCCAGGTGAATCCAGGTGCCCTGGGCGTGTCCTGGTGACGTGGGCGTGTCCTCGGCGTGTCCTGGGCATGTCCAGGCATGTCCTGGTGACCTGGGCGTGTCCTGGGCGTGTCCTCGGTGTGTCCTGGGCGTGTCCTCGGCGTGTCCTGGGCGTGTCCTCGGCGTGTCCTGGGCGTGTCCAGGTGTGTCCTGGTGTGACCTGGGCGTGTCCAGGTGTGTCCTGGTGTGACCTGGGCGTGTCCAGGTGTGTCCAGGTGTGTCCAGCTGCGTCCAGGGGTGTCCTGGGCGTGTCCTGGTGACCTGGGCGGGTCCAGGTGTGTCCAGGTGTGTCCAGCTGCGTCCAGGTGTGTCCTGGGCGTGTCCTGGTGACCTGGGCGTGTCCTGGACGTGTCCAGGTGTGTCCTGGTGTGACCTGGGCGTGTCCAGGTGTGTCCAGGTGTGTCCCGGGCATGTCCTGGGCGTGTCCTGGGCGTGTCCAGGTGTGTCCTGGACGTGTCCTGGTGTCTCCTGGGCGTGTCCAGGTGTGCCCAGGTGTGTCCAGGGTGTGTCCTGGGCATGTCCTGGGTGTGTCCAGGTGCATCCAGGTATGTCCAGGTGTGTCCAGGTGTGCCCAGGTGTGTCCTGGGTGTTTCCTGGTGACCTGGGCGTGTCCTGGGTGTGTCCCGGGCATGACCTGGGCGTGACGTGGGCGTATCCTGGGCGTGTCCAGGTGCATCCAGGTGTGTCCAGGTGCATCCAGGTGTGCCCAGGTGTGTCCCGGGCGTGCCCAGGAGCCGTGGGCGTGTCCCGGGCGGGGCAGGGGGCGGGGTCTCCTGGCGCTCCTCTGACGTCATCCCTGATTCGCTCGGGGGGGGCTGGCTCGGGGGTCCCTGATTGCTCGAGCCCATGCGGTCGCTAATTAATCGGTAATTAACGGTCGGTAATTATTGCTCTAGGGCGGGCGGGGCCCGCGGTTCTACAGTTTGGCAACGCAAAAAACCCAAAAACCCCGGAAATAAACCCAAAAATAAAAATAAATAAAAATATCCCGGAAAAGTCCCAAAAAAACCCCAAAAAAGCTTCAAAAATTGGCATAGATGGAGGGGGGGAGGGGCGGCATGCAGATGATGAATTTTGGGGGTGATGAATTTTTAGGGTGATCAATTTTTTGGGGTGATGAATTTTTGGGGTGATCAATTTTTGGGCTGATGGATTTTTGGGAGGTTGAATTTTGGGGGTGATGAATTTTGGGGGTGATCAATTTTGGCGGTGATGATGTTTTTGGGGTGATCAATTTTTGGGAGGTTGAATTTTTGGGGTGATCAATTTTAGGGGTGATCCATTTTGGGGGTGATGAATTTTTAGGGTGA
>NW_024367391.1:0-1682 GCF_014805655.1 Passer montanus
TTAAAATGAAAATATTTGGGGTTAAAATGCAAAATATTTGGGGTAAAAATGAAAATATTTGGGGTTGAAATAAAAATGTTTGGGGCTAAAATGAAAATACTTGGGGGAAAATCAAAATATTTGGATTAAAATGAAAATATTTGGATTAAAATGAAAATATTTGGATTAAAACGAAAATATTTGGGATTGAAATGAAAATATTCGGGGTTTAAAAAACGGCATCAAAATGAAAAAATTTGGATTCAAATGAAAAAAATTGGATTAAAATGAAAATATTTGGGGTTAAAATGAAAATATTTGGGGTTAAAATGAAAATATTTTGGATTAAAAAGAAAAAATGGGATAATTTTTTTTTTTAAATGGCTAAAAATGAAAAAAATTGCGATTGGGAATTAAAAATTTTGGGATTAAAACCCCCAAAAAATGGGATAAAAATTAAAAAAATTGGGATTGGGGATCCAAAAATTGGGATTGGACACCAGGAATTGATTTTATTAGCTTCAAATTAATTTTTATTGCGGTTATCTTTAATTAGCGTTAATTGTAAGTGGTTAGTTAATGAGCCATTAATTAACGAACGCGTTAATAATGATTAATATCCATTGGTGCTGCCCCCTGGCGGCCGGATCAGGAACTGACCCCAAATTTTGGGAGAATCCCAAAAATTTTGGGGGATTTTCCTGGGAATTTTTGGGGATTTTTTTGAGGGAATCCCAAATTTTTTTTTTTTACTTTTCCCAAGAATTTTTGGGGATTTTTTGGGGGGGATCTTCCAAATAATTTTTGGGATTTTTCCCAAGAATTTTTGGGATTTTTCCAAGAAGTTTTGGGATTTTTTGGGGATTTTCCCCAAGAAGTTTTGGGATTTTTTGGGGGATTTTCCCCAAGAATTTTTGGGGTTTTTTCCCCAAGAATTTTTGGGATTTTTCCAAATAATTTTTGGGATCTTCTCGAGAACTTTTTTGGGATCTTCCTGAGAATTTTTGGGGATTTTTTTCCCAAGAATTTTTTGGGACCTTCCCAAGATTTTTTTGGGATTTTTCCCAGGAATTTTTTGGGATCTTCCCAAGAATTTTTTTGGGATTTTTTTTTTTTTGGCTCTTCCAAATATTTTTTGGGGATATTCCAAATATTTTTTTTTTTAATTTTCCCAAGGATTTTTTAGGATCTTCCAAATAATTTTGGGGATATTCCCAAATAATTTTGGGATCTTCCTGAGAATTTTTTTGGGATGTTCATGAGAACTTTTGGGACCTTTCCAAGAATTTTCTTGGGATCTTCCAAAGAATTTTTGGGATCTTTTTATGGAATCTTCCAAAGAACTTTTTGGGATTTTTCTCAAGAATTTTTGGGACATTCCCAATAATTTTTGGGATCTCACTGAGAATTTTTGGGATATTCCCGAGAATTTTTGGGATCTTTCTTTGGGATCGTCCCGGGAATTTTTTTTGGATATTCCCAATAATTTTTGGGATCTTCCCGAGAACTTTTTAGGATGTTCCAAAAAGTTTGTTCCAAAAATTCCCGAGAATTTTTTTGGATCTTCTGCAGAATTTTTTGGGGCATTCCCAAGATATTTTGGGGATTTTTTTCCCCAAGAATTTTTTGGGGTCCCCTCATTTTTTGGGGAGTTTTCCATCATTTGGGTACCTGGGCAGGTGAGTGGGGGGTGGGGACATCTC
>NW_024367392.1:0-1676 GCF_014805655.1 Passer montanus
AAAAAAAAAAAAAAAAGAAGGAAAAGAAGATAAAGTCTGTACCATTTTGATGTGATAAACCAAAACAGATTCAGCCTGGACATTAGGAAACATTGCCTTACCAAGAGGTTGTTCAGAGACTGGAAAAGGCACTCTAGAGAGCTGGTTGATGCCCCAAGACTGTTGATTATTTAAGAAGCATTTGGACAATGTCCTTAACTACTTGCTTTCATTTGATCAGTCCTGAACTGGTCAGGCAGTTGTAATAAGTGAATGTTGTCAGTCCCTCCAAAGGAAACATTCTCTTCTATCCTATCCTAATCCTACCATAGAGTCAAGCAAAATCTCAGAACATCCCCAAAGGAGCACAAAAGCATCCCCTCAGTTACAGTAGGAGCAGTATTAATCCTTACCTCCATGTAATCTACCTGAAATCATCTCCAGTAGGTTAATCTCAATCAACTTTCTAAAAGAAGACCTACACTGACCCAGGAACCAATTCTTTTTTGTTCCTTAACTGCTCAAGGGAAATTAGATTTCCTTCTAACGAGTATATTTATTTCTACATATGTGAAGTCATTGGTAACACAAGGATTGCTTTCCAGGATCCTCATCTCCCATTATAAATCAAGAGTAACTAATACTAACATTCTTAGCACTCAACTCATCCTAAAGATGACCAAAGGTGTATGACGACTGTGTGGATCTTGCCAATGCTTTCTGTGCATGAAAGCTTATTCACACTAGAAAAACTGCCCTGGAAGATATGCACAACAAAATTAAAAGTGTAGGTTTATCAGAGTACCTCAGCTACTCCACCATTATTTGGTTTAGAGATGAGAAATAGCTCTACTTGCCTCCTGTTGAGCCACAGTCAGAAAATGCCTTGCTACCTGAAATTTCCTGCCAGGGCACATACCAACACATGACAACAATTCTGCACAACTCAAAATCTTCATAGTTTGAATTAAAAACAAAGTCACACTGAGATTTGGATCTTCCCCTCTCTTCCTTCCACTGGATTTTCAACACATACAATGAAGAAGCATCTCCATTCATGACACTGACAAAGCAGCTTTGTCCTCATCTAGAGGAGGACTGCAGTACACACATGTACAGGTCACAAGTCTTTATTAATCCCTTGCACCCAACTGAACAACTAAGAAGAGCAGAAGAATTAAACAATGCATCATACGGATGAATATCACTGTACCAAAAGTATGAAAGGCTGGCAAAGTGGTAAGAGATACCAGCTGTATCAACAAATGCTATGCACACACCATGTACCACCTGATGATAATAGATGGTGCAATTAATAACAAGGTGATCTTTCTCAAATTAATTGAGAAGTTCTGCTCACTTTCTTTACTTCCCTTTCCTGGCCACAATAAGCAAACAAATATCAGACAAACCCGTATCTATGTTAAATGTCTATGTCTAGAGCATTACAGAAATGTGCAACTCCCTACCAACAGCCAGTTAGAAAGGCCACACCTCATGTTTTTGGTAGACTGCCTTTTGCTGCCCTTTTCTGTGCAGAATAGTATCTAGCGGCAGCCACAACCCTGACAACAGTTTCACACTAGGCAGACCTTAACCTGCCATGCAAAAAATCAATATATGACCTTGACAATGGAAAAGTAAATTAAAACATACAATAGATAAATACAGCATTATTTTTATATGATAATCTTATC
>NW_024367393.1:0-1680 GCF_014805655.1 Passer montanus
TTTTGGGGTGGAATTTGGGGGTCCCGATGGATTTTAGGGGGTCCCGATGGATTTGGGGTTGGTGTTGGGGAGTCCCGATGGATCTGGGGGGGTCCCGGGTGGATTTTGGGGTGGAATTTGGGGGTCCCGATGGATTTTAGGGGGTCCCGATGGATTTGGGGTTGGTGTTGGGGAGTCCCGATGGATCTGGGGGGGTCCCGGGTGGATTTTGGGGTGGAATTTGGGGGTCCCGATGGATTTTAGGGGGTCCCGATGGATTTGGGGTTGGTGTTGGGGAGTCCCGATGGATCTGGGGGGGTCCCGGGTGGATTTTGGGGTGGAATTTGGGGGTCCCGATGGATTTTAGGGGGTCCCGATGGATTTGGGGTTGGTGTTGGGGAGTCCCGATGGATCTGGGGGGGTCCCGGGTGGATTTTGGGGTGGAATTTGGGGGTCCCGATGGATTTTAGGGGGTCCCGATGGATTTGGGGTTGGTTTTGGGGGGTCTCGGATGGATTTTGGGGTGGAATTTGGGGGTCCCGTGTGGATTTGGGGGGTCCCTGATGGACTTTGGGATCCCCATTGGATTTTGGGGTGGAATTTGGGGGGGTCCCGTGTGGATTTGGGGTCCCTGATGGATTTGGGGGGGTCCCGTGTAGATTTGGGGAGTCCCTGATGAATTAGGGGGTCCCCATTGGATTTTGGGGTGGAATTTGAGGGGTCCCTGATGGATTTGGGGGGGTCCCTGATGGATTTGGGGCTCCCCATCGGATTTTGGGGGTCCCGGGTGGATTTGGGGGGTACCCAATGGTTTGGGGTTGGATTTGGTGTCAGACTTTGGGGTTCCCACTGGATTTTGGGGTTCCCAATGGTTTGGGGCTGGATTTGGGGTTGGATTTTGGGTTCCCCAATGGTTTGGGGCTGGATTTGGTGTCAGATTTTGGGGTTTCCCCCCAGATTTGGGGTTGGGTTTGGGGTCCCCCGATGGTTCAGGCTGGATTTGGGGCTGGATTTGGGGTTGGATTTTGGGGTTCCCCCCGATGGTTCGGGCTGGATTTGGGGTCCCCAATGGATTTTGGGGCAGATTTTGGGGTCCCCAATTCATTTTTCTGTTAGATTTTGGGGTTCCCCAATGGTTTGGGGTTGGATTTGGGGCTGGATTCGGGGTCCCCCCCGGATTTGGGCTGGATTCCGGGGCTGGATTTTGGGGTCCCCAATGGTTTTGGGGTTGGATTTGGGGTCCCCCGATGGTTTGGGGTTGGATTTGGTGTCAGATTTGGGGGTTCCCCAATGGATTTTGGGGTTCCCTGATGGATTTGGGGCTGGATTTGGGGTTGGATTTGGGGTTGGATTTGGTGTCAGACTTTGGGGTTCCCAATGGATTTGGGGCTGGATTTGGGGTTCCCAATGGATTTTGGGGTTCCCCAACGGTTCGGGCTGGATTTGGGGTTGGATTTGGGGGTTCCCCCCTGGATTCGGGCTGGATTCTGGGGTCCCCCCGGCTCTGGGGCTCCCCCCGGCTCTGGGGGTCCCCAATGATTTGGGGGTTCCCTGATGATTTGGGGTTGGATTTGGGGTTGGATTTGGGGCTGGATTTGGGGTTCCCCGATGGTTTGGGGTTGGATTTGGGGTCCCCCCTGGATTCCGGGGCTGGATTCCGGGGATGGATTCCGGGCTCCCCCCGGCTCTGGGGGTCCCCAA
>NW_024367394.1:0-1678 GCF_014805655.1 Passer montanus
TGCCTGCCCATGGCAGGGGGTTGGAATGAAGTGATCTTTAAGTCCCTTTCAACATAGAACATTATTCCACTGGTCTATCAAACTGTACACTTGTCATGCAGTCACCATGAGCTGGCAGAGGGATTCAAAGAAAAAAAGGAAGGTGATTTTCAAAGATTAAGAATTCAAGTGCTGAGTCAGTCAAACTCCTCCCCACTGACAGGCCTGGGAAGGTCAGAAGATGTAACCTTTAGCAAAGCACACATATTTGAAAGGTCAGATGCTGTTTGGGTAGGTTTTTGAGAGGATCTGGAGTGCTGGCTTCCCAAGCAAAGTCACTCCTGTACATCCTCAGAATAAAGTACTAATAAATCCTTGTTCTTTTAGTACTTCAGAATAGAAAATTCTGTGATTAATGGTTGCAGGGGTAAGTGCCTGAGGCACTCTGTGTGTTTGAAAGACCTTAAAAGACAGATTTTCCTCTTGAGGTTCAAGCAAAGGTGTAATAAGGACAAGACAGGAATTTCTGACTCCTAATGCTGCTCTCCTCAACTGGCCTCAATCTGATGTTTTAATAGACTCATCTCAAATAAATCCTCTCTAACAGAGATGTTGGAGAATGTACCTTGTCTGCGGTTGTGAATTTTGCTAACACATATTTTAAGACAGTTATATTCAGGCTTTTGCAACATGATTATTATTCTGGAAGCAGTCTGAGAAACTCATCATTGCAGTATTAACTTTCCAGTCATCCAGTAAATAAAATAATCCTAATGTTGTTATGAATAGTTTTAAATTACAAATTTGCTTAAATTCCAATAAATTGCCTAATTTGAAAGCAGTGGCTCTGCTGGGAAATGTGTGAATTTCATGTAGATAGCACTTGAACAAAAAGGTCAATGATGCAGTTTATTACTCGGAGAAGGAAGAAATTTTTTTAACTTATTTTGTGTTTTCCCAGTAGTATTTATTGCTATTAGCACTAACCAGGCTAACTAAATCAATATTGTTTCCAGATCATATGCCTGGAGTTCTCAAAAATATTAAGTTTCTTTTCATCTGAGATTTAGCATCTGATCTTTTTAAGATGAATAATAGATGCAAGATGCTCTTAATTATTCAACCATGACTTCATAAAATTACTGGAGGACAAATGACAAGTGATCATTTTATGAAGAAATGAACACTGCCATTGATTCTGGATGAGACTTCTGGTAATTTATGGCAGTGCTAACACTGGTGAGTAACTGTCCATCCCACATGGTTTGAGGGCTGCCTTCTACTGGTTTTTGCAGAGGGAGTGAAATCACAAGTCAAAAATGCTGAGCTTATTCACATCTTTGGTATCTTAATGATCTGGAGAAGCTCTGACTCTCTGGTTAATGTGTTTATTCTGTGGCATTTGGACCCCCCTCTATAGCAGCCTGAGATTAAAAGTGTTTACAAGAAGTTCACCTGAAAGGACCCATTAGCAGAGTGTGAGATTCTCCTACAGGAATTTATAGCAAGAATTTTCAAAGTGAAAAAAGGCAAGATTTGTAGGTTAGCATGAGTGAACAAACAATCAAAGCTTCTGAGGGTCTCTTGAGTTACTGGTTTTCTGTTTTTTTCTTAAGCATCAGAAGCTTACTGCTTCAGGCAGAATGAATTATCTAATGAAGGCAGGAGAAAATTGCTCAAGAAGGGATGGAGAACAAAA
>NW_024367395.1:0-55746 GCF_014805655.1 Passer montanus
ATTCCCAGTCCATCCCAGTCCATCCCAGTAAACCCCAGTGATTCCCAGTAAACCCCAGTGATCCCCAGCCCATCTCACTGGTCATCACTCTCAATGGTGCCCCCTCTCCCTGGATGGACTCCATGGCCGTGGAGTAGAGCGCTCCCTGCCCATCCCAGTCCATCCCAATAAACCCCAGTGACTCCCAGTCAATCCCAGTGATCCCCAGTGACCCCAGCCCATCTCACTGGTCATCAGTCTCGATGGTGCCCCCTCTGCGCGCCTCCCCCTGGATGGACTCCATGGCCGTGGAGTAGAGCATTCCCAGTCCATCCCAGTCCATCCCAGTAAACCCCAGTGATTCCCAGTAAACCCCAGTGATCCCCAGCCCATCTCACTGGTCATCACTCTCAATGGTGCCCCCTCTCCCTGGATGGACTCCATGGCCGTGGAGTAGAGCGCTCCCTGCCCATCCCAGTCCATCCCAATAAACCCCAGTGACTCCCAGTCAATCCCAGTGATTCCCAGTGATCCCCAGTGATCCCCAGCCCATCTCACTGGTCATCAGTCTCGATGGTGCCCCCTCTGCGCGCCTCCCCCTGGATGGACTCCATGGCCGTGGAGTAGAGCGCTCGCTGTGCCGCGGGCCGCCCGCGCCCGTCGCCGTCGCGCTCGCGCTCCCCGGGGCCGCCGGCGGCCGCGCGCTCGCGCTGCGCCTGGTCCAGGCTGTGGATGGCCACCAGCAGGCTGTAGTCCATGATCTTGAAACTCTGCAGCACCTGCCCGGGCCAAGAAACGGGAGCTGGGGAGCGGCACCCCGCTGGAAACGGGCGGGAACGGGGCTGGAGCGGGGTCTGGGATTTACAGAAACGTGTTCTGTAGAGAACCCCGGGAACACGGGGAAGGCAGGAACAAGCAGCACAAACGTCCCCACAAAAAACAGGAAAAAGCACAGAACACCCCTGGTTTCCCCCAAAACCCATGAAAAAGCATAGAACAGCACAAATCTACCCCCAAAAAACAGGAAAAAAGGCAGAACACCACCAGTTTTCCTCACAAACAGGAAAAAACACAAAACACCCCCAGTTTTCCCACCAAAAACCCATGAAAAACACAGAACACCCCTGATTTCCCCCCCAAATATAGGAAAATGCACAGAAAAACCGCAATTTTACCCTCAAAGGCCAGAACACCCCCGATTTTCAAAAAAAACCCAGAAGAAAAGCACAGAACAGCCCCGACTTCCCAAAAAAAAACCAGGAAAAAGCATAGAGCACCCCTGATTTCCCCCAAAAAAACAGGAAAAAGCAGAGAACACATCTGATTCCCCCAAAAACCAGCAAAAAGCACAGAACACCCCTGATTTCTACCAAAAAACCAGGAAGAAGCACAGAACACCCCTGATTTCTACCAAAAAACCAGGAAGAAGCACAGAACACCCCTGATTTCTACCAAAAAACCAGGAAGAAGCACAGAACACTCCTGATTTTCCCATAAAAACCAGGAAGCAGCACAGAACACCCCTGATTTCTACCAAAAAACCAGGAAAAAGCACAGAACACTCCTGACTTTCCACCAAAAACCGGGAAGAAACACAGAACACCCCTGATTTCTACCAAAAAACCGGGAAGAAGCACAGAACACTCCTGATTTCCCCCAATAAAACAGCAAAAAACAGAGAACACTCCTGACTTTCCACCAAAAACCAGGAAAAAGCACAGAACACTCCTGATTTCCCCCAATAAAACAGCAAAAAACAGATACGGGGGGGTTGGGTGGGGGGGTGAGTCGAAATTGGAAATGAAATGTGTCAAATCCCTCTGGTTTGGGGGTTTGGGGGTTGGGGATGCGTCAAAATCGCACATAAAATGCAGCAAGAGCATCAAATCCCTCTGGTTTGGGGGTTTGGTATGGATTTTGGGGGTTTTCCATGGATTTTGGGGGTTTTCCATGGATTTTTGGGGTTTTGGGGTTGGGGATGCATCAAAATTGCAAGGATTGGTATGGATTTTGGGGGTTTTCCATGGATTTTGGGGGTTTTCCATGGATTTTTGGGGTTTTGGGGTTGGGGATGCACCAAAATCGCACATAAAATGCAGCAAGAGCATCAAATCCCTCTGGTTTGGGGGTTTTGGGGTTGGGGATGCGTCAAAATCGCACATAAAATGCAGCAAGAGCATCAGATCCCTCTGGTTTGGGGGTTTGGTATGGATTTTGGGGGTTTTCCATGGATTTTGGGGGTTTTCCATGGATTTTTGGGGTTTTGGGGTTGGGGATGCATCAAAATTGCAAGTAAAACATGGGGAAAGCATCAAATCCCTCTGGTTCTGGGGGTTTTGGGGTTGGGGAGGCATCAAAATTGCAAGTAAAACATGGGGAAAGCATCAAATCCCTCTGGTTCTGGGGCTTTCCATGGATTTTTTGGGTTTTGGGGTTGAGGATGCATCAAAATCGCAGGGAAAATGTGGGAACAATATCAAATCCCTCTGGTTTGGGGGTTTGGTATGGATTTTGGGGTTTTTAAATGGATTTTTAGGGTTCTAGGGATGGGGATGCATCAAAATCGCACATGAAATGCAGGAAGAGCATCAAATCCCTCTGGTTTGGGGGTTTGGTATGGATTGTAGGGGCTTTTCCATTGATTTTTGGGGTTTTGGGGTTGGGAATGCATCAAATTCGCAGGGAAAACGTGGAAAGAGCATCAAATCCCTCTGGCTCTGGGGATTCCCATGGATTTTTGGGGTTTTGGAGCTGGAAACGATTGAAAATTGCAGATACAACACGGGAAGAACATCCAAATCCTCCTGGCTTGGGGGTTTTGTTTGGATTGTTGGGGTTTTCCACGGATTTTTTTGGTGTTTTCCACGGCGTTCAGGGCTTGGGAAGGGCTCGCAGCCAGGGGAGGGCTCTCCAGGGCCGGAATTCCCAGGAATGGCCGGGATGCCGGCGCTCTCACCATGTAGTAGCCGGGCAGGAGCTTCTGCAGGAACTCGGCCTCCTTGTGCTGCACGGTTTTGATGATGAACTCGTCGTCGCTGGACACGTAGAAGAGCGAGCCGCTGGCGCCCGAGTTGGAGAGCTCGATGAGGGGCTCGCTGCACAGCGAGTACTGCGGGACACGCGACACGTGGGACTGGGAATTGGGGATTGCCAAGGAAAAAGGGAAGTCCAGGGAAGGAAAAACATAAAAGGGAAAGGGAAAAAGGAGCGCCAGGGAAGGAAAAGGGAAAAAGGAATTCCAGGGAATTCCAGTCAACGAAAAGGGAAAAGGGAAAGGTGAAAAGAGAAAGGAGAAAAGCAAAAAGAGAAAGGGGGAAAGGGAAGTTCAGGAAAGGGAAAAGGGGAATCCAGGAAAGGGAAAAAGGAAAGGGAAAAGGGAAAGGGAAAAGGGAAAGGGAAAAGGGAAAGGGAAAAGGGAATTCCAGGGAAGGGAAAGGGAACAGGGAATTCTAGGGAATTCCAAGCAAGGAATAGGGAAAGGGGAAAAGAGAAAGGAAAAAAGCAAAAAAGGAAAGGGAAAAAGGGAAGTCCAGGAAAGGGAAAAGGGAAATCCAGGAAACACAAAAGGGAAAGGGAAAAGGCAATTCCAGGGAAGGCAAAGGGAGTTCCAGGGGAGGCAAAGGGAATCCCAGGGCGTTCAGGCAAGGCAAAGGGAATTGCAGGGAAGGCAAAGGGAATTGCAGGGAGTTCCAGGGGAGGCAAAGGGAAAAGGGAAATCCAGGAAACACAAAAGGGAAAGGGAAAAGGCAATTCCAGGGAATCCCAGGGCGTTCAGGGAAGGCAAAGGGAATTGCAGGGAGTTCCGGGAAGGCAAAGGGAATCCCAGGGAGTCCAGGGAAGGCAAAGGGAATCCCAAGGAGTCCCGGGAAGGCAAAGGCAAGGGAAGGAGAGGCTCCCAGCTGACCAGGTAGTCGTCGGGGCGGATCCCGAAGAGCTCCCGGAAGTAGCGGAAGGCCACGGGCGCGTAGGTCTTGAAGCGGAAGTCGTTGTAGTGGTGGGCGGGGGTCAGGTTGCTGCCCTCGCTGCGGGGACACGGAACGTTCCGGAATGGGACCGGGCTACCCGGGAACGCGGCCCCCGGAGGGCGCGGGGAGCGCTGACCTGGGGAAGAAGATGCTCTCCACCACGTAGAAGTCCTGCATGAGCACGTCGCGCTCGGGCTTGGTGCTCAGGCTGCCCACGGTGTGCGTGATGCCCAGCTGGATGGCACCCTTCAGCGCCGACGACGTGGTCTGGGACAGGGGACACGGGTCAGGGGGGCAGGAATGGGAACGGGAACATCAGGGACAGGAGAGGGGCTGGGACACGGGACACGGGTCAGGGGGGAATGGGACACGGGACAGGAGAAGGTCTGGGACACGGGACAAGGGTTGGGGGGAACGGGAACAGGGACAGGAGAGGGGCTGGGACACGGGACACGGGTCAGGGGGGAATGGGACACGGGACAGGAGAAGGTCTGGGACACGGGACAAGGGTTGGGGGGAACGGGAACAGGTAACGGGTCATGGGGGAACAGGAACGGGGAAAGGAATGGGAATGGGAACATCAGGGATGGGATGGGGTCTGGGACAGAGAGCACGGGTCACAGGGCCACAGGGACACTGGGGACAGGACAGGGTCTGGGACACGGGATGGAACGGGACGGGGCTGGGAATGGCTGGAGCACAGTGGGAATGGGAGGGACTTGGTGGGAAAGGTGACGGGGGTTCAATGGGAATTCAGTGGGAATGGGAACTCAGTGGGAAGGGGAGAGATTCAATGGGAAGAGATGGAACTCAATGGGAATTGCAAGAATTCCACAGGAATTAGAAGAATTCAATGAAAATAGAAATCCAGCGGGAATGGGAAGTGGATGAGAATTGAAATCGGAAAAAAGCCCCCCAAAAAATTCCCTTTTCCTTCATTTCCATGGAATCTTCTCCCATTCCCACAGCAATCCCGGGCAGAATTCCTTGCAAAAAGGGAAAAAAAAGTGGGAATTTACCTTTTTGTAGGTGGTTTCTCCTGTGGAATCCACTCCTCTGTGGCCTTTCCTGATGGTTTGGGATCCTCCTGGCATCTTGGGAAATAAAAAAAGGGGAAAAGAAGAAAAAAGTTGGAAAATTCAATTTTTTACAGGATTTTTTCCCACCCAAAACCACCTGGAATCCATGGAAAGCTGGGCCGGGTTTTTCCCATGGGAATTCCAATGTTCTAGGAGGAATTTTGGGAAAGGTGCAAATCCCAGTCTGGTGATTCCCAGCCCAAGGACCCCAGGATTCATCCAGGAGTTGTTAAATTGAATTTGTCCAGGGATTTTGGGGGTGGTGCCAGGATAGATTTGGGGTTTGGAGCAGGAATTCCCTTGGGAAGTGTAAATTCCCAAAATTCCCACGGGAGGAGCTGCTCAGGGTCAAGGCAGGCTTGGAAGAAGAGCAGGAGAAGGAGAAAAAGGAGCAGGAAAAGCTGAAATTTGGGATTTTTCCAGCCTGGAACTCACCTCAGGAGTCAGGGACTTTTTGAAGGTGTTGGATCCTGCCAAAAGAAAGGAAAAGCCACGCTCAGAGAGGATCAACCCCAGGAAAAGAGGAAAAATCCCACGAAAACAGGGGAAAATCCTACAAAACCAAAAAACTGAATTATCCCACCCACACACGCTGCTCCCCCGGGGTTTCTGGCTCCAAATTCCAAAACAAAAACATGGATAAAGAGTCAGAAAATCGGGAATCAGCCCTTAAATCCTTCCAGGGAAAAGCGAGGAGCAAGGAACTCCTTCCCAGCTGGAATCCTTACGGACCTGAGCCCAAAATTCCAGGTGGAAAAGGTGACTTGGAGCTGAAAAAAAGCAGGATAAAGGGCTGGATTCTCCCAGCAGTTCTGCCAGGCTGAGGAAAAGCCAGGAAAAGCGAAAACGCCGGCTCCGAAAGCCAAAAATTGGGGTTTTTATCCCAAAAAGAGCCCGGGAGGCGGCGCGTTCCCGGTTTTCCAGCCCTTTCCCTGGCCCCAGCCCCGCTGAGCAGACAATCCCCGTGCTGGTTTTGGGATCTTTCTGGGATTCCGGGATCCCGGAGCCGCTCCCGCCCCCGTGAGTCACGGAGTCGGATTTCCCTGGCACCCACACGCTTCTCCCTCCCCGCGCCCACTGCTTTTGGCTTTTTATTATTTTTTTGGGAATTTCGGGCCTCTCAGGTGCCCCCCCCGTGCGTTCCCAGGGGTTTCGCAGGGAAAGGGAAGCTCGGGATTTGGATTTTCCAGGGAAAAGTTGGGTCCGGACTCCCCCCACGGCACCTCAGACACCCCCAGGAAGCTCCAAATGCCCCAAAACTCCCTCAGGAAGCTCCAAATGCCCCAAAATTCCCTCAGGAAGCTCCAAATCCCCCCAAAACTCCCTCAGGAAGCTCCAAATCCCCCCAAAACTCCCTCAGGAAGCTCCAAATCCCCCGGGGTAAGCCACGCCCCTAGCGCCAAGTAACACTCCGTATGTGGGCAAAGACACGCCCACTCGGTGTTTAGCCCCGCCTCTTCTCTACGCGGCTCCACCCTCTCTCAGTTAAGCCACGCCTCTTCCCCATCTGCCCCGCCCCCTCATGGCTAAACCACGCCCCCGCCATGCGTAGCGCCACCAATCACGCGTGGCCACGCCCCGCTCTGTGGTAAACCACGCCCTTTCCGCGCGCGGCCCCGCCCCTCCCGGCGCGCCCCACGCGGCCGCGGGCGATGGGGGCAGCGGGGGCCACGCGGGCCGGCCCGCACGGCGCATGCGCAGCCCGGACAGGCCCCGCCTCCCCCCGATCGCATTCGGCCGCGGGTGTCACGTGACGGGCGGGGGCGGGGCGGAGTGACGTCACAACGAGCACACCGTTAAATGACGTCATCCTCATGCACCACATCCCAGTCAGTGACGTCATGGGAGCACACGCGTTCTCTCCTGTGACGTCATAGAGCGCGCGTACCCATCTTGTGACGTCACACTGCTAACTTGTGAATGGATGTCGCTAGTCTATGACGTCACAGAGGCACGACCCTGTTCTGACACCCCGTGACGTCACAGAGCGCCCACACCCCGTAACATGACGTCACAGCTCGCGCACGCGCCCAATTACGTCACCCAGCGGCATTACGTCACTCCCGGTGACGTCACCCGCCGTCCCCGCGCGGTGGCTCCTCCCCCCGCCCATCGATCGATCGCTCGGCGCTCCCGGCAGGCGGCCCGGCAGGCGGGCGGGCCGAGCGCCGAGATGAGCCTGGCGGAGGGCCGCGCCCCGCGGCGCACGGCGGGGAACCGGCTCTCGGGGCTGCTGCAGGCCGAGGAGGAGGACGAGTTCTACCAGACCACCTACGGCGGCTTCAACGAGGCGAGCGGCCCCGCCGGCCCGGCGCCGGCAGCGGCAGCGGGAGGGGAGCGGGAGCGGGGCCGGGAGCGGGGCCGGGAGCGTGAGGGGAGCGGGGCCGGGAGCGGGGCTGTCCGGGCACGGGGGCATTCCCGGGATGTGCGGTTATCCAGGGAACGGGGGCGTTCGGGGATCCCCGGGTGAGCCGGCCCGCGCGGTTCGGGACACCGGGTACCGGGGGATCCATCCCCGTGCCCCCGGGGGTCCGGGACAAAGAGTCCGTGGGGACCCTGGGCGGGATCCCGCATTCCCGGCATTCCCGGCATTCCCGGCATTCCCGGGACTCGGGACGAGCCCCGCGAGGAGTGCTCCGTGGGGCTCGCTGCTCCCGAGGCACGACCCTGTTCTGACACCCCGTGACGTCACAGAGTGCCCACACCCCGTAACATGACGTCACAGCTCGCGCACGCGCCCAATTACGTCACCCAGCGGCATTACGTCACTCCCGGTGACGTCACCCGCCGTCCCCGCGCGGCGGCTCCTCCCCCCGCCCATCGATCGATCGCTCGGCGCTCCCGGCAGGCGGCCCGGCAGGCGGGCGGGCCGAGCGCCGAGATGAGCCTGGCGGAGGGCCGCGCCCCGCGGCGCACGGCGGGGAACCGGCTCTCGGGGCTGCTGCAGGCCGAGGAGGAGGACGAGTTCTACCAGACCACCTACGGCGGCTTCAACGAGGCGAGCGGCCCCGCCGGCCCGGCGCCGGCAGCGGCAGCGGGAGGGGAGCGGGAGCGGGGCCGGGAGCGGGGCCGGGAGCGTGAGGGGAGCGGGGCCGGGAGCGGGGCTGTCCGGGCACGGGGGCATTCCCGGGATGTGCGGTTATCCAGGGAACGGGGGCGTTCGGGGATCCCCGGGTGAGCCGGCCCGCGGGGTTCGGGACAGCGGGTACCGGGGGATCCATCCCCGTGCCCCCGGGGGTCCGGGACAAAGAGTCCGGGGGGACCCTGGGCGGGATCCCCCGTTCCCGGCATTCCCGACATTCCCGGCATTCCCGGGACTGGGGACGAGCCCCGCGAGGAGCACTCCGTGGGGTTCCCTGCTCCCCCATCCCGTATTCCCGGCATTCCCCATCCCGGGACTCGGTGGGATCCCACGGCTCCCCATCTCATATTCCCAATGTTCGACTCGGGACGAGCCCCGCGAGGAGCGCTCCGTGGGGCTCCCTGCTCCCCCATCCCGTATTCCCGACATTCCCCATCCCGGGACTCGGTGGGATCCCACGGCTCTCAATCTCATATTCCCATATTCCCAATGTTCCTGTTTCCCCCGGAATCCAGGGATAACGAGCCCTGTGGGGATCCTTGGGTGGGATCCCACGGCTCCCCATCCCAACATTCCTAACATTCCTGTGTTCCCAGGAGTCGAGGGATGATGGGAATCCCTGGGTGGGATCCCATGGCTCCCCACATTCCCTCATTCCCAACACTCCCCGATTCCCTCGTTCCCAGGAGTCGGGGGATGACGAGCCCCGCGGGGATCCCTGGGTGGGATTTCCTGGTTCCCAACCCCAACATTCCCAACATTCCTGTGTTCCCAGGAGTCCGGGGATGATGAGTACCACGGGGATCCCTGGGTGTGATTCCATAGTTCCCATTCCCAACATTCCCTGATTCCCACCATTCCCACACTCCCAGGAGTCGGGGGATGACGAGTACCGCGGGATCCCTGGGTGGGATTTCCTGGTTCCCATTCCCTGATTCCCCAATTCCCTCGTTCCCAGGAGTCCAGGGATGACGAGCCCCGCGGTGACCCCTGGGTGTGATTCCCTGGTTCCCATTCCCTGATTATTCCCACCATTCCCACACCCCCAGGAGTCCGGGGATGACGAGCCCCGCGGGGATCCCTGGGTGTGATTCCCTGGTTCCCAATCCCAACATTCCCACCATTCCCACACCCCCAGGAGTCGGGCGATGACGAGCCCCGCAGGGTTCCTGGGTGGGATTTCCTGGTTCCCAATCCCAACATTCCCTGATTATTCCCACCATTCCCACACCCCCAGGAGTCCGGGGATGACGAGTACCGCGGCGAGCACTCGGACAGCGATGACGAGGTGGACTCGGACTTCGACATCGACGAGGGCGACGAGCCGGGCTCGGTTCCCTGATTCCCCAATTCCCTCGTTCCCAGGAGTCCAGGGATGACGAGCCCCGCGGTGACCCCTGGGTGTGATTCCCTGGTTCCCATTCCCTGATTATTCCCACCATTCCCACACCCCCAGGAGTCCGGGGATGACGAGTACCGCGGCGAGCACTCGGACAGCGATGACGAGGTGGACTCGGACTTCGACATCGACGAGGGCGACGAGCCGGGCTCGGAGCAGGACGAGGCCGAGCCCCGGCGCCGCCGCCGCGTGCTCACCAAGGCCTACCGGGTACCGGGCCTGCCGGGGGGGAACACCCCGAAATGGCGGGGCTGGGGCTCCTAGCCGCGCTCTCCCTGCAGGAGCCGCTCCAGAGCCTGCGGGCCAGGAAGGCGGAGGGGCCGCGGGCAGCCAGGGGCAGGGAGGTGAAGGGGCTGCCCCTGGAGCTGCAGGAGGACGGCGGAGACAGTGAGCAGGGGAGCAGGGATGGGGGGAGTGGGGATGGGAATGGGGGAGACAGTGAGAGAGGGGTGGGAGTGCGGATGGGGAATGGGAATGGGAATGGGGACGGCGGAGACAGTGAGAGAGGGGTGGGGATGGGGGGAATGGGAATGGGGAATGGCAATGGGAATGGGAATGGGGGAGACAGTGAGCAGGGGTGGGGATGGGAATGGGAATGGGAATGGGGAATGGGAATGGGGACGGCGGAGACAGTGAGAGAGGGGTGGGAACGGGGTGGGAATGGGAATGGGGAATGGGAATGGGGATGGATGGGTGGGAATGGATGGAATGGGTGGGGAGGGGTGGAGATGGGGACGGGGATGTGATGGGAATGGGGTGGGAGCAGGGTCTGGGTGATCCCAGCTGGAAATGGGATCCTCTGGGGCAGCTCCTGGTTCTCCAGGGGCTGGGGTTGGGATCCCCTGGGAGCATTCCCAGAATTCCAGCTGGCTGGAGTCTCTCCACGCTGGCAGCACATGCGCCAGTCCAGCACGGAGCACACCCGGCAGACATTCCAGCTGGGAATGGGATCCCAGGGGAGAGCTCCTGGTGCTCCAGGGGCTGGGGTTGGGATCCCCTGGGAGCATTCCCAGAATTCCAGCTGGCTGGAGTCTCTCCAGGCTGGAAGCACATGCGCCAGTCCAGCACGGAGCACACCCGGCAGACATTCCAGCTGGGAATGGGATCCCAGGGGAGAGCTCCTGGTGCTCCAGGGGCTGGGGTGGGGATCCCGGGGGTCCCTGGGTGCCCCCGGGGGTCTCTGGGTGCCCCCGGGGGTCTCTGGGGATCCCGGGGGTCCCCGGCTCTCCGGGCCCGTGGTGACCCGCGTGCCCCAGGCCGGAAGCACATGCGCCAGTCCACCACGGAGCACACGCGGCAGACGTTCCTGCGGCTCCAGGAGCGCCAGGTGCAGTCCAAGAGGAAGAAGGGAGGCACCAGCCACGAGCGGCCCCTGACCCAGGAGGAGCTGCTGGAGGAGGCCAAGATCACTGAGGAGATCAACCTGCGCTCCCTGGGTGAGGAATGGGATACTGGGAATGGGATACTGGGAATGGGAATGGGGCAGGGCTGGGATCACCGAGGAGATCAACCTGCGCTCCCTGGGTGAGGAATGGGAATGGGATTGGGATTGGGAATGGGGCTGAGACAGGGCCAGGATCACTGAGGAGATCAACCTGCGCTCCCTGGGTGAGGAATGGGATACTGGGAATGGGATACTGGGAATGGGAATGGGGCAGGGCTGGGATCACCGAGGAGATCAGCCTGCGCACCCTGGGTGAGGGAATGGGGTTGGGATTGGGAATGGGATACTGGGAATGGGAATGGGGCAGGGCTGGGATCACTGAGGAGATCAGCCTGCACTCCCTGGGTGAGGGAATGGGGAAATGGGAATGGGGTACTGGGAATGGGATATTGGGAATGGGAGTGGGATATTGGAATCGGGAGTGGGGCTGGGCTACTGGGACAAGGACACTGGGAATGGCACAGGGATCCCAGGATCAGAGCTGGCAGCCCTGTAACGTCGCCGTGCTGGGCTGAGCCGTTTCTGCCCTTGTTCCTGCCCCCATTCCCACCCTTATTCCTGCCCCTATTCCCTGTTCCCACCCCCATTCCCGCCCCCGTTCCCGCCCCCAGAGAACTACGAGCGGCTGGAGGCGGACAAGAAGAAGCAGGTGCAGAAGAAGAGGAAGATCGTGGGCCCCGTGATCCGGTACTGGTCCCTGACCATGCCCCTCCTGCCCGAGCCCGGCCGCGAGGACCCTGTGGACGTGGAGGGGTGAGTGCCAGCGAGCCCCAAATCCCAGAATCCCCGTTCTGGGGTGGGTTTGGGCACCTTGGAACCCCCGAATCCCACGGGAAAAGCAGGTTTTGATCCCCTTAATCCCGTGGAATAAGCATGTTTTGAGTCTCCTAATCCCATGGGAAAATCAGCTTTTGAGCTCCACCTTGGCCATCCCAAATCCCACACTGGAGAAGCAGTTTTTGAGGCCCCAAATCCCATGGGAGTCGCAGCTCACCACCTTGGCAACCCCAAATCCCCCGTTGCAGCTGCACCCTTTGAGATCCCATATCCCATGGGAGTCACAGCTTTTGGGATCCCATATCCCTCGTTGCAGCCACACCTCTTGAGCCCCCAGACCCCTTTGGAATCGCAGCTTTTGAGCACCACCACAAACCCCAAATCCCCCGTTGGAGCCGCACCTTTTGAGACCCCAAATCCCACGGGAGTCACAGCTTTTGGGATCCCATATCCATGAGAGTCGCAATTCTCAGGCACCACCACAAACCCCAAATCCCCCGTTGCAGCCGCACCCTTTGAGCCCCCAGACCCTTGGCAATGCCCCCCTTTGCCCACCCCAAGCGCCGGGGGGGCACGCCTGGCCCCGTTCCTGGCCCCGTTCCCGGCCCTGTTCCCGGCCCCAGAGTCGCAGTTCTCAGGCACCACCACAAACCCCAAATCCCATGGGAGTCACAGCTTTTGGGATCCCATATCCATGAGAGTCGCAGTTCTCGGGCACCACCACCAACCCGAAATCCCCCGTTGCAGCCGCACCCTTTGAGCCCCCAGACCCTTGGCAATCCCCCCCTTTGCCCGCCCCGTTCCCAGCCCCGTTCCCAGCCCCGTTCCCGGCCCACCCCGAGCCCGTCCCGTTGCAGGCTGGGCCCCGAGGCGCGGCCGCCGTCGCCGGGGAAGTGCTCGCGCACCTTCATCTCCTTCAGCGACGACGCCACCTTCGAGCGCTGCTTCCCGCGGGCCAAGGCGCCGCGGCTGCCGGTGCGCGAGCTCTGCCCCGTCACGCACAAGCCGGCGCTCTACCGCGACCCCATCACCGACATCCCCTACTCCAACGCCCGCGCCTTCCGCATCATCCGCGAGGCCTACCGCAAGTACGTCACGGCCCACGGGCTGCCCAGCGCCGCCGCCGCCGCCGCCGCGGGCGCCGGGGACAGCGCCGGGGCGCGGCCCGGCCGCCAGAAAATCGTCATCAAGCAGAGCGTGCCCAGCGCCTGACGGCGGGAGCTGGGAGCTGGGGTGTGGGGGTGCTGGGGTGCGGAGTGTCCTTTGCAAAACAGCAGAAAATCATCCTCAAGCAGAGTGTTCCCAGTGCCTGAGAGATGGGAGCTGGGGTGTGGGGGTGCTGGGGTGCGGAGTGTCCTTTGCAAAACAGCAGAAAATCATCCTCAAGCAGAGTGTTCCCAGTGCCTGAGAGATGGGAGCTGGGAGCTGGGGTGTGGGGGTGTTCTTTCTAAAATCGTCATCAAGCGGAGCGTTCCGAGTGCCTGAGAGATGGGAGCTGGGATTTGGGGTGTGGGATATTGGAACGTCCTTCCCAAAAGAGCAGAAAATCATCATCAAACAGAGTGCTGAGAGTGCCTGACACCTGGGATCTGGGATTTGGGGTGTGGGGTATTGGAACGTCCTTCCCAAAACAGCAGAAAATCATCCTCAAGCAGAGTGTTCCCAGTGCCTGAGAGATGGGAGCTGGGATGTGGGGTCTGGGGTACTGGAATGTCCTTCCCAAAAGAGCAGAAAATCGTCATCGAGCACAGCGTCCCCACTGCCTGAGGTCCCAGATCTGGGGTTTGGGGTGTCAGGTTATTGGGACGGACAGCGGTGATGGTTTTGTTGAGGGGATCCTTTCCAAAGCGTTGGCAGTGCCTGAAATCCCGGGATTTTGGGATGTTGGGATTTGGGATTTAGGGATATGGGATCACCCGTGTGAGGGATGTTTTTTGGGGTCAGTGTTCCCCAGGGGTGTGGAGGGGTCATCAAACGGAGCATTGCCAGTGCCTGAGAGATGGGAGCTAGGATCTGGGATTTGGGGTCTCGGGGCGTTGGGATATGGGAGCGTCCAGACTCTGCATCCTCCCCAAAAGAGCAGAAAATCGTCATCAAACAGAGCTTTCCCAGTGCCTTACACCTGGGATTTGGGGTGCTGGGATTTGGGATGTGGGGTGTGGGAATGTCCTCCCCAAAAGAGCAGAAAATCGTCATCGAGCACAGCGTCCCCACTGCCTGAGGTCCCGGATTTGGGGTTTGGGGTGTCAGGTTATTGGGACGGACAGCGGTGATGGTTTTGTTGAGGGGATCCTTTCCAAAGCATTGGCAGTGCCTGAAATCCCGGGATTTTGGGATGTTGGGATTTGGGATTTAGGGATATGGGATCACCCGTGTGAGGGATGTTTTTTGGGGTCAGTGTTCCCCAGGGGTGTGGAGGAGGGAATAAAGTTGAACTGGGGGTTGGTTTGTGTGGGGTGGTGGGAGCCCCTTTTTCCAGGAGATCCTGCAATAAATAAAGAGGTTTGCAGAGCCCTTTTCCAGAAATCCTACCCAAAAAATGGGGTGGGAGCCCTTTTTCCAGGAAACCCTACAATAAAGGTTCATGAAGCCATTATTTTCCAGAAGACCCCACAATAATACCAGATTCCTTTCTCCAGAACAGCCTCAAATAAAGTTTATGGGATTCCCTTTTCCAGAAGACCCTACCAAAACTCATTCCCAGCTCCCCCAGACCCCATCTGGGGGCTCCAAACCCCCTTCACCCCCCGAATTTGGGGCTTGTGGGGCCAAACCCGCCTTGAGCTTTGTGGGGTTTGTGGGATTTGGGAGGGCTCCGTGCCCCCCTCACCTTTCCCCGTGTCCCCCTTTCCCCCGGCGGTTTTTGGGGTCGGAGCTCTGCAGGTTTATGGGACTGGGCAAGGATCCGCGCTCTGGCGGTTTGTGGGGTCGGGGGGGCCCCGCGGGGCCGGGGCGGGGCCCCCCCGTTCCCGATAAGGGCCGGGCGCGGATCCGCCCCTGCCGGCCCCAATAAAGCGCTGATCTCATGCCCCGCGCGGCCCCCGAGCTTCGGGACCGGCCCCGGCTTTTGGGATCGCCTTTGGGATCGGCCCGGGGCTCCGGGATCAGCCCCGCGTTCGGGATCGGCTGTGGGATCGGTTTTAGGATCCCCCCCGAGCTTTAGGATCGGCCGCGGGATCGGCCCCAGGTACGGCCCCGCTGTCCCCGCGCTGTCCCCGCGGTGTCACCTGCGGGGACCCCTCCCGACACAGACATTTGGGATTTGGGGATCCCGGAGCCGCTTCCCAAAGGAATTCCCACGCTGTGTCCCCACCCCGCTCTGGGGACACCGCGGGGCGCCGCTTGCGGGGCCGCGACATTTGGGGACTCGCGGTTTGTCCCCGCTGTCACCCCGGAATCTGGGGGGGACGCTGGGACCGGGGGCGAGGCGGGAGCGGGATGTGACCCTGGGAGGTGACAAAGGTCGGGGACAACTTTTGGGCTGTGCTCGGCGTCCCCAGCCGCTGTGGGGTGGCACGGCCAGCTCCCCCCTGTCCCCCCGTGTCCCCCCGTGTCCCCAGAGCCGCCAGTGCTGGCACCAAGGGGTGCCCCCCGTGTCCCCCCGTGTCCCATCGGTGCCACCCGCTGTCCCCGCGCTGTCGCCAGGTCCCCGCGGCCATGACGCCGTACCGGCAGGAGCTGGAGAAGTACCGCGACATCGACGAGGACAAGATCCTGCAGGAGCTGTCCCCGGAGGAGCTGGCGCAGCTGGACGCCGAGCTGGCCGAGATGGACCCCGAGGTGGGCGCGGGCGGGGGCCGCGGGACAGCAGGGGACAGCAGGGGACAGCAGGTGACACGGGCGCTGTCCCCAGAACGTGCTGCTGCCCGCGGGGCTGCGCCAGCGCGACCAGACCCTCAAGAGCCCCACGGGACCCCTGGACCGGGACGCGCTCCTGCAGCACCTGGAGCGGCAGGCGCTGGAGGCCGAGGAGCGCCAGGACCTCGTGCCCTTCACCGGCGAGAAAAAAGGTCTGGGGACAGCGGGGACAGCGCGGGGACAGCGCGGGGACAGCCTGGCCACGGGCTGGGGACAGCGCGGGGACAGGAGGGGACCGGGCCCCCGGGCTCGGGTATATTTAGCTCGGCCTCGCCAGCGGCTCGGGTGTCCTGGGCGAGCTGGGCCCCCGCCAGCCCCGGGCACGGCCACCAGCCCTGGCAGTGTCACCCCCGGGACAGCAGTGCCAGCCCCGGGATGGTCACAGCCCTGGCAGTGTCACCCCCGGGGACAGCAGTGCCAGCCCCGGGATGGTCACAGCCCTGGCAGTGTCACCCCCGGGGACAGCAGTGCCAGCCCCGGGATGGTCACAGCCCAGCGCCAGCCCCAGCGAGGCCACCCCGGTGATGCCACCTGAAGCCGTTTGTCCCGTGTCCCCGGTCCCCAGGGAGGCCGCCTGTCCCCGTGGCCGGTGTCCCCATGTCCCCGCGCCGCCTGTGACCCTGTCCCTGTCCCCAGGGAAGCCGTTTGTCCCCAAGGCGGCGGCGCCGGCGCTGCCGCGGGAGGAGCAGGTGACGCTGGAGCCCGAGCTGGAGGAGGCGCTGGCCAACGCCACCGAGGCCGAGATGTGCGACATCGCCGGTGGGTGGGGACAGCGGGATTGGGATCGGCATGGGATGGGAATGGGATTGGGATGGGAATGGCATGGAATGGGGCTGAGATGTGCGACATCGCCGGTGGGTGGGGACAGCGGGATTGGGATCGGCATGGGATGGGAATGGGAATGGGATTGGGATGGGAATGGAATGGGATTGGGAATGGGATTGGGAATGGGATTGGGAATGGGATTGGGATGGGAATGGGATGGGATTGGGATGGGAACGGGAATGGGACGTGCGACATCGCCGGTGGGTGGGGACAGCGGCACAGCGGGGGTGGGAATGGGATTGGGATGGGAATGGGAACATGGATGGGGTTGGAATGGGGGTGGGATTTGTAAAGGATGGACTTGGGATGGGACTTCCGTGGGATTTGGATCTGCTGGGCTGGGGTTTCCATGGGGTTGGGAGCTGATAGGGTGGGATGGGATTTCCACGGGGCTCCCATGGGATGAACGGGGCCGGGCTCTGCGCAGGCCGGGATCCCCGCGGGGCCGGGAGCGGCACCAGGAAGGGCCTTGGCCGAGGGTAACGCTGTCCCCAAGGGTGTCACACAGTGTCACTGTCACCCGGGGAGGGACACTTGTCCTTGTGTCACACACCTGAGTGTCACGCGGTGTCACTGTCACCTGGGGAGGGACACCGAGCACCGGGCCAGCACGGCACACCTGTCCTTGTGTCACTGTCACACACCCGAGTGTCACACGCATCCCTGTCACCCCCGTGTCACACACAGCTGAGTGTCACACGCACTGTCCCAGTGTCACACACTGTCCCACAGTGTCACACTCGGTCCCCCCTCACCCTCTGTGTCCCCTCAGTTAAAGCAGCCCCGACCCCCCCTCTGGCCCCCAGTGCCACCTCCCTGGGGGGACAGCGGAGTCCTGCGTGCCCCGTGTCCCCCGTGCCCCCGATGTCCCCATGCCACCCCGCTGTCCCCGCAGCCATCCTGGGCATGTACACGCTGATGAGTAACAAGCAGTACTACGATGCCATCTGCAGCGGGAACATCTGCAACACCGAGGGCATCAACAGTGAGTGACAAGGGGACAGGGACAGGGGGACACAGTGAGTGACAACGGGACGGGGACGGGGACAGGGGGCAGAGCCTGGGAATCCACAGTGAGTGACAAAGGGACACAGGGACAGGGGACAGAGCCTGGGACAGGGGACAGGTGCCTCCATGGTGTGGTTGGGGCAGCATTTGGGGACCAAACTCGCATGTCCCTGCGTCCCTGAGCCCGTCCCCATGGTGTCACGGTGTCCCCACGCTGTCCCCACGGTGTCCCCACGCTGCCCCAGGCGTGGTGCAGCCGGACCGGTACCGGCCGGTGCCGGACGAGCCCCCGAACCCCACGGATGTGGCCGAGACGCTGCGGCGGCTGCAGGACAACGACCCCGCGCTGCAGGACGTCAACCTCAACAACATCAAGGTGACACCGCGCTGCCACCGCCCCCTCCGCTCGCGTGAGGCTGGCACCCAAGGGTGCTCCCTGTCCCCAGTGCGTCCCCACGGTGCCGGGTCCCACCCCAGCCCCTGGTGTCCCCGTGTCCCCAGGACATCCCTGTCCCCGAGCCCCCTGGGGACACCCCCAGCCCCTGGTGACGCCGTGTCCCCGTGTCCCCAGGACATCCCTGTCCCCACGCTGGAGGCCATCTGCCAGGCCATCAAGACCAACACCCACGTGCGCAGCCTCAGCCTGGTGGCCACGCGCAGCAACGACCTGGTGGCCAACGTGAGTCCCCCACTGTCCCCAAGTGTCCCCAGATGGGTCCACCCCGTGCCTGTCCACCCATCCCTGGGACACCAAAGGCGGTGTCCCCACAGTGCCACTGTGGTGCCACTGTGGTGCCACTTTGGGGTCACTCTGGGGTCACTCTGGGGTCATTCTGGTGCCACTCTGGTGCCACGGCGGTGTCCCCGCGGTGTCCCCAGGCGGTGGCCGAGATGCTGGAGCAGAACCGGAGCCTGCAGAGCCTCAACCTCGAGTCCAACTTCATCACCAGCGCGGGGATGCTGCGGCTGCTGGCGGCCATCGGCCACTGCCCCACGCTGAGCGAGATCCGCGTGGACAACCAGGTGACAGCGGGGACAGAGGGACAGGGATGGCAGGGACAGGGGGGACAGGGACAGGAAGGACAGGGATACCAGGGGAGGTGACAGCGACCTGACTGTCTCCAATCCCGCAGTGCCAGCGCCTGGGGGGTGTGGCAATGACACTGACCGTGTCCCCGCTGTCCCCGCAGTGCCAGCGCCTGGGGGACACGGTGGAGATGGGGCTGTGGCAGTGACACTGACCCTGTCCCCGCTGTCCCCGCAGTGCCAGCGCCTGGGGGACACGGTGGAGATGGCCATGGCAGCCACGCTGGAGCAGTGCCCGTCCCTGCTGCGCTTTGGCTACACCTTCACCCTGCAGGGCCCGCGGGCGCGCGCCGCCGCCGCCCTCACCCGCAACAACGAGCTGCGTGAGTGTCCCCAGGTGTCCCCAAGGGTCCCCAGGGCCACCCCGGGGCCATCCCGGGGTCACCGCCAGGGCCCCACCCGGGAGGGCTCAGCCAGAGCTGGCCCCAGCTCACAATGAGCCCCCAAGTGTCCCCAAGGGTGGGTTTGGGGTGTCCCAGGGGTGAACCCACCTTAAAGGGAGCCCTGGGAGTGTCCCCAAGGGTCCCCAGGTGTCCCCAAGGGTCCCCAGGTGTCACCTGGGGGTCCCAGAGCTTGGAACAAGCTCCTGAGTGTCCCCAAGTGTCACCAGGGGCGGGACTTTGGGGTCCCACCCCTGACCCCCCTCTTTTCTCTCCCCCCAGGTCGCCAACAGAAGAAATCCTAAAATTCCCCCATGCCCGCACTGAGCTCAGGAATAAAGGGAATAAAGTGGAGAAATGGTCCCAAAAGATTCCCACTTTATTCCTGGGGCTCTGGGGACACTTGGGGACACCTGGGGGCTCCTGGGGACACTCGGGGCTGTCAGGCTGGTGGCAGTGGTGGCGGCTCCTCCTCGTCGGAGTCGAACTCGGCGTTCCCGTCCTTCACCCAATTCCCAGAGGGATCCTGGATCCAGCCCCGGCTGGGACACAGGAAAGGGATTGGGGACTCGCTGGGATCTCGGGGAGTTTATGGGATATTTTTGGGGCTTTTTTTTTGGTTTTTTTGGGGATAATTTTGGGATTTTTTGTGGGTTTTTTTGGGTTTTTGGGGTTTTTTTTTTTTTTGGATTCTTTGGGAAATTTTTGGGATTTTTTGGGGGTTTTTTTTGGTTTTTCGGGTTTTTTTTTTTTTTGGATTCTTTGGGATACTTTTGGGATATTTTGGGGGATTTCTGTGGGGGTTTTTTGGGGGATATTTTTGGGGTTTTTCCCAGCATTCCCAGAGCCCACCCACCTGCGCAGGTGCAGGTGGTGCCGCAGGATCCGCAGCCGCTCCGGGCTCGGCCCCTCGGGGCCCTCGGAGCTCCGGGAATTTCCTTTCCTTCGTTTCCTGTCCTTGGGAGCGCCTGGGGGAGCAAGGACGGGGCTGCCGGGAATTCCGGGACTGGGAATTCCCGGGAAAGCCCCTGCAAGGGCGGGCTCTCACCCTCTCTGTGCGTGGGGCCGGGGGTTTCGGGGTTCCCGGGGTTCCCGGGGTTCCCGGACGATTTTGGCGGCGTCTGGGGATTCTTTGGGATCACCCCGGGGATCCCGGCCCGGCAGCTGCTGCCCTTCGTCCTGGGAGGGGGAAGGGAGAGGGGGTGAATCCCAGCCCATTCCCTTTCCTGGGAATCCCAGAACTTTTCACGGTGTCTCTGAGCTCCTTTCCCATCTTCTCCCTTTTTTTTCTCTGTTTCTTTCCCATTTTTCCCCATCTTTTCCCCATTTCCCCCATTTTCCCGTTTCCCCACATTTTTCCCTGCTTTTCCCCCATTTTCCCTGTTTTTCCCCCATTTCTTCCATTTCCCCATTTCCCTATTTCCCCCCATTTCCCCATTTCCCCAGTGTTTTTCCGTTTCCCCCATCTTCCCCCCCTTTCCCCCCATTTTTCTCAGTTTTCCCCCATTTCCCCTGTTTTTTCCATTTTCCCCCCATTTCCGTCCCCATTTTTTCCCATTTTCCCTGTGTTTTTCCCCATTTCCCCCATTCTCCCTGTGTTTTCCCCCCATTATTTCCCCCATTTTTGTCCCCATTTTCCCTGCATTTTCCGGGCCCCGCCCACCGCGGCCACACCCATCACACCCAACCAGGCCACGCCCACTCCGTATATGACCAAAGGCCACGCCCCCATGGACACACCCATATAGGCCACGCCCCCGTGGAAGACACACACCCCCATAGGCCACGCCCACTTGGGAGACACCGTGGGGCCCCACCCACTTGGAGACACCCCATCACACACCCAACCAGGCCACGCCCACTCCGTATATGACCAAAGGCCACGCCCCCATGGACACACCCCCCATAGGCCACGCCCACTTGGGAGACACTGTGGGGCCCCACCCACTTGGAGACCACACCCACAGAGACCACACCCACACTGAGCCACACCCACATCGAACCCCACCCATGGAGGCCCCACCCATTCAGGGTCACGCCCTGGGGCCACGCCCAGCCTGGCCACACCCACCTGCCCCCCTGGCTCCGCCCCCGGGGGCTCCTGGGGTCCCTGCGGGGCCTCGTGGGGCCAGCGGCGCCCGAAGGAACGCTGCAGGCCTGGAACGGGGACAGGGACAGGGGACAGGGGACACTGTGAGGGGACAGGGACAGCAACGGGGACAGGGGGACAGCGAGAGGGGACAAGGAACAAGGACAGGGACAGGGATGGGGACAGGGGGACAGGGACAAGGACAGGATGAAGGGCAGAGACATGGGGACAGGAACAGGGTGAGGGGACAGTACAGGTAACACAGGGACAGCCCAGGGGACAGGGACAGGTGACATCCAACGGGGACAGGGGACAGCGAGAGGGGACAGGGACAGGGTCACGGTCAGGGGACATGGGGGACAGGAACAGGGTGAGGGGACAGTACAGGTAACACAGGGACAGCCCAGGGGACAGGGACAGGTGACATCTTGGGGGACACGGGGACAAGTGACACAAGGACAGCCCAGGTGACATCCCAGGGGACAGGGGCAAGGACATTGGGACAGTAAAGGTAACACAGGGACAGGGACAGCCCAGGGGACACCCCGGGGCTCACTGTCCAGGTGCTTCCTGCCCGCGCGGTGCAGCAGCAGCGTCTGCAGAGTGTCACACACGGGCCGCTGGGGACACAGCGAGCACGCCAGCCTGGGGACAGCACGGGGCACTCTGGGGACACCGCGGGGACACCGCGGGGACAGCCAGGGGACAGCGGGGACCCTCACCTGCCGTCGCGCAGCAGCAGCGCCTCGTCCTCGGGGATGGCGCTGGCCAGCAGCTCGGCCACGCGGCGCCTCTGGGGACAGCGGGGCCCGCGGTCACCTCCTGTCCCCACACTGTCCCCAAACCACCCCCACACTGTCCCCAGACCGGCCCCACGCTGTCCCCAGACCCGGACAGCCCCGGGCCGGGCTGAGGGGACACAGCGGGGCCGGGGAAGGACCCGCGGGACCCGGAGGGGACACAAAGGGACCGGGGAAGGGTCGGGGGTCCCGGGGGGTTCAGGAAAGGGCTGGGGACACCCCGGGGAGGGTGAGGGGACACAAAGGGACCGGGGAAGGGTCGGGGGTCCCGGGGGGTTCAGGAAAGGGCTGGGGACACCCCGGGGAGGGTGAGGGGACACAAAGGGACCGGGGGAAGGGTCGGGGGGCCTCGAGGGGACAAGGGGGCCCGGGAAGGGCTCAGGGCACCGCGGGGCTCAGGCCGCGGCCCTGGGTGAAGCCGGGGGGGCCGGGGCGGCCCCGCGGGAGCACCGCCTGCAGCCCGGGGACACCCTGCCGGGGCTGGCGCTGCGCTACGGGGTGACGGTGAGCGGACCGGGGACACCGGGGGGAAACCGGGGGAACGGGGGGCCGGGGGGAGCCCAGGGGTCATCTCGGGCCCGTGCTGGCTCGGTTCCCTTTGCCTGCTGATCCCGGTCCGTGTCCCCGTCCCTGTCCCTGTATTGTCCCGGTCCCGGTGCCGGTGCCGGTGCCGGTGCCGTCCCGCAGATGGAGCAGATCCAGCGCGCCAACCGCCTCTACTCCTCGGACACGATCTTCCTGAGAGCCACGCTGCTCATCCCGGGGCACGGCGAGCCGCCGGGGGACAGCCCCGGGGACAGCCCCGGCTCAGGGCACCGCGGGGCTCAGGCCGCGGCCCTGGGTGAAGCCGGGGGAGGCCGGGGCTGGGCCGGGCGCTGCCGGGGGTGCCCGGGGGGTGCCCGGGGAGGGGTCCCGGGGGCTCCCGGGGGTGCGGGCCCCACCTGCAGCGCCCCGAGCGGGCCCGGGTCGCTCTCGTCGCGCTTAAAGGACATGGCGGCGCCCGCTAGGCCGCGGTCTCCATGGCAACCGCCACCGCCGCTTCCGGGTGGCGCTTCACAGCGGGCAGCGCGCGGGGGGAACGACCAATCAGCGAGCGCCCAGCGCGGCCCCCGCGGGGTGATGGGAGTTGTAGTTAGAGCGCGGGAAGCTCCCGTGGGAATGGCGGCGGAGGCGGCCCGCGCGGAACTACAACTCCCAGCAGGGGCGGCGAGGCCGCGCCGGTTCGGCGGGGCCCGGGGCCGAGCGCTCCCCGTGAGCGGCGGGGCCGGGCCGGGACCCCCGGGCGGGACCCCCGGCCCAGGGGTCATCTCGGGCCCGTGCTGGCCCGGTTCCCTTTGCCTGCTGATCCCGGTCCGTGTCCCCGTCCCTGTCCCTGTATTGTCCCGGTCCCGGTGCCGGTGCCGGTGCCGTCCCGCAGATGGAGCAGATCCAGCGCGCCAACCGCCTCTACTCCTCGGACACGATCTTCCTGAGAGCCACGCTGCTCATCCCGGGGCACGGCGAGCCGCCGGGGGACAGCCCCGGGGACAGCCCCGGGGACATCACCGGGGACATCACCGGGGACAGCCCCGGGGACAGGGACAGCCCCCGGGACGGCCCCCGGGACGGCCCCGGCCCCTCCCGGCGCGACCTCTCGGCCTCGGATTTCCTGCGGCGCTTGGACGCCGAGATCGGGCGCTGCAAGGAGGCGGCGCGGGGGCTGCGGGGCCCGGGCAGGTGGGAACCGGGGAGAACCGGGGGGAACCGGGGGAAAATCGGGGGGAAAATGGGGGGGAATTGGGGTGGAACTGGGAGGAGATTGGGGGAAATTCCGGGGAAAAATTTGGGAAAAATTTGGGGAAAAAATTTGGGAAGAATTCTGGGAAAATTGTGGGAAAAATTCCGGAAAAATTGTGGGGAAAATTGTGAAAAATTTGGGGAAAATTTTGGGAAAAACTTGGGAAGAAGTGGGGTAAAAGTGAGGTGAAACTGGGAGGAGATCGGGGTGAGCCGGAGCGGAGCCTCGGGTGCAGCCGGGTGTGGTGGCACCGGGGCGGTGGCACTGCCACCCCGGCTGTCACGCGGTGTCACACGGTGTCACGCGGTGTCCCCACAGCCCCGGGGGTGGCCCCAGCCCCGCTCTGTCCCCCCGGGGGGCCCGGCTGGGACCCCGGCCCCTCACCAGGACCCCGCGGGCGGCCGCGCTCAGGGACAGCGAGGACGAGATCTTCACCTTGTGACAGCGGGGACACCGGGGACATGGGGACAGCGAGGACACTGGGGACACCCGGGACGAGATCTTCACCTTGTGACACCGAGAACCCGAGCCTGGGCACACCCAGGATGTGACACTGAGGACACCCGGGAGGTGCCACCAGAGGTGCCACCGCTCCTCGCGGCCGTGGGCCCCCAGGGGACACGGGGACTTTGGGGACGTGTCCTGCTGTCCCCTCCCTGTCCCCCTTTGGGGCCGCAGGGCCACCCCCGGGGCACCTGGGAGCCACTGGGGACAGGGACAGGGACGGTGCCACCACCCCCTGCCAGCTTGTAAATAAACCGGAGCATTGTCACCAGGCTGGGCTGTGACACCCCTGGGGACAGGGCCACACCCCCTTGGGGACATTGTCACACCCTGGGGACAGTGTGACACCTTGGGGACACTGTCACCCCCCCAGGACACTGTCACTCACACCCTGGGGACAGTGTGACAGCCCTTTGGGGACACTGTCACGTTCCCCTCCAGGGGCATTTGGGGACATCGCAGCCCCTGGGGACACCGCGGGGCTGGATCCCAGAACTCCCAAACCCCCAAACCCCAAATCCCAAACCCCAAATTCCCAAGCCCTCAAGCCCCTCCTGTCACCTCCAGGATCTCCAAACCCCAAATCCCCACCCCAGGATGACACCTTGGGGACACTGTCACCCCCCCAGGACACTGTCACATTCCCCCCCCAGGGGCATTTGGGGACATCGCAGCCCCTGGGGACACCGCGGGGCTGGATCCCAGAACTCCCAAACCCCCAAACCCCAAATCCCAAACCCCAAATTCCCAAACCCCCAAGCCCCTCCCGTCACCTCCAGGATCTCCAAACCCCAAATCCCCACCCCGGGATCTGAGACCCCTCCCCCAGGGATAAAGAACCCCCAAATCTTATAAAAAAACCCAAATCCCATTAAAAAAGCCCCAAATCCCGTTAACCCCCCCGCCTCCAAATTCCACTCAAAAAACCCCAAACCCCATTAAAAAACCCCAAATCCCACAAAAAACGAGTCCAAAAGTGGGGGATTCTTCCCAGCTTCAGCCCCCCGGGCTCTGATATTTATAATATTTATATGGAACCCCGGGATTTGGGGAAAATCCGGGCTTTTGGGGGGAAATCCCGGGATTTTGGGGGTGCCACCCCCCGATTGTCACCGTGTCACCCCCGATTGTCACCGGGAGGGGGGAGGGGACACCGGGGGTATTTACAGCGTGGGGGAGGGGCGTACGTACATATTTATAGGGGTTTTTTTTGGGGGGGAAAAGGGGGAATTCCCAACAAAGTGCATCTGTCCGTCTGTCCGGCCGTCCGGGGGGAATTCCCGGCCGGAATTCCCTGGAAAATCTTCCGGGGGGGGTCTGGGGGAGGGGAGGGAAATTCCAGCCCATCCCCCCCCTCTGGGTTAAAGGTGGGCGGGGGCGTCGGAGCCTGGAAGAAAAGGGGGGAAATAATGGGGGAAATAACGGGGGAAAAGGGGAATTAAATAATGGGGGAAATAAGGGGGAAAATGGGAAATTAACAGGGGGAATAATGGGGAGAATGGGAAATTAAATAATGGGGGGAATAATGGGAGAAATAGTGGGGGAAATAATGGGGGAATAATGGGGAAAATGGGAAATTAACATGGGAAATAATGGGGGGAATGGGAAATTCAGTAATGGGGAAATAATGGGAGAAATAATGGGAAATAATGGGAGAAATAATGAAGGAAATGGGAAATTAATGGGGGAAATAATGGGGGAATAATGGGGGAAATGGGAAATTAAATAATGGGGGAAATAATGGGAAAATAATGGAAATAACAGGGGAAAAGGGAAATTAATGGGGGAATAAAGGGGAAATGGGAAATGAATGGGGGATAGTGCGGTGTGGGGAAGGGGACACGCTGGGGACACGCTGGGGACACGCTGGGGACACGGACGGTGCACGGGCTCTCACCTGTGCCGTGGGTGGCGGTGCCAGCGCGGGTGGCGGTGCCACCGTGTCCCCAGGGCGAGCTCTGGGGGCTGGGGACGTTGTTGGGGACACTGGGGACGGCGCTGGGGACACTGGGGACGTTGTTGGGGACGGCGGCGTCGCCCCCGCCCAGCGAGCGCAGCAGCTGCCGGTGAGCGGCTTCCATGGCCTGGGGGGACAGGGACAGCTGGGGACACGCGGGGACACGGCTGGGCCAGCCCCTGTCCCCCGAGTGTCCCCCCCATGGCCCCAGTGGTGTCACTGTCCCCGTTACTGTCCCCAGTGTCCCCTCACCCTGAGGCTCAGCAGTTTCACATTCATGTCCCCAGTGATGTCCCCAGTGATGTCCCCAATGATGTCCCCATGTCCCCAGTCTCACCCTGAGGCTCAGCAGTTTCACATTAATGTCCCCATGTCCCCAGTGATGTCCCCATGTCCCCAGTCTCACCCTGAGGCTCAGCAGTTTCCCCCGCAGCTCCTCCAGGGTCCCCAGGAGCAGCTCCGTGTCCCCGGGGGGGTCCCTGCTGTCCCCTCCCAGCCGGGGGGGCCCCGTGGGGAGGCTCAGGTAGAAGAAATTCCCTGCAGGGGACAGGGGACATCAGTGGCCCCGGGGACCCCTGGTGGCCCCCAAGGGCTCCTGGTGGCCCCGGGGACTCTTGGTGGCCCTCCTGGGGGTGTTTCTGGTGGCCCTTCTGGAGTTTTTGGTGGCCCCAGGGATATTTTGGTGGCCCCAGAGGATTTTTGGTGGCCCCAGGAAGGAATTTGGTGTCCCCTGGTGGGGTTTTTGGGGCCCTTTTGGGGTTTTTGGGGCCCTTTTTGGGTTCTTTGTGGCCATTTTTGGTTTTTTTGGGGGCCCTTTTGGGTTTTTGGGGCCCTTTTTGCATTTTTGGGGGCACTTTTGGGGTTTTTGAGGCCCTTTTTGGGGTTTTGGTGTCCATTTTTGGTTTTTGGGGCCCTTTTGGGGTTTTTTGGGGGTGGGGGAGGGGCTGGTTACCCTCAGCGCTGGCTCCGCCTCCTTCCCGCAGCTCGGGCTCTGATTGGCTGCAGCCGCGCGGGGGCGTGGCCTCCTCCGGCCCCTCCTCCTGGGCTGGGCCCCCCAAAAAAGGGGGGGGAGGGGAAGGGGGAGCGGCCCCGCCACCGGAATGCGGTAATTAGCACCCCAATTAGTTAATTAGCACCCCAGTTAGCTCATTAGCACCTCAATTAGTTCATTAGCACCCCCAATTAGCACCCGAAATGAATTGGCACCCGAAATCAGCACCCCAAAGTTAATTAGCGCCCCTAATTAGCACCCAGCACCCCAAAATCAGCACCCGAAATTAATCAGCACCCAAAATTAGCAACCCAAATTAATTAGCGCCCAGCACCAAAAAGAAGCACCCCAAAATGCCAAAATTAGTGTTCAGAACCCCAAATCAGAACCCGCAATTCATTAGAATCCAAAATCAATTAGCACCCCAAAACCAGCACCCAAAATTAATCAGCGCACAGAACCCCAAATGAGCACCCAAAATTAATTAGCACCCAAAATTAATGAGCACCCAGCAGCCAAAGCTGGGACCCAAAACTGGCACCCAAAAGCAGCGCCCCAAAATTGGCACCCAGCACCAGACCCCAATCAGAGCCCGAAATCAGAGCCCGAAATCAGAACCCAAAATCAGAACCCCAAGATCAGAACCCCGAGATCAGAGCCCGAAATCAGAACCCCAAACGAACGCCCTGAAATCAACACCCAAAAATCAGCTCCAAAACCCAGAACCCAAAATCAGAACCCCGAGATCAGAACCCCGAGATCAGAATCCCAAACGAACGCCCTGAAATCAACACCCAAAAATCAGCTCCAAAACCCAGAACCCAAAATCACGATCCCGAAATCAGCGCCCAGGGAACGAGACCCCAAATCCCAAGAGGAGCAGGGAAGGAGACCCCAAATCCTGGGAATGAGAGAGACCCCAGATCCCAGCAGGGATCCCAGCAGGCACTGCAGGGAATTCCCATCGATTCCCCCACAAATCCCACCCCAAATTCCCCAAATTCTCCCGATCCTACCCCAAATCCCACAGAAATCCCTGCCCCAAATCCCAGAGGAATTCCTGCCCCAATCCCCCTTTACCTTTCCGGTTGATTCGGATCCCGTTGGGCTCCGGCCCCTCCGGCCCTTCCTGGCTGGACACCGGGAATTCCCGACCGGACTTTGGGAATTCCCGAGTGGACATTGGGAATTCCTGGCTGGACACTGGGAATTCCTGGCTGGACATCCCGGAATCCTGGCTGGACACCGGGAATTCCTGACTGGACGTTGGGAATTCCCAGCTGGACGTCCCGGAATCCCGGCTGGACGTGGCCGAGTCCTGGCCGGACGTTGGGAATT
The DNA here is from genome assembly GCF_014805655.1 of Passer montanus. NCBI lineage: Eukaryota > Metazoa > Chordata > Aves > Passeriformes > Passeridae > Passer > Passer montanus. The sequence goes on from NW_024367395.1 coordinate 28,339, forward strand.
CCCGGCTGGACACTGGGAATTCCCGGCTGGACATTGGGAATTCCTGGCCGGACGTTGGGAATTCCCGGCCGGACGTTGGGAATTCCTGGCCAGACGTTGGGAATTCCCGGCCGGACATTGGGAATTCCCGGCTGGACGTTGGGAATTCCCGGCTGGACATTGGGAATTCCCGGCTGCACAGGCGGGGGTCCCGGAGCCGCCGGACAATCAGGAGCCGCAGGGCCTCCACTGGGATTGGGGAGGGAAAATGGGATTTGGGGTTTTCCAGGGGAAATGTCCCGGGATGGGGAGAGAGGGATCTGGGATGTTCCCCAGGGGGTGGAGGAAGGAAAACTGGGGGATTTGGGATTTCCCCAGGGAATGGGGGAAGGACATTTGGGGGATTTGGGATTGTCCCCAGCTCTCACCATCCTCCAGCGCTGCCTCGACCACTCCGGCGCTTCCCGGGGATTTGGGGATTCCGGGAACGGGGCCGGGACCCCCCGGGGCGGGGTCGGGGTCCCCCAGGCCGGGGTCGGGGTCAGGGTCCCCCGGGTCGGGGTCCCCAGCTCCGGCCCCCCGCGGCTCCTCCAGCAGCTCCTGCGCCCGCCCCGGGGGCTCGGGGTCACTGCCGGCTGCCGGGGGACACAGAGGGGACATGGGGACACCGTGGGGACACCGAGGGGACACGGGGACACCGAGGGGACATGGGGACACGGACAGGACAGGGACAGGGATGGGGCAGGCCCGCATACCTGAGGAGCAATCCTCGGGCTCGGTGTCCCGGGCCAGCTCCGGGGACACGGCGGGGTCCGGCAGCAGCAGGCTGGGAACGGGAACGGGAATGGGAATGGGACAGGGACAGGGATGGGGACAGGGAAAGGGATGGGGACAGGGACAGGCAGCCCCAAGTCCCCATCCCAGAGACCCTCTGGGGACACCGGGGACCTCCTGAGCTCCATCCCCGTTCCCATCCCCTCCCCATTACTCCCGTCATTCCCACTCCCATTCCCCTCATTCCCACTATCCCCTCATTCCCATTCCCATCATTCCCATTCCCGTTATCCCATTGTCCCATCCCCAGTCCCACCTGGCCCCGTCCCCGCTGGCCTCGCTCTGTCCCTGCTTTGGTGGCCCCGGGGGGCTCCTGGTGGCCCCTTGCACCGCCTGCTCCAGCAGCTGCATCCACCTGCGAAAGATTCCAGCCAGGAATTCCAGCCGGGACCCCCAGCCCTTCCCGGGGACCCTCCCTCTCATCCCCGGGAGGAATTCCAGCCCTTCCCAGGGACCCCCAGCCCTTCCCGGGGACCCTCCCTCTCATCCCAGGAGTTCTGTCCCCCCGGGGAGGAATTCCAGCCCTTCCCAGGGACCCCCAGCCCTTCCCGGGGACCCTCCCTCTCATCCCAGGAGTTCTGTCCCCCCGGGGAGGACAGAAAAAACCAGTCAAGGGATTTTCCAGCCCCTCCCAAGGGATTTTCCAGCCCTTCCCAGGGGCTTTTCCAGCACTTCCCAGGAATTTTTGTCCCCCCAGGGAATTTTCCAGCCCATCCCAGGGGATTTTCCAGCCCATCCCACGGATTTTTTTCCCCCCAGGGACTTTTCCAGCCCATCCCAGTGGTTGTCCAGGGTTTCCCCTCACGTGTTCTTCTCCGAGGACGTCAGTGCCACCAGCTCGTAGATTTGGGGTCCCAGCTCCGAGGTGCAGATGATGAACAGGGCGCGCTTGTCTAGGAGGGACAAAATTCCCAAAATTCCCAGAATTCCCAAAATTCCCAGCCCCAGAATTCCCAAAATTCCTGGAGTTCTGGGATTTCCCCTCTCACTTGTGGCCACGGAGCAGATGAGCCCAAGCTGAGCTGAAGCCCCATTCCCACACCCCTTTTTCCCCCCAAAACCCTTTTTCTCCACAGAAAATCCCAGATTTTTACACAAACCCCCCATTTCCCCCCATATCATTCCCAGAATTCCCGGAATTCCCTGATTTCCTTGCCCTCCTGTGGCCAGAGTGCACCAGCAGTGAGCTGAGCTTGAGCACAGGGCTGAACCCCCGTTTTCCCCCAAAAACCTCATTTTTTAATGCAAAAAAACCCCATTTTTTTACAGAAAAAACCAATTTTTTTACACAAACCCCCCATTTTTTAACAGAAAAAACCAGTTTTTTTACACAAAACCCCCATTTTTTTACACAAAACCCCCATTTTTTTACACAAAACCCCCATTTTTTTACACAAAACCCCCATTTTTTTACACAAAACCCCCATTTTTTTACACAGAAACCCCATTTTTTTACAGAAACCCCCCATTTTTTTCTAATGCAAAACCCCCATTTTTTTACAGAAAAAAATGATTTTTTTACACAAACCCCCCATTTTTTAACAGAAAAAACCAGTTTTTTTACTCAAAACCCCCATTTTTTTACAGAAAAAAATGATTTTTTTACACAAACCCCCCATTTTTTAACAGAAAAAACCAGTTTTTTTACACAAAACCCCCATTTTTTTACACAGAAACCCCATTTTTTTACAGAAACCCCCCATTTTTTTCCACAAACCCCCAGAAATCCCCGTTTTTCCCCCATTTCATCCCGGAATTCCCTGATTTCCCTGCCCACCTGTGGCCACGGAGCGCACCAGCAGCGAGCTGAGCTTGAGCACGGGGCTGAAGCTCTGCTTGGTGTCCGGGGCCCCCCCCAGGCCACCCTTGCTGTGACACTTGAGCAGCCAGCGCTCGTCCTGGCGCTGCAGCAGCACCAGCAGCTCCTCCAGCAGCAGCACGTGCAGGTCTGAAAAATTCCAGGGGGTTGGGGAATTTTTGGGGATTTTTTCTGATTTTTTTGGGAATTTTGGGGGATTTTTTCCGATTTTTTGGGGATTTTTTCCAATTTTTTTTCGATTTTTGGGGATTTTTTAAATTTTGGCGACCTTTTTTAATTTTTAGGGGATTTTTAGTGATTTTTTGGGGGGATTTTTTTAGGTTTTTGGGTTTTTTTTCAGTTTTTGGGGTATTTTTTGGGGGGGATTTTTGGATCCCAGTCCCGCCCAGTTGCCCCCAGTCCGTACCCACACTCTTGTCCTTGCCCACTCTCCAGGTCAGGGGTCCCTCGTGGATCATCCGGTGTGTGGTCAGGTCCAGGTTCTGTGGGACCAAAACCCATGGAAACACCCCAAAACCCAGGGAAAACGCCCCAAAATCCATGGGAAACAGCCCAAAATTCATGGGAAAGACCCCAAAATCCATGGGAAACAGCCCAAAATTCATGGGAAAGACCCCAAAATCCATGGGAAACAGCCCAAAATTCATGGGAAAGACCCCAAAATCCATGGGAAACAGCCCAAAATTCATGGGAAAGACCCCAAAATCCATGGGAAACAGCCCAAAATTCATGGGAAAGACCCCAAAATCCATGGGAAACAGCCCAAAATTCATGGGAAAGACCCCAAAATCTACGGGGAACACAAAGCAACAGTGGCGTTCTGCAAGGAAAATCATGGGATTTCCACAGAAAAAATGGGGGATTCCCATGGAAAACTGGGGTGCAGCAATGGGGACTTCCAAGGAAAACCGAGGGATTCCCATGGAAAAACGGGGGATTTCCATGGAAAACTGGGGGATATCCATGGAAAACCAGGAGATTCCCATCAAACCCATGGGTTCCCATGGAAAACCAGGGTGCAGCAATGGGGACTTCCAAGGAAAACCGAGGGATTCCCATGGAAAAATGGGGGACTTCCATGGAAAACCGGGGGCTCCCCACAAACCGCGGGGATCCCCAGGGGAAGGCGGGGAGGGCCCGTGCCCCGGAGCAGCGGGAATACCCGGAATTCCGCGGCCAGGGGGTTGCTGGTCCTCTCCAGCGCCGAGGTGTCCAGGCGCCGCTGGTGCTCCCGCAGGCGCTGCCGGTTCTCGGCGCGCCGCACGGCCTCGTTCACCGCGCGCAGCACCTCCCGGCTCTGCTCGTGGGCACGCAGCAGCTTCTGCTGCTCCGAGGAGCCCGCTGGGAACGGGGAGAAACAGGGAGAAATGGGGAAAATCCAGGGAGAAATGGGGAAAATCCAGGGAGAAATGGGACTGAGATCATTGATCGGGCACGCAGCAGCTTCTGCTGCTCCGGGGAGCCCGCTGGGAATGGGGAAAAACGGGGAAAATCCAGGGGAAAATGGGACTGAGATCATTGATAGGGCACCCAGCAGCTTCTGCTGCTCCGAAACGGGAAAAATGGGGAAAATGCAGGGGGAAATGGGGAAAATCCAGGGGAAAATCCAGGGGAATATGGAACTGAGATCATTGATAGGGCACCCAGCAGCTTCTGCTGCTCTGGGGAGCCCGCTGGGAATGGGGAGAAACGGGAAAAATGGGGAAAATGCAGGGGGAAATGGGGAAAATCCAGGGGAAAATCCAGGGGAATATGGAACTGAGATCATTGATAGGGCACCCAGCAGCTTCTGCTGCTCCGGGGAGCCTGCTGGGAACGGGGAGAAACAGGGAGAAACCCATGGGATAACGGGAAAAATCCATTGAAAGATCCGGGGAAAAATGGGATGAAATCCAAGGAAAGATCCAGGGGAAAATGGCGAAAATCCAGGGAAAAGCAGGGGGCTGACAGGGAAAGCAGGGCAGGGGAAGTGGGGGCTCTCCAGGGCGAAGGGAACGAGGAATCCCAGGACAGACCCTGGGACGGGGCGCTCCGTCCCTACCCGGGGTGCACTTGATGACGTTGTCCAGCAGCAGCGGGTACTTGGTGAGGCGCTGCATCTCCGCGATCAGCAGATCCTTCAGCTGCAGCCGCCGGCACTGCGGGTTGCTCTCGGCCTCCTGGGAACGCAGGAGCTTGAGATCACCAGCTCCTGATCCCACTGCTTCCCGGAATCCCGGAGCTCCTGATCCCTCTGCTTCCCGGAATCCCGGAGCTCCTGATCCCCCTGCTTCCCAAAATCCTGGAGCTCCTGATCCCCCTGCCTCCCAAAATCCCAGAGCTCCTGATCCCACTGCTTCCCGGAATCCCGGAGCTCCTGATCCCTCTGCTTCCCGGAATCCCGGAGCTCCTGATCCCCCTGCTTCCCAAAATCCTGGAGCTCCTGATCCCCCTGCCTCCCAAAATCCCAGAGCTCCTGATCCCACTGCTTCCCAGAATCCCGGAGCTCCTGATCCCACTGCTTCCCAAAATCCCTAAGTTCCTGATCTCACTGCTTCCCAGAATCCTGAAGGTCCTGATCCCCCTGCCTCCCAAAATCCTGGAGCTCCTGCTCCCTCTGCTTCCTGGAATCCTGGAGTCCCTGATCCTCTGCCTCCCAAAATCCCAAAGTTCCTGATCCCTCTGCCTCCCCAGATCCTGGAGTTCCTGATCCCTCTGCTTCCTAAAATCCTGGAGCCCCTGATCTCTCTGCCTCCCAGAATCCCAGAGCTCCTGATCCCACTGCCTCCCAAAATCCCGGAGTTCCAGATCCCACTGCTTCCCCAAATCCCAAAACCCTGGAGTTTCTGACCCTCATTGGTTCCCCAAATCCCAGAGTTCCTGACCCCACTGGTTCCAGGAATCCCAAAATCCTCAGCGAGCCCAAAAATCCCGAAACCGCCGAAATCCCCAAATCCCGAAATTCCCGACCCCGCCGGGCGACATAAAGGAGAAAAAGGGAAAAACCAGGTGGGAACAGGGAAAGAGAGGGCGCAGACAAAGGCGAGGAAAGGTGGGAAACGCGGGAGGATCCCTGGGAAGCGCAGACCTGCATGAAGAGCTGGAAGCGGCTCTCCTTGCGCTGCTTGGTGCGGATCAGCTCCAGCGCCACCGACTGCGAGGAGCAGAAGGCGGCGGCCACGCGCTGGAACTCCTCCTTGGCAGCGCCCTCGAACTGGGACCAGCGGGAAAACGGGCTTGGGACCCCGGGAAAACGGGCTTGGGACCCCCGGGAAAACGGGCTTGGGACCCCCGGGAAAACGGGCTTGGGACCCCGGGAAAACGGGCTTGGGACCCCCGGGAAAACGGGCTTGGGACCCCCGGGACTGCCAGCATTCCCGGGATTCCCGAAGTTCCCGGGGTTCCCAACATTCCCGGGGTTCCGGGGAGGGGGGGCTCCCTACCCGGGCCAGCATCAGGTCGCCGATCTCGCCGATGATGGGGCCCTGCTCCTCCCGCAGCTTCCTCATGGATTCCGAGAGGGAATCTGGGAATGCAGGGAGGGGAGAGGGCAGGGGGGGGAAAGGGGCGAAAAGGGGAAAAAAGGGAGGAAAAAGGGGGAAAAAGGGGAAAAAAAGGGGGGAAAAAATGGGGGAAAAAGGGGGAGGAAAAGGGGGAGGAAAAGGGGGGAAAGGGGAAAAAAGGAGGGGGAAAGGGGGAAAAAGGGAGGTAAATTTGGGATTTTGGGAATTTGGGAATTCTAGAGATTTGTCTCACTCTGCACATCAGTGAGGTCAGGCAGGTTGGGGAAGAGCAGGACCCCAGTGGGATCTGGGGAAAGCAGAGGGGTCAGGAAGTTTGGGATGTCAGGATTTGGGAATTTGGGGATTTGGGATTTCAGGATTTGGGAATTTGGGATTTCTGGGATTTCAGGATTTGGGGATCTGTCTCACTGTGCACGTCGATGAGGTCGGGCAGGTTGGGGAAGAGCAGCCCCAGCTCCTCCCGGCTCAGGAGCTGCTCCCGGCGCAGGCGTTGGAAGAAAAGCAAATCCAGAACGCGCAGGATGCGCAGGTGGGACAGCTCGGTGACAAACAGCTCTGGGGACACACAGGGGACATTGGGGACACGTTGGGGACATTGGGGACAGACTGGGGACAGACTGGGGACATCCAATTCCCAAGGCAGCCCCCGGAGCAGAACCCGACACCCAGAACCAGCCCCAGCACCCCAAAACCAGCCCCAAATCCCGGGAAAAAACAGGAATGAGATCCCGAATCTCGGGAGTGAGACCCCAAATGCAGAAGTGAGACCCCAAATCCATCAAGGGACAAGGAATGAGATCCCAAATCCTGGGAGCGAGACCCCAAACCCAGCAAGGAACAGGGAACGAGACCCCAAATCCTGGAAAAGGGCTGGGAGTGAGACCCCAAACCCCAGGAATGAGCCCCAAACCCCAGGAATGAGATCCCAAATCCTGGGAGTGAGACCCCAAACCCCAGGAATGAGCCCCAAACCCCAGGATTCATCCCCCAAACCCCCAGAATGATCCCCAAACCCCAGGGTTCGTCCCCCCAGAGCCCCCCCCGCCCCAGCCCCCCGGCATTCCCGGCATTCCCGGCATTCCCGGCCGCTGCCCACCGTTGATGACCTCCTGGCGATCCACCTCGCGCTGGGGCAGGCTGGCCAGCAGCTCCCGGCTCACCGAGTGCTGCCAGCTCTGGGAATTCTGCTGCCAGCTCTGCTGGGCATTCGGGGCCGTCTGGGAGTCGGGCTCCGGCTCCAGGTCGGGCACGGGGCCCTGCTCGTCCTCCAGCAGGTGGGGCAGGAAGGGGTCGGGCCCCAGGCCCAGGCTGGGGGAATCCATGCTCCTGGGAAGGGGAAAAACCGGGAAAGAAGGGGGGAAATGGGGAAAGGATGAGGAAAAAATGGGGAAAATTGGGGGGAAAAATGGGGAAAGAAGGGGGGAAATGGGGAAAGGATGAGGAAAAAAGTGGGGGAAAACGGGAAAATTGGGAGGCAAAAAAAGGGGAAAGAAGGGGGGAAACGTTGAGAAAGAATAAGAAAAAAAGTGGGAGAAATGGGGAAAATTGGGGGAAATTTGGGAGGGAAAAAGGGGGAAAGAAGGGAGAAAAACTGAGAAAGAATGAGGAAAAAAGTGGGGAAAAAAGAGGGAAAAATGGCGAAAATTGGGGGGAAAAATGGGGGAAATTTGGGGAGGGTTAGACAAGACATTAGTAAAAAATTTCTTCATGGAGTGGGTTGTAAAACATTGGAAGCGTCCTAAACCCCGGAATTCCTGTCCTAAATCCCAACATTCCCATCCTAAACCCTGAATTTTTGATCCTAAATCCCAAAATTCCCGTCCTAAACCCCGGAATTCCTGTCCTAAATCCCAACATTCCCATCCTAAACCCTGAATTTTTGATCCTAAATCCCAAAATTCCCAGCCCAAATCCGAAATTCCCGATTCTAAATCCTGAATTTCCCATCCCAAATCCCAAATTCCCCATCCCAAATCTCAAAATTCCTGATCTTAAATCCCAAAATTCCCATCCCAAATCTCAAAATTCCTGATCCAGGGAAAAAATGGGGAAAAAAGAGGGAAAACTGGGGAAAACTGGGAATGGGAATTCCAGGGGGGTCACTCACCTGCGCCCCATCTTTGGCGTGTAGGGGGGGGTGGGGTTTTCCAGGGATCTGGGAAAAGAACGGAAAAATCCCCCTGGGCTGTCCCAAAATCCCAAGTTTTCCCCGATCTTGACGAGTTCACCCTCAAATCCAGGGATTCAGCCCCAAACCCGTTACGTTCTACGGATTTTTCCATGGATTTTTCCATGGATTCTGCAGAAATTTGGGAGCTGAAGGAATAAAACCCCCTCCCTCCAGCCCCCTAAATCCCACTCCCAAAAACCCCAAATCCCAAACTTCCCCCGATCCCAATTTCCCCTCCTTTCCCAGACTTCCATCCCAAACCCCAAAACCTGGAGCTGGGCCCTCTGGAATTGTGGGAATTCCATGATTTCTGGGATTTCCCACCTGCTGGAGAGGCTGGAGGTGCAAAGCCCTTCCAAAAAACCCCAAATCCCTCCATCCCCATGCTCCCACCTGGCCAGAGTTTGCTCCCAAACCCCCGTCACCCCAAAATCTGGGGCTGGACCCTCCAGAATTCCGGGAATTCTGGGATTTCTTGGATTTCCCACCTGCTGGAGAGGCTGGAGGTGCAAAGCCCTTCCCAAAAAACCCCAAATCCCAAATTCCCCCTATCCCCACGCTCCCACCTCCCCAGAGTTTGCTCCCAGAGCCCCGTCACCCCAAAACCTGGGGCTGGGCTGCCCGGAATTCCGGGAATTCCGGGAATTCTTGGATTTCCCACCTGCTGGAGAGGCTGGAGGTGCAAAGCCCTTCCAAAAAACCCCAAATTTCCCCAATCCTGATGTTTCCACCTCCCCAGCGTTTGCTCCGAGAGCCCCGTCACCCCAAAACCTGGGGCTGGGCTGCCCGGAATTCCGGGAATTCCGGGATTTCCGGGATTTCCCACCTGTTGGAGAGGCTGGAGGCGGAGGAGGAGGCGGAGTGCAGCCGGGCGGGCTCGCTGCCCGTGTCCATGTCCACGTCGCTGCGCGAGCGCGGCACCAGCTCCGAGCGCCGTGAGCGCCGCAGCTCCTCCCGGCCCTTCAGCGACTCCGAGCGGCCCAGGCGCACCTCGCAGCGGGAGCTGCTGGGAATGCCGGGGGAAAATGGGAATGCTGGGCAAAAATCCTGGGATTTGTGGCAAAAAATCCCCGGGAATTACGGCAAAAATCCCCGGAATTACAGGAGAAATCCTGGGGTTCACAGGGAATTGCCCCATAGGGATCAGGCGCACCTCGCAGCGGGAGCTGGGAATGCCGGGGGGAAACGGGAATGCTGGGCAAAAGTCCCGGGATTCACGGGGAAAAATCCCCGGGAATAACGGCAAAAATCCCCTGAATTACAGGAGAAATCCTGGGGTTCATAGGGATCAGGCACACCTCGCACCGGGAGCTGCTGGGAACAGGGAATTCCAAGGGAAACATTGGGAATTCTGGGCAAAAATCCTGGGATTCGTGGGGAAAAATCCCCTGAATTACAGGAGAAATCCTGGGGTTCACAGGGAATTGCCCCATAGGGATCAGGCGCACCTCGCAGCGCGAGCTGGGAATGCCGGGGGAAAAATGGGAATGCTGGGCAAAAATCCTGGGATTCATGATGAAAAATCCCTGGGAATTACGGCAAAAAATCCCCAGGAATCATGGCAAAAATCCCAGGAATTACAGGAGAAATCATGAGGTTTAGAGGGAAACGCCGGGATCAGGTGCACCTCGCAGCAGGAGCTGGGAGTTCCAGGGGAAAAATGGGAATTCTGGGCAAAAATCCTCAGATTCATGGTGAAAAATCCCGGGGAATTGCAACAAAAATCCCCAGGAATTGCAGCAAAAAAATCCCAGGATGTATGAGGGAAATCCTGGGGTTTAGAGGGAAACGCCGGGATCGGGCGCACCTCACAGCGGGAGCTGCTGGGGATGGGGGAAAAAATGGGAATTCTGGGCAAAAATCCTGGGATTCACGGCAAAAAATCCCCAGAATTAAAGGAGAAATCCCCGGAATTAAAGGAGAAATCCCCAGAATTAAAGGAGAAATCCTGGGGTTTAGAGGGAAACGCCGGGATCAGGCGCACCTCGCACCGGGAGCCGCTGGGAACAGGGAATTCCGAGGGGAAAAATGGGAATTCTGGGCAAAAATCCTGGGATTTGCGGGAACAAATCCCGGCCCCACCTGTCGGGCTCCAGCAGCTCCTCGGGGATGCTGCCCGTGGACAGGCGCTGCTGGCCCGGCTCCGGGGGCTCCCCGTGGCTGTTCTCAAAGTGCTGGATCATGGTCCGGACGTTCCCCGGCTTCACTGCTGGGAAAACACGGAATTCCGGGAGCTGGGGGGGCCTCAGAGACAATTCCCATCCTAAATCCCAAAATTCCCGTCCTAAACCCCGGAATTCCTGTCCTAAATCCCAACATTCCCATCCTAAACCCTGAATTTTTGATCCTAAATCCCAAAATTCCCAGCCCAAATCCGAAATTCCCGATTCTAAATCCTGAATTTCCCATCCCAAATCCCAAATTCCCCATCCCAAATCTCAAAATTCCTGATCTTAAATCCCAAAATTCCCATCCCAAATCTCAAAATTCCTGATCTTAAATCCCAAAATTCCCATCCCAAATCTCAAAATTCCTGATCTTAAATCCCAAAATTCCCATCCCAAATCTCAAAATTCCTGATCCTAAATCCCAAAATTCCCATCCCAAATCCTGAATTCTTGATCCTAAATCCCCAAAATTCCCATCCTAAAATCCCGAATTCCCATCCCAAATCCCAAACCTGATCCCAATTCCCAAATTTCCCTTCCTAAATCCCAAACCTCCAATTTCCCTCCTAAACCCCAAATTCCTAAATCCCAAACCCTGATCCTAAATGCCAAATCCCAAATCCCAGAGTTCCTCCAGGAATTCCACCAGCGAAGAAAAAAATGGGAATAAACCCCAAAACCAAGGGGAAAAAAATGACTCAAAAATGAAGGAAAAGCAACGAAAAATTTGGGAATTTTTACCTTCCGCAGGGGACAGGGGGACATGAAATGCTGGAAAACAAAGAGGAGATGTCAAAATTCCCAAAACCCCGGGGGAAAACCGGGAATTCGGGAATGCTGATGGGATGAGAACGGAAAAGAACGGGATGGGAACGCGGGAATGAGGCCGGGATCTGGGAATTCCAGGGGAAATCCCAAGAAAATCCCAGGAAATGGATGGGAAACCCCTGGAAAATTCCAGAAAAATTCTGAAGACAATCCCTGTAAAATGCCCAGGAATTCCCGGGATCCGCAGGCATTCCCAGATTTCGGAATTCCGGGGTCACTCACTGCTCTGGGAGGAGCTCCGGGGTTTCCCGATGTATTTCAGGATCGGGTTCTGCCTCTGCTCCTTCTCCTTCCTGGAGCTGCTGCTCTGTTGGGAAAAAATCCTGGAATCGCTCGGAATCCCGGGAATTCCCCAGCCCAAAGCCCAAAATCCCATCCCGAATTCCCAGGTCCCATCCTAAATCCCAAATTCCCATCCCAAATTTCCACCCTAAATCCTAAATCCCCATCTCAAATCCTAAATCCCCATCCCAAATCCCGAATTTCCGTCCCAAATTCCAAATCCCCACCCCAAATCCCAAATTCCCACCCCAAATCCCAAATTCCCACCCCAAATCCCAAGATTTGGGTCAAAAAATCCTGGAATTCACGTCTAAAATTCCCAGGATTTGGGTGAAAATGCCCAGGATTCCCCCCAAAACCCCCAGGTTGGACCCCTGGGATCTCCTCCCGGGAATTCCTGGGAATTCCCGGCAATTCCCACCTTCTTGGCCTTGGGGAAGAAGGGCAGCCACTTGTCCTTGTCCGGGAGCTTCTCGGGGGCTCCGGGGTTTCGGGATTCCCGGGATTCCCGGAATTCCCGGGGCCGGATCCCGGCGTGGGCCATGAAGGTGCTGAGGGCGAAGGCCATGGGAGAGCTGGGGAAGAGAATTCCAGAGGTGGGACGGGCAGAATTCCCGGGATTCCCGGCATCCCCGGATCCGCTGGGAGAGGGGGAAGAGGGAAAACTGGGAATTCCAGGGGAGGATTCCACAGGGAAAGTCGGGAATGGCCCAAATTCCTGGATTTTTTCCCCGCTGGATCCGCTCACCTCCGCTCCTCCTCGTACTTGGAGCTGCGGGAAAAGGAATTCCTTGGAGTCTTCCATTCCCAGTCCCAAAATTCCCATTCCCAGTCCCAAAATTCCCATTCCCAGTCCCAAAACTCCCACTGCAGCCCCACAATGCCATCAGGAATTCCCGAATCCCACCAGGAATTCCCAGTCCCAGCTCTCACAGGATGTCCTTGAGGTGCCGATCCCAACGATCCCATAAGAATTCCCAAAGATCCCACAGGAATTCCCAACGACCCCATGGGAATTCCCAAAGATCCCAACAGGAATTCCCAAAGATCCTATGGGAATTCCCAACGATCCCATGGGAATTCTCAATGATCCCATCAGGAATTCCCAAAGATCCCATGGGAATTCCCAATCCCCTCCTCACAGGACGTTCCTGAGGTGTCCATCCCAACAATCCCATGGGAATTCCCAGTGATCCCCATTGCTCACAGGATGTCCCCGAGGTGCCCCAGCTGCCTCCCATCCCAACGATCCCACAGGAATTCCCAGGGTAATTCCCATTCCCCAATCCTCACAGGATGTCGCCGAGGTGCCCCAGCTGCCTCCCATCCCAACGATCCCACAGGAATTCCCAGGGTAATTCCCATTCCCCAATCCTCACAGGATGTCGCCGAGGTGCCCCAGCTGCCTCCCATCCCAACGATCCCACAGGAATTCCCAGGGTAATTCCCATTCCCCAATCCTCACAGGATGTCGCCGAGGTGCCCCAGCTGCCTCCCATCCCAACGATCCCACAGGAATTCCCAGGGTAATTCCCATATCCCAGCTCTCACAGGATGTCCCCGAGGTGCCCATCCCAGGGGAATTCCCAGCGATCCCACAGGAATTCCCAGAGGAATTCCCAATCCCCATTGCTCACAGGATGTCGCCGAGGTGCCCCAGCTGCCTCCCATCCCAACGATCCCAAGGGAATTCCCAGAGGAATTCCCAATCCCCAAAGCTCACAGGATGTCCCCGAGGTGCCCATCCCAGCAATCCCATCAGGAATTCCCAGCGATCCCACAGGAATTCCCACAGGAATTCCCAGAGGAATTCCCAATCCTCACAGGATGTCGCCGAGGTGCCCCAGCTGCCTCCCATCCCAGCGATCCCACAGGAATTCCCACAGGAATCCCCATTCCCAAAGCTCACAGGATGTCCCCGAGGTGCCCATCCCAGCAATCCCATCAGGAATTCCCAGCGATCCCACAGGAATTCCCACAGGAATTCCCAGAGGAATTCCCAATCCTCACAGGATGTCGCCGAGGTGCCCCAGCTGCCTCCCATCCCAGCGATCCCACAGGAATTCCCACAGGAATCCCCATTCCCAAAGCTCACAGGATGTCCCCGAGGTGCCCATCCCAGCAATCCCATCAGGAATCGAGGTGCCCCAGCTGCCTCTCTGCCAGCGCCCGCTCCCGCTCCCGGCGCTCCCGCGGCTCCCGGGCGCCGCTGCCCGGCTCCAGCTCCTGCAGCTCGTTCTCCCCGTAGAGGCTGCCCAGCCCCAGCGTGCGCTTCGTCCTGGGGGGACAGGGGATTGGGGCCCGGGATTCCCGGCATTCCCGAAATCCTGCTTGGCTCTCCGGGAAAAGGTAAAAACCAACGGGATTGGGGCCCGGGATTCCCGGCATTCCCGAAATCCTGCTTGGCTCTCCGGGAAAAGGTAAAAACAACGGGATTTGGGGCCCGGGATTCCCGGCATTCCCGAAATCCTGCTTGGCTCTCCGGGAAAAGGTAAAAACCAACGGGATTGGGGCCCGGGATTCCCGGCATTCCCGAAACGAAATCCTGCTTGGCTCTCCGGTCATCCTGGGGAAACAGGGGATTGGGGCCCGGGATTCCCGGCATTCCCGAAATCCTGCTTGGCTCTCCGGGAAAAGGTAAAAACCAACGGGATTGGGGCCCGGGATTCCCGGCATTCCCGAAATCCTGCTTGGCTCTCCGGGAAAAGGTAAAAACAACGGGATTGGGGCCCGGGATTCCCAACATTCCCGAAATCAGGATGTCCCGCTTGGCTCTCCGGGAAAAGGTAAAAAAAATGGGATTTGGAGCGCCCAGAAAGACCCGAAATTCCCCAAATTTGGGATTTTCCGCTTGGTTCTGCGGGAAAACAAAAAAAATAACAGGATTGGGAACTCCCAGAATCCCAAAATCTGGGATTTACAAAAAAACGGGATCAGGAGGTCCTGAAATTCCCAATTCTCCTGAGGTTTTCATGGGAAAAAACAAAAAAACCAGGACGGGGAGCTCCTGAAATTCCCAAAATTTGGGATTTTCCCCAGGTTCTGGTGGGAAAAAGCAAAAAAAACGGGACTGGGAGGTCCAACAACTCCCAAAATCCGGGGTTTTCCTGAGGTTCTGCCCTGAAGAGGGATGGGGGAGCTCCTGGAATTCCCAAAGCTGGGGATTTTTCCGGGATTTTTCCGGGATTTTTCTAGGATTTGGGGGGTCCCACCTGTAGTCCTGGAGCTGCTCCTGGATTTCTGGGATCAGGAATTCCTGCGCCTCCAGCAGCGCCGGCCGCAGCTCGTCGCCGTTCCGCAGGCGCAGCTCTGGGAATGGGGAAATTTGGGAATTTGGGAATGCTCCGGGGGCTCCTCTCACTGCAGAGCTGATTCCCAACTTTCCTGGGGCTCTGGGAAAAGTTTGGGAATTCCCAATCCCGGCCCTGGGCTCCTTTTCCAGGGGGAAATTCCCGGAATTCTGAACTCACCGATCTCGGCCAGGAGCTGCTCCGGCAGCTTCACCCGCAGGGGCTGGAAAGGAGGGAAAAGCATCCCAAAATCCAGGAAATCCATCCCAAAAATCTCCCAAAATCCTGGGAAATCCATCCCAAAATCTCCCAAAATCCTGGGAAATCCATCCCAAAACCCATCCCAAAATCCTGGGAAATCCATCCCAAAACCCATCCCAAAATCCTGGGAAATCCTCCCCAAATTCCTGAAAATCCTCGTTAAATTCCTGAAAATTCTCCAGCATAGCAGGAAATCCTCCCCAGACTCCAGAATATCATCCCAAAATTCTTGAAAATCCTAGAAAATCCTCTCTAAATCCTGGAAAATCCTCCCGAAATCCCTTTAAATCCCCCCCAAACCCCTGGAATCCCCCCAAAACCTTGGGAATTCCCCTGAATCCCGGGAATCCCCGAATGCCGGCGCTCACCGCCGCCCTGTCCAGGAAGATGTTCCAGATGTCCCTGCCCAGGGCCCGGCTCTCCCGGGGGCTCTGCTGGCAGCAAACCTCGCAGCACAGGTGGAAGAGCTGCGGGAAAGCCGAGGAAATCCCGGGAATGCCGAGGAAATCCCGGGAATGCCGAGGAAATCCCGGGAATTCTGCTCCTGGGAACGCCCCGGGGCTGGGAATGGGACCCCAGGGAGGAGGAAATCTGGGGATTTATTCCCAGGAATATCCTTGGAAGCTCTGGGAAGGCTCTGGGAGGTGCCAGAAGTGGTGGAAGAGCTGCGGGAAAGCCGAGGAAATCCCGGGAATGCCGAGGAAATCCCGGGAATGCCGAGGAAATCCCAGGAATGCCAGGAAATCCCGGGAATTCTGCTCCTGGGAACGCCCCGGGGCTGGGAATGGGACCCCAGGGAGGAGGAAATCTGGGGATTTATTCCCAGGAATATCCTTGGAAGCTCTGGGAAGGCTCTGGGAGGTGCCAGAAGTTGGGAATGTGATCCCAAGGGTCGGAAAATTCCATGAATGTTGAGGAAATGTTGGGAATTTTTGAGGAAATCCCGGGAATTCTGCTCCATCCCCACCCTACACCCGGGGAGGTGCCATGGGTTGGGAATGGGATCCAAGGAGGAAATCCCAGAATTCCTGCTCAGTTTTTAGGCCCAGGAATATTCCTGGAATGCTCTGGGAGGCGCCGGAAGTTGGGAATAGGATCCCGAGGGTCAGAAAATCTGGGAATTTTGAGGAAATCCCAGAATTTCTGCTCCCAGGAATATTCCTGGAATCGCCGGGAGGTGCCAGAGGTTGAGAATGGGATCCCAAGAGCAGAAAATCCCAGGAAAATTTGAGGACATCCTGGGAATTCTGCTCCATCCATGATCTTGGAATGCTCTGGGAGGTGCCAGAGGTTGGGAATGGGATCCCAGGGGTCAGAAAATCCCGGGAATTTCGGGAATTCCTTACCAGGGGAGTGGGATCAGCCTGGGAGAAGAGGAACCTCAGGAAAACTCCCAAATGGGCCGGGCGGGATTTGAGAATTCCCAAATCCTGGAACACGGAATCGCTCTGGGAACAGAGAGAGGGAGAAGTGGGAAGCGCCAGGATCCCAAAAATCCCCCCCAAAACCCCCCCTGCATCCCCAGCCCCCCAAGAGCAGAAAATCCCAGGAAAATTTGAGGACATCCTGGGAATTCTGCTCCATCCATGATCTTGGAATGCTCTGGGAGGCGCCAGAGGTTGGGAATGGGATCCCAGGGGTCAGAAAATCCCGGGAATTTCGGGAATTCCTTACCAGGGGAGTGGGATCAGCCTGGGAGAAGAGGAACCTCAGGAAAACTCCCAAATGGGCCGGGCGGGATTTGAGAATTCCCAAATCCTGGAACACGGAATCGCTCTGGGAACAGAGAGAGGGAGAAGTGGGAAGCGCCAGGATCCCAAAAATCCCCCCAAATCCCCCCTGGCATCCCCAGCCCCCCCCAGGAATTCCCAAATCCCCATTCCCGCCGGGATCCTCACCTCGTTGCTGCCGCTGCCGGGCTCACAATCCTCCTCGGGCCCGATGATCTGCGGCCTCCCCGATCCCTATCCCAAAAAAAAAACCGGGATCAAGCTCCGGGAAGGGCTCTGCGGGGGATCCCCGTGGGGATTTTCCCGGATTTTCCGGGATTTTCCGGGATTTTCCAGCCCCACCGGATCCGTGGAGAGGCGGGAGCCGAGCACGGGGGAGCTGCGGGGGCTGCTGGGCTCGGAAAAGCCGGAATTCCGGGACACCTGGGAACGGGAATTTCGGGATCAGCATCCCCAAAACCCCCCCCAGGGGAGGCGGGGATCCCAAAATCCCTTGGAATTCCCAGGGAAAAAGAGCTGGGAATTCCAGGGGATCCCAAATTATGGGGGAGCTTTTCCCTCTCCTGGAATTTCCCCCCCTTTTACCAAACTTTCCCTGGAATTCCCCCCGTTTTTCCCAGAATTTTCATCCCCTTTCCCCAGATTTTTCCTGGAATTATTTCCCCCCCTTTTTCCTGAATTTCCGCCCTTTTCCCCTTGCTTTCCCCTCAATTTCCCCCCCCACCTTCTCCCTGGAATTTCCCCCCCAGGCTTTTCCCAAACTTTTCCTGGAATTTCTCCCCCTTTTCCCCAAACCTTTCCTGGAACTTTCACCCTCTCTTCCCAGGTTTTCCCTGCAGTTTCCCCCCTCTTTTCCCGGATTTTCCTGAACTCCTCCCCACCCTTTTCCCGTATTTTTCCCGAATTTCTCCCAGACTTTTCCCGATTTTTCCCGGATTTTTCCCTCACCTCTGCGGACTCCAGCCCCGGGTCCCCATCCTGGGCATCCCTGGGGAATCGCCCCGGGAGCTGCGGGGAGCCCCGCAGAGCCTCCCCTTCCAGGGAGCCCAAATCCTGGGAAAGGGGACACGGATCAGGGAAAGGGGAACTCCCGGGGCAGGGAATTCCCAGGAAAGGCAGAAATGGGAAAAGGGATCCCAGAAATCCAGGAATGAGGGAATTCCCACCTTCACCCCAATTCCCACCGAGCTCCTCCATCCCCAGTTTTATTTTTTGGGAAAAGCAGAATTCCCAGAGCTCGGAAAGAACTGGGAAGGGCTCGGGGGCGATCCCGGGATTATTCCTGGGATGATTCCTGGAATTCCAGGGATCATTCCCAGATCCATTCCCGGCCCATTCCCACACCCATTCCCGCGTTATTCCCGACCCTTTCCCATGATTATTCCCAGCCCATTCCTGGCCCATTCCCACATCCATTGCCAGATCCATTCCTGGCCCATTCCCGTGTCATTTCCGTGACCATTCCCACGATTATTCCCGGCCCATTCCTGCTTTATTCCTGGCCCATTCCCGTGATTATTCCCAGCCCACTCCCAGATCCATTCCCAGCCCATTCCCGTGTCATTCCCGTGTCATTCCCGTGTCACTCCCGTGTCATTCCCGTGTCATTCCCATGTCATTCCCGTGTCACTCCCGTGTCGTTCCCGTGTCATTCCCGTGTCATTGGCCCATTCCTGCGTTATTCCTGGCCCACTCCCGTCATTATTCCCAGCCCACTCCCACATCCATTCCCAGCCCATTCCCACACCCATTCCCGTGTCATTCCCACATCCATTCCCAGCCCATTCCCGTGTCATTCCCGTGACCATTCCCGGCCCGTTCCCAGCCCATTCCCATGTCATTCCCGTGTCATTCCCGTGTCATTCCCATGTCATTCCCATGTCATTCCCGTGTCACTCCCGTGTCGTTCCCGTGTCGTTCCCGTGTCGTTTCCGTACCGCTCCGCGCGCCTCCTGCAGCACCTTGAGCTGCAGCTGGCTGAGCCGGCGCCGCGCCCCCTGCAGCTGCTCCTCCAGCGCCGCGCCCGGCTGCCGCTGCAGCAGCTCCTGGAAGCGCTGGGACAGAGGGGACCCCTCAGCCACCCCGGGAGACAGCCGGGAGACAGCCCGGAAACAGCCGGGAAATACCCAGGAAATACCCGGGAAATATCCAGGAAATCCCCGGGAAATATCCAGGAAATCCCCGGGAAATATCCAGGAAATATCCAGGAAACAGCCGGGGAACAGCTGGGAAATACCCAGGAAATATCCAGGAAATATCCAGGAAACACCCAGGGAACACACGGGAAACAGCCAGGAAATACCCAGGAAACAAACAGCCGGGAAACACCCAGAAAATACCCAGGAAACAGCCGGGAAAAACCCAGGAAACACCCAGTAAACACCCAGGAAGCAGCCAGGAAACAGCCGGGAAATACCCCGGGAAGAGCCAGGGAACACCAGAAAATTTTTTTTAAAAATTCCAGAAAATAATAAAAAAAAATCTCAGGAAAATCCCCAAACATGCCACTGATCTGTCTGGGGTTTTCCAGGATTTTTCATGGAAACGCTGGGAGGGAGAGGGAATTCCCACAGCGTTCCCAGGAAAACACCCAGAAAAAATAATTTTAAAAAAAATCTCAGAAAATTCCAGAAAATAAATAATAAAAAAAAAAAAACCCAACTCAGGAAAATCCCCCCACATGCCACTGGGGTTTTCCGGGGTTTTTCATGGAAATGCTGGGACTGACAGGGACAGAATTCCCACAGCGTTCCCAGGGACAGCCCGGGAAAACACCCAGGAAACACCCAGGAAAAATAATAAAAAAAAATCCCAGAAAATCTCCCCCCTGAAATAATCCCATGAAAATCACAAACCCCCAAAAAAACCCCTCAGAAAATCCCAGAAATTCCCAGAAATCCCCCCAGGAAAGCGGGAGAGGAGGAAGGGCAGCACCTGGAGCTCGGCCTCCTCCTGGCGCAGCATGTTGCGCAGGATCTGCGCCGCGTGCTTCTGCACCTCGGGGTCCTGCGGGCACGGCCGCGTGAGAGCGGGAATAACGGCGGGAATAACGGCGGGAATGACGGCGGGAATGACGGGAATGGCAGCGGGAATAACGGCGGGAATGACGGGAATGGCAGCGGGAACGGCAGTGGGAATAACGGGAATAATGGGAATGGCAGCGGGAATGGCAGCAGGAATGGCATTAGGAATAACGGGAATGGCAGCAGGAATGGCAGTGGGAATGACAGCGGGAATAATGGGAATAACAGTGGAAGTAACGGGAATGACAGTGGGAATGGCAGCAGGAATAATGGCAATGACAGTGGGAATAAAATGGGAATGGCAGCGGGAATTACAGGAATGACAGGGGGAACGGCAGTGGGAATGACAGTGGGAATAATGGGAATAATGGGAATAACAGGAATGGCAGTGGGAATAACGGGAATGGCAGCAGGAATGGCAGCGGGAATGGCAGTGGGAATGGCAGCGGGAATAACGGGAATAACAGTGGGAGTAACGGGAATGACAGTGGGAATGGCAGCAGGAATAATGGCAATGAGCGGGAATGGCAGCGGGAACAGCAGCGGGAATAACGGGAATAATGGGAATGGCAGTGGGAATGAGAGCGGGAATGAGAGCGGGAATGGCAGCGGGAACAGCAGCGGGAATAACGGGAATAATGGGAATGGCAGTGGGAATGAGAGCGGGAATGAGAGCGGGAATGAGAGCGGGAATGAGAGCGGGAATGAGAGCGGGAATGAGAGCGGGAATGAGAGCGGGAATGAGAGCGGGAATGAGAGCGGGAATGAGAGCGGGAATGAGAGCGGGAATGAGAGCGGGAATGAGAGCGGGAATGAGAGCGGGAATGAGAGCGGGAATGAGAGCGGGAATGAGAGCGGGAATGGCAGCGGGAACAGCAGCGGGAATAACGGGAATAACAGTGGGAGTAACGGGAATGACAGTGGGAATGGCAGCAGGAATAATGGCAATGACAGTGGGAATAACAACGGGAATAACAACAGGAATAACAACAGGAATGACAGTGGGAATAATGGCAATGACAGTGGGAATAGCAGTGGGAATAATGGGAATAATGGGATAATGGGAATGGGATTGGTGGGTTAATGGGAATGGGGGGAACAGTGGAATTCATGGGAATCACGGGATGGGATGGCAATGGGAGTGGGTACGAGGGGTTGGGATCCCCTCAGGCAATTCTGGGATCTCCTGGGGGAGTTCTGGGGTCACTTGAGGGAATTCGGGGCTCCCCCTGGAATTCCGGGCTCCCCCTGGAATTCGGGGATCCCCCTGGAATTCCGGGCTCCCCCTGGAACTCCGGGCTCCCCCTGGAATTCTGGGATCCCCCTGCAATTCCGGGATCCCCCTGGAACTCCGGGCTCCCCCTGGAATTCTGGGATCCCCCTGCAATTCCGGGCTCCCCCTGGAATTCCGGGCTCCCCCTGGAATTCGGGCTCCCCTGGACCTGCGGCTCACCTGCAGGGGCCTGGGCTCCGTGATGCGCTGGGGGGGCCCCTGGGGACACCCCGCGGGCTCCGGCTCCTGCTGGGACCCCGGAACCCCCACGGAGCCGGGGGGGGACCCCAGCAGGGTCAGGGCCACGTAGGCACCGGCTGGGAACAGAACGGGACACGGGAACGTCAGCGGGAGCTCCGGGAAAGGTCTGGGATCGAGGGGGGCTGGGGGGCCGGCGGGGAAAATCCACAAGGGAATAATTCCAGGAGGAATGGGAGCGGGAAGGATTCCTGGGAAAACGTGGGGTGATGAGGGGGATTCCAAAAAACTACTGGGAAAAAGGAGCCAGGAGGATTTCCAGGAACGGGGGGAAAAGGATTTCCAGGGAATATCTGGGATAAGGGGGTGAGAAGGATTCCCAGGAAAAACTTGGGAGAAGAGGTGAGAAGGATTTCCAAGGAAAAATTTCCAGGAAAAATTTCCAGGAGAACTGGGAGTGGGAAGCATTTCCAGGGAGAATGTGGGATGAGGGGTGGGAAGGATTTCCTGGAAAAACGTGGGAAAAAGGGCTGGAAACACTTCCGGGCTGGCCCCGAATTCCCGAGGGATGGAAAACGTCCTCCCCCTCCCCCAGCGCCGCCGAATTCCCACGGAATGGGAGCAGAATTCCCAGGAATTGAAGGCAAAACTCACACTTGATCAACTTCACCACCTCCAGGTGGGAGCTGTTGGTCACCATCGTCCCGTTCACCTGGAACAGCGGGCAGGGCTGGGAAAACGGGAATGTCCCCGGGAATGTCCCCGGGAATGTGGGGAGGGGGCTGGGAAAGGGCTGGGAAAACGGGAATGTCCCCGGGAATGTCCCCGGGAATGTGGGGAGGGGGCTGGGAAAGGGCTGGGAAAACGGGAATGTCCCCAGGAATCTCCCCGGGAATGTGGGAGGGGAGTGCCCACCTTGAGGATGCGGTCACCCTCCTGCACGCCGGCCCTCATGGCAGCCCCACCTGCACACGGGACAGGGCAGAGCTCAGATTTCTTCTGGAACGTTCCACAGGGCCTTCCCCACCCCCTCGGCCCCGCCCCTGCCAACCCCCCAGACAGGGAGCGCTTCCCCAGGGACGCCCCGCTGCCCCCACACTCCCTGCCATCTTTCTCCACCATTTTCTGCCCCAGGCTGAGACTGGGGATGGAAGAGGGGACCCTGGGAATTGTCCATCCGTGTCCACCCTGTGTCCATCCGTGTCCACCCTGTCCCCCTGTCCCCCTGTCCCTGTCCCCACCGGGCCGCACGGACTGCACGAGCACCACGCGGTCGCCGCTGACGGTGAAGCCGAAGCCATGCTGGTCCCGCTGGATGATGACACAGCGCTGCACCAGCCCTGCGGCACCACAGACGGACACACGGACACAGGGATACACAGGGGACACAGGGACACACAGACAGAGAGAGGACAGACGGACACACAGGGGACACACGGACACACAGGGACACAGGGACACACAGGGGACATGGGACACAGGGACACACAGGGGACACAGGGACACACGGACACAGGGACACACGGACACAGGGACAGGAGCAGGAGGAGGCAATGAGGCTCTGCAGTGTGGCTTTGGCCCTGAGGAAGCCCCGGTCCCAGGGCCTGCAGGGCCTCGGGGTCACTGCCCAGCCTGGGCCACCACTCCCGTGGCCACCCTGACCCCATGGTCACTGTCCACCCCTGACCACCACTCCCGTGGCCACCCTGACCCCATGGTCACTGCCCAGCCTGGGCCACCACTCCCGTGGCCACCCCTGACCTCGGGGTCACTGCCCAGCCTGGGCCACCACTCCCGTGGCCACCCCGGACTCCCCAGCCCCAAATTCCCCCTTGTGGGACCCCAAATCCCAAATCCCAACGTTCCAAGAGTGTGGGAAGATCTGGGCCCGCGCCCCCAGCCCTGAGTGCCCGCTGAGTGCCCAAACTCCGGAACTCCCCAGGGAAATCCCCACCTGTGGACTCCGAGGCGTCCGAGGGCTGCCGGCGGTGCCCGGGGGACCCGCGCTCCGAGGGGGACTCGCCCAGGGACGAGGAGAGGCCGCTCAACCTGGGGGGGAACGGGAGCTCGGGAACTGGGAACGGCCGGGATGAGCCCCGGTCACCCCCGGACAGGGGGGATGGCCACTGGTCACTGCCAGCACAGCTCAGATGATTCATGGAAAAATCATCCCAAATTTCCCACCCTGGCACAGCTCGAGGCCGTTCCCACTTGTCCTGCCCCATTCCCTGGGATCAGATCCCAAATCCCCCCTGGCAGATCCCAACCCCTCCTGGCAGATCCCAAACCTCCCTGGCAGATCCCAAACTCCCCATGGAAGATCCCAAACCTCCCTGGCAGATCCCAAACCCCCCCGGACCCCCCTTTTCTCCGGGATCAGCCCCCACCAAGGCAGAAATCCCAGGAAAAATCCCTGAGGATTTCCCAGCCCCTTTTCCACACAGAGCCCAGAGCTGGGCGCTGCCCTGGACGTTCCCGGCCAATCCACGGAAAACCAGGATTAACCCTCGGGATTATCCAGGGCCAAGCCCGGGTCAGCCCTTGTTATCCACCCAAAATCCCTTTTTTCCCCAAAAATCCCCGAATTGCGGGACCCGTGGCATTCCCGAGATGATTTCCCTCAAAAGCCACAATCCAGGAATGCCCAGGTCAGCCAGGGGGATCCAAGGGGATCCAGAGGCTTTTCCTGCCCCTCGGGAAGCAGCCGGGGCTTAGCCAGGCTATAAAAAAGTCGTTTAATTCGGCTTAATTAAAGCTCCTTAATTGCCTGGGGGCGGCCCAGCCACGGCAATTCCAACAATTCCCACAATTCCCATTCCAGAGGCGTCTCCAGAGGGACCCCAGCCCTGCCCTCCCTTCCCAGCTCCCAAAAATCCGAAATTCCCAAAAGACTGGAGCTTGGAATGGGAAAAAAATTCCCTTTTCCCAACATTCCTGACCTCTGGGTTCCTTCCCACAACAGGTTTGGAATTCCCAGCTGGAAAATCCCATGGAAACCTGGGATAAACCAGGGTTGAAAGCAGGAAAAATGGGAAAAAATCCCATTTCCAACATTTCTGACCACTCAATCCCCTCCACGCCGGGGTTTTCCAAGGAAAAGCAGAATTCCAGGGCAGCTGGGGGGAGCTGCAGGGTTCTTCCCATAAAATTCCCAGTTGTTTTTGTTGGGAATGCTGCAGGATAATCCCACAATTCCCAGCTTTTCCCTGCATCCCAAACCCTTCCAAGCTGTTCCCAACCCCTGCCGGTCATTCCCGGGTTTTTTTGGGATCTGATCCCGCTGGGAATCTCCTCTCTTCGAGGAGCCAGGATTCCCAAAATCCCACCAATTTTCAAGGGAACAACCCCGAATTCCCAAAGCCCTCGGGGAAAACGGGAACGTGGGAACTCCGGGCTTGGATTCCCAAATTAACAAAAACTCTCAGGGGGAAAAAAAAAAAAAAAAAAATCTCGGGGGAATTTTTTTTCTTCCCACATTCCGAGTCCTGGGAGGAATTCCGGGAGTTCGGAATTTCTCCTCGGATTTGCAACATTTGGTTCCCTCCCTGCCGGGGGCTGCGGCTCCGCTGCCCTGCCTGGGAAAGCACCAGGGAAACCACGGAGACACCCGAGGAAAACGGGAATTCTTCCCATTTTTCCCACTTTTTAAACTGGTTTATCCCGAGTTTCCATGGGATTTTCCAGCTGGGAATTCCAATTCCAGTGTGGGAAGGAACGCAGGGGTCAGAAATGTTGGGAAAAGGGATTTTTTTCCCCATTTTCCTGCTGGGAAGGAACCCAGGGGTCAGAAATGTTGGGAAAGGGGATTTTTCCCCATTTTCCTGCTTTAAATGTGGTTTATCCTGGGTTTCTGTGGGATTTTCCAGCTGGGAATTCCAGTTCCAGTGCGGGAAGAGACCGGAAGGAACTCAGGGGCCAGAAATGTTGGGAAAAGGGATTTTTTTCCCCCATTTTCCTGCTTTAAACGTGGTTTATCCTGGGTTTCTGTGGGATTTTCCAGCTGGGAATTCCAATCCCAGTGTGGGAAGGAACTCAGGGCCCAGAAATGTTGGGAAAAGGGATTTTTTTCCCCATTTTCCTGCTTTAAACGTGGTGTATCCCGGGTTTCCGTGGGATTTTCCAGCTGGGAATCCCAACCCCTTATTTTTTGGGAAGAGATGGGAAGGGATCCCAACGGGACGACACCGCCCGGAGCGATCCCAAACGTTGGGAAGTGGGAATTTTCCCTGGCTTTTGCTGGGGTTTTTTCGGGAATTCTCCACGGGAATTCTCCAGGAAGCTGCTCCAAGGGCTCCCGGCAGGGTAATGATTAACGGGAGCCACTCCTGGAAAAGTGGGAAGTGGCAGAGCTGGTTTGGCCGGGAATTCGGGATCCTGGAATTCCCTGGCCCGGGGGGATCCTTTTCCCTTTCCCTGGCACGGGAATCCTCGGAATTCTGGGGCTGGGAGCGATCCCAAAAGCCCGGGGCTGAGGGAGGGAAACCTCTCCCTGTGCCCGGGGGAGCCGGGATGGAACCGGGCACTTCCAGGGATGGAAATCCATGGAATAACCTGGGATAAAATCCAGGATTTACCCCGGAAATCCCAAACCAACCAGCCCAGGGAATCCTGGAATTCTTTGGGATGGAAAAGATCCTTAAATCCCCCAAAAAATCCCACCCGAATTCCAATCCCAGGGACGTTCCCACCATCCCAGGGATCCATGGAATAACCTGGGATAGGAGCCAGGGCTGATCCCTGGAATCCCAAATAATCCAGGGCAGGGAATCCTGGAATTCTTTGGGATGGAAAAAGCAGGGAAAAAAACCCTGGGAATTTGGTGGGAAAATGACCCCCGAAATTCCCGGGATCTGCTTCACTCCCAGGGCCCCAAATTCCTCATTTTCCACCCAAATTCACGTGGGAAATGCCGTGGCTGGAGCAGGGATCCCAGTCCAGGAATCCTCAGCTAAATTCCTGAATTTATCCCAGAAAAACCTCCAGGGTTTTCCAAGGGTTTATCCCGCAAAAAAAAAAAAATCCCCAAATTTGGTTTAAAATGGAGCAAAGCAAACTGGGAAAAAGCCAATTCCCAGCGGCGGATACTGGAAATCTCCCAAAAACCAGAAAGGTTTGGGATATTCCCACCCCACTCCCCAAATCCGGGGGTTTTATCCCAAAACGCTGCTCCCCTGAGGGATTTATGGAAGTGTGGGATGGGCTGAGCCCTCCCCATTCCCAAAATCACAGAATTTTATCCCAAAACGCTGCAAGGACGGGGTGGGAGGTCCCGGGCTGGGCTGAGCCCCCCCAGAATTCCCAAAATCCCAGAGTTTTATCCCAAATTCCCCCCCAGGAATGGGGTGAGGGCTCCAGGACGAGCTGAGCGCCCTCCCAGATCCCCCAGACCCCCAAAATCCCAGAATTTCACCCCAAAGCGCTGCAGGGATGGGGCAGGAGCTCCACCCTGATCTAAATCCCTTCCCCTGAGCCCCAGAGCCCCAAAATCCCAGATTTTCACCCCAAAATCCCAGATTTTCACCCCAAATCCCCGCTTTTCCCCCCGAGACATGGGGCGGGAGGTGCAGACGGGGCTGAGCCCCCCCCAGAGCCCCAAAACCCCAGAATTTCACCCCAAAACGCCCCAAATCCCAGCGTTTCACCCCAAACCACCGCCGGGGCGGGGTGGGGGCTCCAGGACGAGCTGAGCCCGTTTTCCCCCAAGCCCCCAGACCCCAAAATCCCAGAATTTCACCCCAAATCGCCGCTTTTCCCCCGAGACGTGTGGTGAGGGCTGCAGGACGAGCTGAGCCCCCTCCCAGAGCCCCAAAACCCCCGAATTTCACCCCGAAACACCCCAAATCCCGGCGTTTCACCCCAAATCCCGGCATTCTCCTCAAATCCCGGCATTTCACCCCAAACCCCGCCGGGACACGCTGTGGGGTCCGGGACCAGCCGAGCCCCCTCCTCTAAGCCCCCAAACCCCCCAATTTCACCCCAAAGCGCCGCTTTTCCCCCCGGGAGCGGCCGAGCCCCCTCCCCGCTCCCCGCACCCCCAAAATCCCCCGTTT
>NW_024367395.1:56308-61662 GCF_014805655.1 Passer montanus
GGGCTGAGGGAGAGGCCTGGAGGCCGCTCCCAATCCCCGGGCTCGCCCGGCCCCCCTGGCCGGGCACGGCGGGGCAGCGCCCGCGGCGCGGGGGCGAGGCAGGGCCGCGGGACCGCGGGTGAGGGACGGGGAGAGGACGCGGGGTGACCGCGGGGTGTGGGGGACACGGGACAGGGAAAGGACACGGGGTGACCGCGGGGTGCGGGGGACACAGAGTGACCTCGGGTGTGGGGAACAGAAGGGACAACGAGAGTCTGGGGACACTGAGTCACCTCGGGGCGTGGGGGACAGTGAGAGGACACTGAGTGACCTCGGGTGCGGGGGACGGGGGGACAGGGAGGGTCTGGGGACACGGAGTGACCTCGGGTGCGGGGTACAGGGGGACAGGGAGGGTCTGGGGACACGGAGTGACCTCGGGGTGCGGGGTACAGGGGGACAGGGGGGGACACTGAGTGACCTCGGGTGTGAGGGACAGGGGAACAGGGAAAGGACACGGGGTGACCGCGGGGTGCGGGGGACACTGAGTGACCTCGTGTGTGGGGGACAGAAGGGACAACGAGAGTCTGGGGACACTGAGTGACCTCGTGTGTGGAGGACACGGTGACAGGGAGAGGACACAGGGAGACCTCGGGGTGCGGGGTACAGAGGGGACAACGAGAGTCTGGGGACACTGAGTCACCTCGGGGTGCGGGGGACATACGGTGACCTCGGGGCGTGGGGGACAGTGAGAGGACACTGAGTGACCTCGGGTGTGGGGTACAGGGAGGGTCTGGGGACACGGAGTGACCTCGGGGTGTGAGGGACAGGGGGACAGGGAGAGGACGTGGGGTGACCTCAGGTGCGGGGGACCCAGGGACAGTGAGGATGTGAGGGGACACTGAGTGACCTCGGGGTGCGGGGGACAGAGGGGACAATGAGAATCTGGGGACACTGAGTGACCTCGGGTGCAGGGGACAGGGGGACAGCGAGGGGTTCACAGTGACCTCGGGGTGCAGGGGACAGGGGGACAGCGAGGGGGGCACAGTGACCTCGGGGTGCAGGGACAGGGGACAGGGAGAGGACACACGGTGACCTTGGGGTGCGGAGGACACTGAGTGACCTCGGGGTGCGGGGGACACAGGGACAGTGAGGGTTTGAGGGGGACGCGATGTCCTGGGGGTGTGGGAGGTGATGGGGACAGCGAGGGAGGGGGACACAGTGACCTCGGGGTGTGGGGGACAGTGAGGGTTTGGGGACATCCATGGGGACAGCGAGGATTTGGGGACAGTGAGGGTTTGGGGACAGTGAGGGTTTGGGGACATCCATGGGGACGGTGAGGGTTTGGGGACATCCATGGGGACAGCGAGGGATTTGGGGACACCCACAAACCCCGAGACAGAACCCCCGGACCCTCGGGAGTTTCTGGGATCCAGGGAATCCCCCAACGCCCCTTCCCGAAATCCCGGCTCCTCCCGGCTCCCAAACTCCACAAAAACCTCGGGAAAAAACCCCAAACTCCCAAGGAAACCAGCGAGCCCTCTCTGTTAAAAGGTTTTTATTTAACGTTTTCAATTCGAGGTAAAATACTTTTATTTTTCAGGTTTTTTTTTTTCCTTTTTTTTCCGTTTTTTTTTTTTCAACTTCCATAACAAAATACGGAGCTATGGGATACCCCTGGAAAAAAATATGTATATTATCCATAAATTTCTCTAGCACTCCATCATATATATATATAATATATATATGCAACCCTTTTTTAAATCTGATTTTTATAGAAATCGGAATTTTTTAAAGGCACAAATTTCGGATTTTTTGTCTTTTTTTTATGGTTTTTTTTTGCCCCTCTACTTTACACCCTATGTACAAAGCCACGCTCCCCCATCCCAAATTCCATCGATTTTCCCGGTGGATTCCTGCCGGATTCCCACCGGGGAGAGTTCAAATCCCTCGAAATCCCTCGAAAAAGGGGTTTTTTGAACCCAAAGAAAAGCGTAAATATCGGTTTAAAAAGCGCTAAAAAAAAAATCAACGTTTTTCCCGGAAAACCCAAAGTTCTTCCGGATTTTTGATGATTTCAACCGAGAGAAAATTCCTGGTATTTTTTTTTCAATCCCACCAGGATGCGGAGACGCGAAAAAAAGAAAGAAACCAACGGAAAAACAGCTTAAAATAATAAAAAACCTCAACATAATTATGGAATAAATAAAAAAATCCGGGACAACCCCATTAATGCTGTTGGATTTTTCCTCCTTTTCCTCCTTTTTGGGGAATTTCTCCCCAAAAATTCCCCGTTTTTGGGGTTGTCCCATCAAAAAGTCTTTTTTTTTCTTGTTTTTTAGCATTTTTCCTACGGATTTGCTACGAAAAAGAAGCGAAATTAACAAAAAAAACGGCTGGAAAAACGGGATCATGCTCCGGGGCAAATTCATCCAGGAGAGAATTCCAACCACTCCCAACTTCGAGGGTTTGTTCGTATTAAATGGTTTGGCACGTTGGAATTTTAGGAATTTTTCCTTGAAACTTCCGATTTTTTTCTCCATAAAATTTTGATCTGGTTGATTTTTTTTCCTTTAAATCCGTTTTTTTTTTAAATGTTTTCCTTCTCCTCTTCGTGCTTTTTTTTTTTCCTTTCCTTCCTCTTCCTGCTTTTTTTTTCCTCCTCCCGGGCTCCGTTGGGAATTCTGGAATTCCCGAGAGGCGCCGGATCCGTCGTCCTGAGTCCGGAATTCCCTGAACTCTCCCAAGTTTTTTATTTTCATTTTTAATCCTTTTTTGCAGTGCAATGGCTGTGAAAAACAACACCCAACATTCCCACCCTTCCCAAAAAACCCCCAATCCCAAAAAATCCTTTTTAAAGCCACAAAAATTCCAACTTCTTTCCTTCTCTTCCCGTGGGATTTCGCCTCGAATCCGAAGGATTGGAGGGGGGAAAAATCCGGGATTTTCCCCCCTTTTTATTTGTGTTTTTCCCGACGGTTCCGGCACTTGGATTTGGGATCGGCGGCGGGAATTCCGGGAAAGGCCTCCTCGTGTAATTCCTGAGTTCGTCCTCGCGCCCTCTCCGGGGTTTGTTGTGGTTTTTTGGGATAATCCAGGGGTTTTCCACCCCAAATTCTTTGAACTCCACATTCCAAGGATCCCAAACCCGGCCGGGCTGGGACTTTGGGAATCGCTGCCGGTTCCTCTTCCAGCAGGGAATTTCCTGCCCGCGCCGCCCCCCCAGAATTCCCGACATTTCTGCTCCATCCCAGAGCGAATCCTTGGGAATTCCCGACATTTCTGCTCCATCCCAGAGCGAATCCTTGGGAATTCCCGACATTTCTGCTCCATCCCAGAGCGAATCCTTGGGAATTCCCGGCTCCGCCCCGGCGTTCTCCAGGGTTTTTCCCGCTGGGAGCACAATCCAGAGCCTCCGGAATTCCGCTGCGCGGGGAACGGCGGGATTTGGGATTTCCCCCCCAAAAACCAGGAGGGATCCACAAAATCCGAGCGCTCCCGGAAAAAAAATTCCCAGAAAAAGTCCAAACGTGGTTTTTTGTTTTTTTTTTTCTTTAAGGCATGAGTCAAACGGGGAGAAAGGGGGAGGGTCCAAAAATCTGGGAATGGCGCCGGGAATTCCGGCGTTCCCGGGACTCACCACAATCATTCCAGCGCTCCTTCCAAGCATTCCCAAAAATTCCACCCACACGGATTCCGCAGCGGGGAAGAAAAAACTCCCGCTCCGGGCACACGAAAACAAAAAAAACCAAACCCCAACATTTTTAATGCGTTAGGATTAAAGGCATCCGGTTAATTTTGTGTTATTCCCGTTCCCATTCCCTGAAAAAGTTTGGAGAGTTTTGCTCATGGCTTCTGTGAGAGAGAGAGAAAAAAAGGCGGGAAAAGGGGAATTTTCCCCGGAAATCCGCCGGGAACGACGCGGCCTCCATCCCGATTTTCCGAGTTTTCCTGAATCCTCTTCCCCCCGCCCCAACCCCGCTCCGTGGACAGTGCAAAATTCCCGATGCAAAATTCCCAAGCTCCTCCTTTTCCCAAAAAAGAAGGAAAAAAAAAAAAAAAAAAAAAAAAAGATTGAACCAAACCAGCTCCTGGATGGCCGGGGAAAGCTCGCATCCGTGAAAAAGGAAAAATCCCAAAAAAACCCCCCCTGGATCTGGAGATTCCCGGTGTCCCAAAGAGCCCGGGAGCAGCCCCGAGGCCGTGCCTGGAATTCCTCCATCCCAGTCCTGGAGCTCGAGCCGGCTTTTCCCGGGAAAACCGAGCGGGAATTGCGGCGTCTTCACCTGCAAGTCAACAACAGAAACAACACAAAGCCCAAAGCTCCCCGCCCCCCTCCCTTCTCCCACCCCTGAAATTCCCTAAAAATTCCCAGAGCTACCCCGCCCCCCTCCCCGCCCTGATCCCAAACTGCTCTGCAACCTTGCTACATAAATACACGGATGTTCTTCCGGGTGTTTTCCAAGGTTTTTTTGTTCCAGCCGGGATTAGGTGTCGGAGGCGGCGGCCACGGCTTTGGGCAGGTGCCAGATCCCGTTGGGCCGCGGCTCCTCGGGCATTTCCTGCCGGGAATCTCCGTTCCAGCGGCGCTTCAGCCGCAGCTTGGGGGGCATCAGGGCGTCCTCCCTCCTCTCCTGGCCCGTGGCCTCGCCGGGGCAATCCCGCGCTGCTTTCTCCGCGCTCTCCTCCCCGGAGGCCCCGGGGTGAGCGGGCACGGGGATCCACGCCGGAGCCGCCGGGCGGGCGAACACCGGCACCTTCTCCTCCTCTTCCTCCTCCTCCTCCTCCTCTTCCTCCCCGTGGCGTTTCTCCTTCTCCTCCTCCTCCTCCTCCTTGTCCAGCGCCGGCTCCACCTTGACGCGGGGCGCGGCGGGCAGCGGCGCGCCGGCGGCCTCGGGGCTCTCCAGCCTCTCGCGGTTCTTGCGGCCGGCCGGCGGCGGCTGCAGCTTGATGGGGAACTGCGGCTGCTCCTCCAGCGGCACCGGGCACTGCAGCGGCGGCACCACCAGCGGGTAGCGGGGGAAAGTCCGCGGGCTCAGGTGGTAGTTGAACACGGAGCAGGCCTGCGAGTGCAGGTAGTGCTTCATCTCCTCGGGGTTGAAGGAGAAGCAGCTGCTGCCGGCGGCGGCGAAGGGGCTGAGCCCCGGCGACGGGCTGTAGGAGAAGAGCGTGGGCGTGAGCGACAGCGCCGGCGAGATGGGCACGTTGAGCACGCCGGGGCGGCCCGGCAGCGGCGACACGGCGAAGGGGCTGTGCGGGTGCTCGGGGAACATCCCGGGCCGCGAGAAGAGCGGCAGCACCACCTCGGGCTTGCGCTTGGGCCCCGCGGCCGCGGCGGCCGCGTGCGGCGGCGCCAGCAGCTCCCGGCGCCAGTCCGG
>NW_024367395.1:61717-82011 GCF_014805655.1 Passer montanus
AGGTAAAAAAAGGGGGAAAGGTGAAAAAAGGGGGGGAAAGGTGAAAAAAAGGGGGGGAAAGGTGAAAAAAAGGGTGAAAAAAGGGGGGAAAAGGTGAAAAAAGGATGAAAAAAGGGGGGGAAATGGGGAAGAAAAGGGGAAGAAAGGGGGGGAAAGTGGGGGGGGAAAAGGGTTAAAAAAGGGGGGGAAAGGTGAAAAAATGATAAAAAAAAGGGGGGAAAAGGGGGAAGAAAGCAGGGGAAAAAGGAGGAGAAAGGCCAAAGAAAGGGGGGAAAGAAGGGGAAAAGAACGGGAAAGAACGGGAAGAGGAGGGGAAGAGGAGGGGAAAAGAGGGGATTTAGGGACTGGCGGGTTGGAGGAGGAGCTTGGGGAGCTGTGGGAAGAGCTGGTTGAAGTTCGTGGGGACAGCTTGGAAATGCGTGGAAGTATTTTAAATGGGGATGGCATCAGTCCATGGAAACATCTGAAATATGCATGGGAAAAACTCAAATATCCATGGAAATATCTCAAATACTCATTGAAATCACTTCTCTGAGGGGGAAACTCATCAATCCATGGAAATGTCTGAAATATCCATGGGAAAAACTCAAATATCCATGGAAATATCTCAAATACCCACGGAAAAAACTCAAATATCCATGGAAATATCTCATCTGAGAGGGGATCTCAGCAATCCATGGAAATGTCTCCCAATATCCATAAAAATCCATGGAAATAGCTCCAACATCCATGGAAACCTCTTCTCTGAGGGGGAATTTCATCAAACCATGGAAATATCTCAAATATTCATGGAAATATCTTGGATATCCATAAAAACCTCTCCTCTGAGGGGGGAATCTCATCAATCCATGGAAATATCTCAAAGATCCACAAAAATATCAAATTCCCACCCAAATCTCTCCTATTTCCACAAAAAATCTCTGTGAGGGAGGGGAAAAGCCTGGAGAAAACCCCCAAATTCCAGGTTTGCTGTCCTAACCCCCACCCCACTGGGAATGAAAAGGGCTGGGATTAACCAAGAGCGTTCCAAATTCTCCGAAATTTTTTTTTCCAAGTGCCCCAGGGACAGGAGGGAGCAGGGCGAGAGAGCTGGGAACTGCCCGGACTCGTTTGCTCCCAGTTAATTACGGAATTACAGCTCCAGACACATCTTCCCACCCCCGTTCCTTGGCTTGGAAAAGACATTCCCTCCTCCCTCAAAAAAAAAAAGAAAATAAAACAAACCCCAGCAGGGCCCACACAGGTGAAGGAGACACCAACACCTGGAGGAATTTTTCCCTTTTTTTTTTTTTTGGCCTTCCCGGAGCCTTGGAAAAACAAAACCTCGGAGATTCCCTCAGGGAGGGGAGGCAGCCCCAGAGACGGCGCCGGACGGAGGCTCCAGCCTGGAAAAATCCCTTTTTTCCCCCACAGAACCTGCTTTTATCCCTATTTTCCCTGCTGCATTCGTGTTCCAGGCTCCACCCTGGAAGCTGGATCGGGATCCTCCAAATCAGGACTTTTTTGTGGAGAAAATTTTGGAATTTTTTGGAACAACGACTTGCAGACAGTTCTTTTATCTTTATGGATTCAATAATCACCAATTTCCCCACTTTTTCTGCCTTTTTACCCTACTGGATCAGCCTCGCAGGCTCTTCCCAGAAGCAGCTCGTGCTAGGCCCAGCTCCTCAAAACTGAGATTTTGTGAGGAGAAAAGTTTGGAATTTCTGGGAATATTGACTTCCAGAGGGTTTTTCTATCTTTATGGATTCATTAATCACCAATTTCCCCACTTTTTCTGCTTTTTACCCTGGTTTTTTCCTGCTGGATTGGCCTTCCAGGCTTTGCCCTGCAGCAGAGTGTGCCAGGCCGGGCTCCTCTAAATTGAGATTTTGTGAGGAGAAAAGTTTGGAATTTCTGGGAATATTGACTTTCAGAGGGTTTTCCTATCTTTATTGATTCAATAATCACCAATTTCCCCACTTTTCCTAATTTTTTTCCCTGCTGGATTGGCCTTCCAGGCTCTGCCCTGCAGCAGAGTGTGCCAGGCTGGGCTCCTCTAAATTGAGATTTTGTGAGGAGAAAAGTTTGGAGTTTCTGGGAATATCGACTTCCAGAGGGTTTTTCTGTTTTTATGGATTCATTTTCCCACCGTGCCTGGATGGGAACAATCCCCCAGCTGTAGGAATTTGGCTCTTATGGGGTTTAATTCCATCGAAAATCCCCTTGGAAAGATTCTTTCCCCAGGAAACTGCTGCTGACTCCAGGATAAACCTGGCAAAACTATTTTAAGGCAAAAAAAAAGACATTTATGCTCCATTCCTAAACTCTTCCTCATTATCCTCTCTCCTCCAGGGAAATATTTTTGATTTTTAGTCAAAATCCAAGGAATTCCTAGTTTCCTCCAGGACCGCTGTGATCCCTATGGAATTCCTCCCAACTCCAGGGCAGGAAAGGGTTAAAAAGGAGCAATTTTTGGTTGAAAAGGGGTGGGAAAAGGGGTAGAGAAGGGAGAAAAAGCCGAGGATTTGTACAAGGCCCCATAAACTCACCTGAGCCACTCTGGGATTGCATCCCAAGGCTGATCCTCTTATCCCACAAATCCCAACAATCCCCGGGGAAAGATAAACCCTGAGCCCACATCCCCCACAGCAGCTGGGATTTGCTCCCAGGTTTTGAGTTTTTTTATCCAGGCTGGCTGTGGAAAAAAACAAATTCCACATTCCTGGAGGGTTTTTTTGGGGTTTTTTCCCCCCAATTCCCACCCGGAATTCCCAAATTCCCGGGGCTCACCGTTGGGCCGGATGTTGATGAAGGGATAATTGGGCATCACCAGCTTGTTGAAGTTGAATTTGTAGGTGAATCTTTTGCCCTTGGTCTTGTGCAGGATCCTCTTATTGTAGTAATATCTGGGAATAAATTTTTTAAAAATGGAAAAAAAACAGATTTAAGCACCCAAAAATCCAGAATTCCTTCCTAATTCCTGAGGAATTCCTTCCTAATTTCCTGTTTAAACCAAAATATGGAATTCTGGGATGGTTTCGGTTGGAAAGAGCTCAAACATCCTTAAAAATCCAGGGCCAGGGGCAGCTCCCACATTCCCAGGTTGCTCCAAGCTGGAACTGGGCACTCCCAGGGATGGGAAATCCACGGAATAACCCGGACCAGGGAAGGGTTCATCCCTAAAATCCCATCTGATGGAACCCTGGAATATTTTTGGGTGGAAAAAGGACCTTAAACCCCAGCCCAACCCCACCACCCCAAACTCTGAGAGACAAGCTGACATCGGCATGACATCCTGCTGGAAAATCCCAAAATTCCATGAAAAAAAAAGGGAAAAACCCCAAATTCTGCTGACCTGAGGGCTCAGTTGAGCTTGTACTTCATGTGGGGTTTGCATTTCTGGTGCCCTCAGAGCCAGGCCACCAAAACCCAAACCCTGAGGGACGAGCCACGCGGGATGTCATCCCCATGACATCTCACTTAAAAATCCCAAAATTCCAAGAAAAAAAAAAAGGGAAAAACCCCAAATTCTGCTGACCTACAGGCTCAGTTGAGCTTGTCGTAGTTCATGTGGGGTTTGCATTTCTCTTAGGGCGTTTGGTGGCCTCAGAGCCGGGCCACCAAAACCCAAACCCTGAGGGATGAGGCGACACCACCGTGACATCCCACTGGAAAATCCCAAATTTCCATGGGGAAAAAAAGGGAAAAACCCCAAATTCTGCTGACCTGAAGGCTCAGTTGAGCTTGTTTTACTTCATGAGGGGTTTGCATTTCTGATGCCCTCACAGCCGCGCCACCAAAACCCAAACCCTGAGGGACGAGGCGACACCACCGTGACATCCCACTGGAAAATGCCAAATTTCCATGGGGAAAAAAAGGGAAAAACCCCAAATTCTGCTGACCTGAGGGCCCAGTTGAGCTTGTCGTAGTTCATGTGGGGTTTGCATTTCTCTGAGGGCGTTTGGTGCCCTCAGAGCCGGGCCACCAAAACCCAAACCCTGAGGGCCGAGCCACGTGGGATGTCATCCCCATGACATCCCACCGGAAAATCCCAAAATTCCATGAAAAAAAAAGTGAAAAACCCCAAATTCTGCTGACCTAAGGGCCCAGTTGAGCTTGTTGTACTTCATGAGGGGTTTGCATTTCTGACACCCCCACAACCGCGCCACCAAAACCCCTTGTAGTTCATGAGGGGTTTGCATTTCTGACACCCCCACAACCGCGCCACCAAAACCCAAACCCCGAGGGACGAGGCGACACCACCATGACATTCCACTGGAAAATCCCAAAATTCCACGGAAAACAAAAAGGGAAAAGCCCCAAAGCGTGCTGACCTGAGGGCGCGGCTGAGCTTGTCGTAGTTCATCTGGGGCTTGCACTTGCGCACGCCCCAGAGCCGCGCCACCTCGTCGGGGTCCTTGATGACGAACTCGCCGTACTCGCCCTGCTGCCAGGCGATGACGTGCCGGAACTCCTCCTTCTGCAGCAGCTCCAGGATGAAGTGCCACAGCTGGATCTGCCGCGAGCCCGGGCTGGACTCCGTCTTGTACGCCCACTCCGGGAAGTGGTAGCCTTCGGTGGGGGGAAATGGGGAAAAAGCGTTATTTTGGGAAAATCGGGGGGGTTTGGGAGGTGGGGCTCTGTCAGATATTCCATCTGGGAGCAGGGAGATCCACGTTCCCATCCAGCTCCTCGCTTCTGACTCCTTTCATCTCCAGCTCCCTTGGAAAATGCACCCCAGAAAACACAAAAACCCCACAAAAAACCACCAAGAATGGGTAAAATTTGATTGGAACCCCATTAATGACTGGAGCCTGGAATTCTGGTTCAATATTCCCTGTGGCACCAGGGAATTCCAGGTTCCCATCCAGCTGCTCACTTCTGACTCATTTCAGTCCATTTTCCTTGGAAAATCCACCAAAATCCTACAAAAAACCCACCAAAAAGCACCAAAAATCAGTAAAATTTGGTTGGAGTCCCATTAATGACTGGAGCCTGGAATTCTGTTCAATATTCCATTAATGACTGGAGCCTGGAATTCTGTTCAATATTCCCTGTGGGAGCAGGGAATTCCAGGTTTCCCATCCAGCTCCTCACTTCTGACTCACTCCAGCCCCATTTTCCTTGGAAAATCCACCCAAAAAACACAAAACCCCCACAAAAAACCCACCAAAAATCCATAAAATTTGATTGGAACCGCATTAATTACAGGTGTCTGCAATTCCATTTAATATTCCATGTGGGAGCAGGGAATTCCAGATTCCCATCCAGCTGCTGACTTCTGACTCATTTCAGTGCCATTTCCTTGGAAAATACACCCAAAAAACCACAAAATCCCCACAAAAAACCCACCAAAAAAGGGTAAAATTTGGTTTGAACCCCATTAATTACTGGTGCCTGGAATTCTGTTCAATATTTCACATGGGATCAGGGAGATCCAGGTCTCCCATTCTTCTGACTCATTTCAGTGCCATTTCCTTGGAAAATCCACCCAAAAACCACAAAAACCCCACAAAAAATTGGTAACATTTGGTTGGAATCCCATTAATGACTGGAAACTGGAATTCCGTTCAATGTCCCATGTGGGAGCAGGGAATTCCAGATTCCCATCCAGCTGCTGACTTCTGACTCATTTCAGTCCATTTTCCTTGGAAAATCCACCCAAAAAAACCACAAAAAACCCACTAAAAACTGCCAAAAATCATTAAAATTTGGTTGGAACCCCATTAATGACTGGAGCCTGGAATTCTGTTCAATATTCCATTAATGACTGGAGCCTGGAATTCTGTTCAATATTCCCTGTGGGAGCAGGGAATTCCAGGTTTCCCATCCAGCTCCTCACTTCTGACTCATCCCAGCCCCATTTCCACAGAAAATCCACCCCAAAAGCTACAAAAAAACCACTAAAAAACCCCTAAAAGCCGTGAAAAACCACCAAAAAACTGCAAAACTTGGGCAGAATTCAGAATTCCGCGTGGGAGCAGGGAGAGCCAGGGTTCCCATCCAGCTGCTCACTCCTGACTCATCCCAGCCCCTTTTCCCTGGAAAATCCACCCAAAAGGCACAAAAAGCCCACTAAAAAACCCTAAAATTGCCAAACTTGGCTGGAATTCCGTTCAATGTTCTGTTCAAATTGCCAGGGATGGAATTCAGGCAAGAAAAATTCCCATTTTGGAGGGGTTTTTTTAAACCTGATTTGTGGTGGGATTTATTTTGGGAAAAATCTGATTTGGAGCGGAGATTTTTTTTGGGGAAAAATCTGATTTGTGGTGGGGTTATTTTGGGAAAAATCTGATGTGGGGTTGTGGTTGTTTTGGGGGAAAAATCTGATTTAGGGTGAGGGTTTTTTTTTGGGGAAAATCTGATTTGGAGTGGGGTTATTTTGGGAAAAATCCGAATTGTGGTGGGGTTATTTTGGGAAAAGTCTGAATTGAGGTTGTGATTTTTTTGGGGGGAAAAAATCTGATTTAGGGTCAGGGTTTTTTTTTGGGGGGGAAAAATCTGATTTGTGGTGGGGTTATTTTGGGAAAAGTCTGAATTGAGGTTGTGATTTTTTTGGGGGGAAAAAATCTGATTTAGGGTCAGGGTTTTTTTTTTTGGGGAAAAATCTGATTTGTGGTGGGGTTATTTTGGGAAAAATCTGATTTGGAGTTGTGATTTTTTTGGGGGGAAAAATCTGATTTAGGGTCAGGGTTTTTTTTTGGGGGGGAAAAATCTGATTTGTGGTGGGGTTATTTTGGGAAAAATCTGATTTGGGGTGGGGATTTATTTTGGGAAAAATTCAATTTGTGGTAGGGTTATTTTGGGAAAAATCCGAATTGTGGTGGGGTTATTTTGGGAAAAATCCGATGTGGGGTTGTGATTTTTTTTTGGAGGGGGGAAAAAATCTGCTTTGGGGTCAGGGTTTTTTTGGGGAAATCTGCTTTGGGGTGGATTTTTTTTTTGGAAAAATCCTCTTTTTTCCCAAAAAATCCGCCACCCACACTCCTGCCAGGACAGGAATCCCAGGAGGAACAATCCCAAATCCATCCCTGGGGAGGGAGGAATAATTTGAATTTGAAAGGCAGGAGTGGGAATGCTGGGAGAGGCGGGATGAGCATTCCCAGGGAATATTTTTATCCCGGGAAAAGCGGCAGAAAATGGAATTTGGGGGCTCCTTACCCCCTCCTCCCTCGGGCTTGTCCACGATGCTGCAGCCAGCTTTCATCTTCGCCTCCTGCGGGGGAAACGGGGTCAGGGCGCCCGGCGGGGGAAAGGGGGGAAAAAACAGGGGGGAAATTGGGGAAAATGGGGGGAATTGGGGAAAAATGGGGGGGCGGGGGGGGGCGGGCGGTTCCCGGTAGCGCGGGGGCGGCCGCGCTGTCGTTGCTCGCGCCGCTGCTGCTGCTTCTCCTTCGGTGGCGCGGCCGCTTCTCCTCCCTCTCCTCCTTTTCCTCCTCCTTTTCCTCCTTCTCCTCCTTCCTCTCCTTCTCCTCCTCCCGGTGCCTCCCCCGCGCCGCCGCCGCCGCCGCCGGAACCGGAACCGCCGCCGCCGCCCACGCGCTTCCGGGCAGCGCGCGCGCCCACGCGCTTCCGCTTCCGGTCCCGGCGGGGATGGGGATGGGGGGGGCGCGGGAGCGCGCGCGGGAAACGCCGCCCCTCCCCCCCCTCCCCTCACGAACGGCGGCGGCGAGAAACCGGGGAAAAAACGGGAAAAACGGGAAAAAACGGGGCAAAAACCGGGATAAACAGGGCAAAAACCGGGATAAACGGGCAAAAACCGGGAAAAACGGGCAAAAACGGGGCAAAAACGGGATAAACAGGGCAAAAACCGGGAGGGAAAAAACGGGAAAAACGGGAAAAAACGGGGCAAAAACCGGGATAAACAGGGCAAAAACCGGGATAAACGGGCAAAAACCGGGAAAAACCGGGAAAAACGGGGCAAAAACGGGATAAACAGGGCAAAAACCGGGATAAACGGGCAAAAACCGGGAAAAACGGGCAAAAACGGGGCAAAAACGGGATAAACAGGGCAAAAACCGGGATAAACGGGCAAAAACCGGGAAAAACGGGCAAAAACGGGGCAAAAACGGGATAAACAGGGCAAAAACCGGGACAAACGGGCAAAAACCGGGGATAAACAGGGCAAAAATGGGCAAAAACAGGGATAAAGGGGGAAAAACGGGGCAAAAACGGGATAAACGGGGGAAAACGGGGAGAAACTGGGATAAACCGGGCAAAACCGAGCAAAAACCGGGCAAAAACGGAGAAACCGGGGCAAAAACGGGATAAACGGGGATAAATAGGGCAAAAATGGGTAAAAACCGGGAAAATCAGGGAAAAACGGGGCAAAAACGGGATAAACAGGGCAAAAACCGGGATAAACGGGCAAAAACCGGGAAAAACGGGCAAAAACAGGGCAAAAATGGGATAGACGGGGCAAAACCGGGCAAAACCGGAGAGGAACAGGATAAACGGGGAAAAACAGGGATAAACCGGGCAAAACCGAGCAAAAACCGGGCAAAAACGGAGAAACCGGGGCAAAAACGGGATAAAGGGGGATAAACAGGGCAAAAATGGGTAAAAACCGGGCAAAAACCGGGAAAATCAGGGAAAAACGGCGATAAACTGGGCAAAAACCGGGCAAAAACGGAGAAACCGGGGCAAAAACGGGATAAACGGGGATAAATAGGGCAAAAATGGGTAAAAACCGGGAAAATCAGGGAAAAACGGCGATAAACTGGGCAAAAACCGGGCAAAAACG
Source organism: Passer montanus (assembly GCF_014805655.1). NCBI lineage: Eukaryota > Metazoa > Chordata > Aves > Passeriformes > Passeridae > Passer > Passer montanus. Next base: position 70,443 of record NW_024367395.1, read on the forward strand.
GAGAAAAACGGGGCAAAACCAGGATAAACGGGGGAAATGGGAAAAAACAGGGATAAATGGTGAAAAACGGGGATAAACCGGGAAAAACCGAGCAAAAACGGAGAAAAAACGGGGATAAAGGGGGCAAACACCTGGGGTAAACGGGCCAAACAGGGATAAACCAGGCAAAAACACCTGGGATAAACGGGGCAAAAACCGGAATATACAGAGGAAAACCCGGATAAATGGAGAAAAGCGGGGATAAACGGGCCAAACAGGGAAAACCAGAGAAAAACGGAGCCAAAAGGAGATAAATGGGGCAAAAAACGGGATAAACGGGGCAAAAAACGGGGCAAAAACGGGGCCAAACTGGGATAAATGGGGCCGAGAGGGGCAAAGGCAATAAACGGAGAAGCCAGAGCCGAATTACCGCCAAAACCAGCCCAAAACCAGCCCCAAAGCGGGGCCAAACCAGGCCCCAAATGCTCCCTAAACTGGCCCCAAAAAACCCCAAAACCAGCCCTAGAACCAGCCCCAAACGCAGGCCCAGAACAGGCCCAAAACACTCCCTAAAGTAGCCAAAAATGCCCCAAAACCAGCCCCAAAAAACCCCAAAATCCCCAAAACCAGCCCCAGACCACCCCAAAAAACCCAAAACACCCCAAAACCAGTCCCAGAACACCCCAAAAAACCCCAAAACTGGCCCCAAAATAGAACCAAAACGAGGCCCCAAACCACCCAAAATCACCCCAAATCACCCCAAAACCACCTTAACCCACCCCAAAACCACCCCAAAACCACCCCAAATCGCCCCAAAACACCCCAAAACCAGCCCCAGAACACCCCAAAAACCCCAAACCCACCCCAGAACGCCCCAAAAGGCCCCAGAATAGAACCAAACCCAGGGCCAAAACCAGGCCCCAAACCACCCCAAAACACCCTTAGCTACGTCACCTCAGCTGTGTCACCCCAAGTGTGCCACCTTGGCCGTGCCACCCTCAGCTGTGTCACCCAGGGGTGCCACCCCAAGTGTGCCACCTCAGCTTTGTCACCCCAAATGTGTCACTTTGGCCATGCTGCCCTCAGCCGTGCCACCCCAGCTGTGTCACCCTGGCCATGTCACCCCAGCTCTGTCACCTCAGCTCTGTCACCCTGGCTGTGTCACCCTGGCTGTGCCACCCCAGCTGTGTCACCCTGCCTGGGCCCCCCCAGGTGTGTCACCCTGGCTGTGCCACCCTGGCTGTGTCACCCTGGCTGTGTCACTTTGGCCGTGCCACCTCAGCTGTGTCACCCTGGCTGTGTCACCCTGGCTGTGTCAGTCTGTCACCTCAGCTGTGCCACCTCGGCTGTGTCACCCCAGCCATGCCACCCTCAGCTGAGCCACCCCACTTGTGTCCCCCCTGGTCCTGTCCCCCCGGCAGTGCCACCCGGCTCTGTCCCCGCGGTGCCCCCGGCTGTCCCCAGCAGTGCCACCCCCGGCCCTGTCCCCGCGGTGCCCCCGGCAGTGCCACCCGGCTGTCCCCGCGGTGCCCCCGGCTGTGCCCCCGTCCCTCACCTCCGCCCTGGCACAGGCTCTGCAGGTCGAACAGGGCCACCTTGCTGTCGGCGGGGTTGCTGACGGTGCAGGCGTGAGGGCGGGCTGCAGCTTGATCCTGGCGGCGAAGACGCCGCTGTCGCCGCGCTGCAGCAGCCGCAGCCGCAGCGCCGTGGCCCCCGCGGGCTCCAGGCGCCGCCCGAAGCGGTCGCGCGGGTCCGGCCGCTCGAAGCCCCCCGCGCCCACCTCGGCCACCTGGATGGTGGCACCGCCGCCGCCCGAGAAGCTCCACTCGATCTCCTTCACCGTCTGGTTGGGCAGCAGCGCCGGGGAGAGCAGCACGGAGCCGCCAAGCACGCCGTGAACCTGCCGGGGTGGGGCACGGGACTGGCCAAACAGCAGCTCTGTGACAGAGAGAAATGGCACCTGAGAGGGCTTGGGGACATCTGGGGACACCTGGGGACATCTGGGTTGGTGTGACAGCAGCACGGAGCCGCCAAGCACGCCGTGAACCTGCCGGGGCGGGGCGCGGGTCTGCCCGAACAGCAGCTCTGTGACACAGAAATGGAATTTGAGACAGTTTGGGGACACTTGGGGACATCTGGGGACATCTGGGGATGGTCTGGTGGGGCGGCAGTGCCAGTGACAGCAGCACGGAGCCAACCAGGACATCATGAACCCGCCCAGCACGCCGTGAACCTGCCGGGGCGGGGCGCGGGTCTGCCCTCTGGGGAGCTCACACTCACAGAAATGGAATTTGAGACAGTTTGGGGACACTTGGGGACATCTGGGGACATCTGGGGATGGTCTGGTGGGGTGGCAGTGCCAGTGACAGCAGCACGGAGCCAACCAGGACATCATGAACCCGCCCAGCACGCCGTGAACCTGCCGGGGCGGGGCACGGGACTGGCCAAACAGCAGCTCTGTGACACAGAAATGGCATTGGAGATGGTTTGGGGACATCTGGGGACACTTGGGGACACTTGGGGACATCTGGGGATATCTAGGGATGGTTTGGTTGAGTGGCAGTGCCAGTGACAGCAGCACGGAGCCGCCGAGCACGCCGTGAACCTGCTGGGGCGGGACCCGGGACTGCCCGAACAGCAGCTCTGTGACACAAAATAATGGCATCTGAGAGGGCTTGGGGACACCTGGGGACATCTGGGGACACTTGGGGACATCTGGGGACATCCTTGTTGGGGGTGGCAGCAGCACGGAGCCGCCGAGCACGCCTTGAACCTGCCCAGAACTGGCCAAACACCAGCTCTGCCACACAAAAATGTCACCACAGGGGTTTGGGGACATCTGGGGACACTTGGGGACATCTGGGGACACTTGGGGACACTTGGGGACATCTGGGGACACTTGGGGACATCCTTCTTGAGGGTGGCAGCAGCACGGAGCCGCCCAGGACGGCGTTCACCCGCCCAGGATCGGCTGCAGAGCAGCTCTGGGACACAAAAACGTCACCAGAGGGGATCTGGGGACACCTGGGGATGTCTGGGGACGTTTGGAGAGCATTTTGAGGGTGTTTGGGGACTTTTAGGGACACTTGGGGACATTCTGGGAACTTTTTTGGATGTTTGGGGACATTTGGAGCCATTTGAGGGCATTTTGGGGACATTTGGGGACGTCTGGGGAGGAAGAGGAGGAAGAGGAGCGTCCTGGCAGCGGCCTTGGCCACGTTCGGAGCCGTCGGTGTTGTCAAAAAAGAAGCAGAAATTTTGGGGCAAAAGCGGCCAAAAAGGTGAATCAATCCCAGGAGAGGAATTTCCTCCCACAAGAGAAGGAAAGGCGGAAATTTTGGGGGCAAAAGCGGCAGAAAAGGGGAATTCAAAAGGGGAATTCTTGCGGGTTTGGAGCGGCGGGCGAGCGGGCGTTGCCAAAAAGAGAGGGAAAAGCAGAAATTTTGGGGGAAAATCGGCAAAAACGGCGAATGAACAAACGTGGGGTCTCTGAGCCTCCAAAAAAGCGAGGGGAAGGCAGAGGTTTTGGGGGAAAAATCGGCCAAAAAGGTCAAAAGCTAAAAGCTACAGGTTCAGATGCGGCCCCATCTGAACTCGGGGCTCTCACCAGAACAACGCTCCAGGAGAGACTGGGTGGAATTCCCAGCCAGAATCTCCAAAACCTCATTTTCTGCCTCAAAACGCGCCTCCTGCCACAGCCCTGCGGAAAACCGAGAACGGGGCGGTTTTTTGGGTAGAATTTCTGAAAAATTGGGGTTTTGGGAGCTGAATTTCTGCAAAATTCCGGGTTTTTGGGGGAGGAGAATTTCCACAAAAATGGAGTTTATTTTGGGGTAGAATTTCTGCAGAATTGGGGGGGGTTTAGGGTAGAATTTCTGCAAAATTTGGGGAAATTTGGGGCAGAATTTCTGCAAAATTTGGGGGTTTGGGGGCAGAATTTCTGCAAAATTCGGGGGTTTTTGTGCTTTTTTGGGTTTTATTTGGGGTAGAATTTCTGCAAATTTGCGGGGGTTTAGGGTAGAATTTCTGCAAATTTGGGGGATTTTGGGGCAGAATTTCTGCAAAATTGGGTTTTTTTGGGGCAGAATTTTACCCAATTCCTGCTCCCAGGAGCCGCTGGGCAGCTCCGGGCAGGGATAAAACCCCAAAATTTTGGGATTGGCGATTCGCCCCGGGCCGGGCCCTGATCCCAGCCCAGGGGAAGGTTCTGAGATTCCATTTGGGGATTTTTTTTGGCATTTCCCTGGAAAAACTGCGCTGGGCGCCGCCTCCCCCGCTCCTGGCAGCGCCCTCCCCCTGCCAAGCTGTCACCTGCGCCACCCCCGCGTCCTGGCACCGGGAATTCGGGAATTCGGGAATCATCCCGGGAATTCGGGAATTCGGAATCATCCCGGGAATTCGGGAATCATCCCGGGAATTCGGGAATTCGGGAATCATTCCGGGAATTTCGGGGCCAGCGGGGATGGGACGGGCCCGGGACATTCCCGGTGTCCCCTCCCGGTCCTTGTCCCGATGAAATCGGGGCTCAGCCCGGGCGGCGCTCGGTGCAGTTCCCGTTTGGCCCGGGTTTGATTCCTGCTTTTCCCGGGTTTAATTCCCGCTTTTCCCGGTTTAATTCCTGCTTTTCCCGGGTTTGACTCCTGCTTTTCCCGGGTTTGATTCCTGCTTTCCCGGTTTAATTCCTGCTTTTCCCAGGTTTGATTCCTGCTTTTCCTAAGTTTCATCCTTGTTCATCCCGAGTTTCATCCCTGCTCATCCCGGGATTGATTCCTGCTTTTCCAGGATTTGATTCCTGCTTTTTCTGCGTTTTATTCCCGCTTTTCCCGGGTTTGACTCCTGCTTTTCCCGGGTTTCATCCCTGCTTTTCCCGGGTTTAATTCCTGCTTTTCCCAGTCTTTCCTAGGTTTAATTCCTGCTTTCCCAGGTTTAATTCCTGCTTTCCCTGGGTTTCATCCCTGCTTTTCCAGCCCGACTTTAAACCCGAGGGGATTTTCGAGCGCTCGGTGAAGTTTTTCGGGGGGTGAAGCACCAGGGGGGGACGCTGAGAGCAAGGAGGGGCTGGGGAAGGAATCCCAAAACCCCCCGGAATCCCAAAACCCCCCGGAATCCCAAAACCCCCCGGAATCCCAAAACCCCCCGGAATCCCAAACCCCTCGGAATCCCAAACCCCTCTCCCGAATCCCCAGACCCGCTCCCCCCCTGCATCCCCCCCATTTCCTCTGCAGCCCCCCGGGGCTCCCTGAGCTTCTCCCGGGATTTTTCCCCCTTTTTCCATCCCGGGATTCGGGAGGAGCGGGGGGGATGCTCGGCCCCTCCCGCGCCAAGCGCCGCCCCGGCTCAGCCTGTTTATCCCAGATTTTGGTTTTTTTGGGAGCACGAGGCTCTCCCGCAGCGGAGAGGAGGAGGAGGCAGAGCGGGATCCATCCCTGCTCCCAGTCCGCCCCAAACCTCCGAAAATGCCCCAAAATCAACTCCAGCCCCGCTTTTAACCCCGCGGCGCTTCCCCCCAGCCGGGCTCTGCTTCTCCTCGCTTCCCACGCTCCAAATCCCGGGAATTTATTTTTTTCCCACCTTTCCGGGCTGGTTTTTTTTGGAGCATCACCTGGCGGCACCATCCCCGCCCGGCCCCGCCAGGCCAATTAATCAGCGAGGCAAATGAACCCCGTAATTAACGCCGCCCGTCCGAGCGGCCGCTTTCCCGCAGGAACGCTCCCGGAGGGGATTGAGGGGAATTCTGGAATCTTTGGGAATTCCGGGGGGATCCCGCTCCCGGCTTTACGTAAGGAGCCGCTCCCCGACCCCGGCGAGGAAAAAAAAAATAAAAATAAATCGCAGCCCCCCCAATCCAAAAAAAAAAAACCCCAAAAAATCCGCGTGGGGGAGCCGGGGCCGCTGGATGCGGAATTCCAGAGCTTTCCAGGGAGCGGGGGCCCGGCCCGAGCCCCCCGGGGGTCCCGCGGGTCGCCCCCCACTCACCTGGGCCGAGCCCCAGCAGCGCCAGGAGCAGCGAGGGCAGCCGCGACCCCCGCGCCGCCGCCCGCTCCATCCCGCCGGGTCCGGGGCTGTTTTCCCGGGATTGGCTCGGCCCGGCTCGGCTCGGAGCGGGAGTCAGCGGCCGGAGCGGCGAGGAGGAGGAGGAGGAGGAGGAGGAGGGGGAGGAAGGAGGAGCGACCACCCCGGAGCCGCAGCCCGCGGGGCGCGGAGCATCGCGGGGCTCGGGAGAGCCGGGGGGACGGGAATGGGGGGAAATCTGGGAATTGGGGGAAATCTGGGAATTGGGGGGGGAATGTGGGGACTTCCCTTCCCTTCCCTTCCCAAATTCCCTTCCCTTCCCTCCCCTTGGCACACAAGGGGTTAATCCCAGCTTTGATTTTTCCCGGATTTTTGTTTTTTTGAGGAATTCCCCCCACGGACAAGGGAGCGGCCAGGTGTCCCCAAAAAAATCGGATTTTGGTGCCCCAGATCCCTCCAGGATTCCCCTTTCCCCCGCTCTCATCCCAAAAAAAACCCTGGGAAAAGGAATGAGGGTCCCGGGCTGCGCTAATTAACAGCAATTAAGGGTTAATGAGGGGTTAATGACAGGCGGTGAAACCTCTGGAATTCCAGGAGGGAGACAGGGAAGAGCTTGGAGCAAAGCCCGGCCCGGGAAACTCAGAATTCCTGGAAGGAAAATTGAATTTATTCCAAAACAATCCAGGGATCCCAAGGTGAAACAACGCCGGGAACTGGGGTGAGGATTCCTTTATTTTTATTTTTTTTTGGGTTTTATTGGGATCACAGCCAGGAAAACCTGGAAAAACCAGGAAGGAAAAGCCATTCCCAAGGCCAGGAATGTCCGGGGTTTTAGGAAATCCTGGAATAATTCGGAGCTGAAGTGTCCCAAGCTGGAATTTTTAGGAATTCCCTCTTTTCTTCCAGCCCCGTTTCCTTGGATCATCTCCTGGGAGATCCTTTCACGTGCAAATGAAGGAATTTGAAGGAATCTTAAAGAATTTGAAGGAATTCCCATTTCTTTCCAGGCCCATTTCCTCATCCCTGCGATCCTGCCATGTGGAAATTAAGGAAGGTTCAGGAATTTTGAGGCATTTTCGGGAATTTTAAGGATTTTTTTTTCAGGAATGTTAAGGCATTTTAAAGAATTTTCAGGAATTCTAAGGGATTTTCAGGGATTTTAAGGGAAATTTAGAGGGATTTAATGGAATTTTTGAGGAATTTTTCAGAATTTTCAGGGATTTTAGGTTTGGGCACCCCAAATGCAGGAGTGGGAACGCAAACTTAGGGATCGGGAACCCCAAATCCAGGGGATGAGGGATCCCAAATCCAGGGATGTGAACCCAAAATCAGTGATTGGACCCCAAATTAAGGGAATGAGGGATTCCAAACTTGGGATGTGAACCGAAATTTAGAGACCTGAACCCAAATTTAGGGATTGGGAACCCCAAATCCAAGCACTGGGAACCCCAAATCCAGGGAATGAGGGATCCCAAATTCAGGGATGTTGACCCGAATTCAGGGATGTGGACCCAAAATCAGTGATTGGACACAAAATTAAGGGAATGAGGGATTCCAAACTTGGGATGTCAGCCCAAATTCAGGGATGTGATCCCAAAATTAGGGATGTGATCCCAAATCCAGAAATGGAGGACCCCAAACCCCACAGAATTGGGGGAACCCTCAAAGCCCCCTTTGGGACCCCCCAAACCCCCCCAGGGCTGCTCCCCGAGGGCCCAAGCGGGGGAAAAGGGAGAATTTTGGGATTTTTGTCCCCAAAACCCCCCGGGACCCCCAAAGCCCCTCATGGCACGGCGATGACGTCATGGCGAGGCCACGCCCACGACACTATGGCGGGGCGGAAATCTCGCGAGAGCGCGCGGTTAATCCGAGGTCATAAATAGCCCGGCTGAGGGACGCGGCCCTCAGAGCCCGCCCAGCCGGGGGCGGGCGCGGAAGGGGGGGGTGCTACGCTGCGGGCCCGGCTAGGCCGCGTCATGGCGGCGTTCGTGAGGGGAGAGGGGACAAACCCCGGGAATTCCGGCCGGGAATTCGCCAATTCCCCCTTGGAATGGCATCCCAGCCTTGGAGGGACAGCGCTGTCCCCCTGTCCCGCTGTCCCCTGGCTGGGGGCGCTGGAAGAGCCGTGCGGGGAAACTGAGGCACGGTGGATCCCGCGTTTCCATTTTTCCACATCAAATCCTTGAAAATCCCTCCTGATTCCTCCTCTTCCGACAGGTTTAAGGAGAATTCCAATAAAATTGCTTTACTTCGTTATTTATTGGTATTTATTATTGGTGTTTATTATTTGTGGTGTTCGCTCACCAGGCCGGGGAAAAAATCCTTGAAAGTCCCTCCTGATTCCTCCTCTTCCTCTTCCGACAGCTCGCGGTTTAAGGAGAATTCCAATAAAATTGCTTTACTTCGTTATTTATTGGTATTTATTATTGGTGTTTATTATTTGTGGTGTTCGCTCACCAGGCCGGGGAAGGGAAGGGCTGGAAGGTGAAATTCCAGCGGGACGTGGAAAAAAATGGGATTTTCCTTCTAAAAGCCAAATTCCGGATTCCGGGAGGGAATCCTGATTTAATTATTGGATTAAAATGGGTTTTGTATAAAGGGAGGCGCAAGGAAGGATGAGGCGAAGGATTTGTGAGGGAAATTCCCGGGGAATAAACGGGGATAAAGGCAGGAATAAATCAGATAAATCCCTGGAATGAATTCATCTGGAAGTTTGGTTTTTTTAGAATTGTGGTTGCCACCAAAACCCCTCCAGGGATTTGAGAACGCTGGAATTGTAGGAATTATGGATGGAAAAGGAAAATATTCCGCTCCATCCATTCCTCAATTCTCCCAGGAAAACAATTAAGGAATGACAAAAATCTCCCTTTTTAGGTAAAATACCCCTCAAAATAAAAAGAAAACTCAGAGCCACTTAAATGTTTTTTTTTTTTTTTTTTTTTTTTTTAAGACTAAAAATATAGTACAGAATATTTAAAAAAAAAAAAGGAAAATGCAACATAAAAAAAAATGGGAATGGGGAGAGATCGCGGAATTTGGGGGGGAAAGGAACGGGGGAGGGTCTCTAAACCAACCTGTGCTAAAAAAAAAGGGGGAAATTCCATTTTCCAGCCCCAAAGTGGGGTTGGAATTTTAAAGCTTCCCGGTGGCCGGGGTGGGGCTGCCCCTCTTCCCGTGGGATATTGCTCTGGAGTCCGGGGGGCAGCACCTGGAGCGGGAATTCCCTCCCCCCTCGAGTTGTGGGGTCAATTCAGGCACCTTTGGGATCCCCAAAGGGGGGTTTTGGGTTTGGGCCCGTCCTGACGGGACCTTTCTTGTGGATTTTGGGAATTTCGGGAGAAGGGAATGAGGGGGGAGGGTCCCAGGGCTCGTACCGGGATTGGCAACGGGGGATTTGGGAATTCGGGGGATTTTGGGAAGCTCCCGACCCCGGGGTGGGCCCTTGAGGGGAGGGGAGGGGTCTCGTACCTAATCCCGGGGGTTTTTTGGGAATCGACCGGGAATTCCCTGCAAAATTCACCTGCAAAATCCCCAATCGCAAATTTGGGCTCCTTTGGGAATTCTCTCCAAAATTCACCCGCAAAATCCCAAACTGGGGCTGGGAATCCTCTGGGAATTCCCTCCAAAACTCATCCCTCCCAAATCCCCAATCCCAAATTGGAATCCCTTTGGGAATTCCCTCCAGAACTCAATCCCCCCCAAATCCCCAGTCCCAAACCGGGGTCCCTTTGGGAATTTGGGAATTCCCTCCAAAACTCATCCCCCAAATCCCCAATCCCAAATTGGGATCCCTTTAGGAATTCCCTCCAGAACTCATCCCCCAGATCCCCAATCCCAAACCGGGGTCCCTTTGGGAATTTGGGAGCTGGGGCTGGGAATTCCCCCCAGAGCTCAATCCCCCCCAAACCCCCAGTCCCAAACCGGGGTCCCTTTGGGAATTTGGGAGCTGGGGCTGGGAATTCCCTCCAGAACTCATCCCCCAAATCCCCAATCCCAAACTGGGGTCCCTTTGGGAATTTGGGAACTGGGGCTGGGAATTCCCTCCAGAACTCATCCCCCCCAAACCCCCAGTCCCAAACCGGGGTCCCCGGTGCCCCCCAGTCCCCGGCCCTGGGAGAGGGGCCCGGCCGAGCTCCTGATCCCGACGTTTCGGTTTCCCGGGATTCCCGGGATTCCCGGGAATGCGATTCCCAGCTGGATTTACATTCACAGGAGGGACCCCCAGCTCCGGGGTCGCCCCGGGACGGGACTGGGGGATCCCAGCGCCGCCTTTCCCGCGGGAGCGGTGTGCGTACGGAACGGGGGCTGCTCCCAAACCCCAAACTCCCGCCGCTCCAGGGGGATTTGGGATGGGGAGAACGGGGGCAGCCGTCCCTGACGGGGGGGGCCCCGAAATCAAGGCACAGGGAATGGGAATGGGTCGGGATGGGGCGTTGTTGTGGGGTTTGTGCGTCCCCTCTGGATCTGGGGGCACGCAGAACCCTCCCGCTGATCCCGATGGGAATGGCAATGGCAGTGGTTCGGGATGGGGCTGGTTTTGGGATTTCTGTGTCCCTCTGGGTTTGGGAACATGCGGATCCCAATGGGAATGGCAGTGGTTTGGGATGGGGCTGGTTTTGGGATTTGCACATCTCTCTGGATTTGGGGATGTGTGGATCCTAATGAGAATGGGAATGGTTTGGGATGGGGCTGGTGTTGGGATTTTCGTGTCCCTCTGGATTTGGGAACATGGATCCCAATGGGAATGGGAATGGGAATGGGAATGGGAATGGGAATGGTTTGGGATGAGGCTGGTTTTGGGATTTGTGTGTTCCTCTGGATTCGGGAACACGGATCCCAATGGGAATGGGAATGGCTTGGGGAATTGGAATGGTTCAGGATGGGTTTTTTTGGGATGTGTGTGTCCCTCTGGATTTGGGAACACAGATCCCAATGGGAATGGTTCAGGATGGGTTTTTTTGGGATGTGTGTGTCCCTCTGGATTTGGGAACACAGATCCCAATGGGAATGGTTCAGGATGGGTTTTTTTGGGACGTGTGTGTCCCTCGGGATTTGGGAACACACAGATCCCAAGGGGAATGGTTCGGGACGGGGCTGTTTTTGGGATTTGCACGTCCCCCGGGGTTTAGGGACACGCAGAGCTGCTCCCCAACGACGACAGGGCTCAAACCCCGGCGGGGGCGACGCGGGGAGGGGACAGGGCGGTGACACCCCCGTCCCTCCACCCGCGGGGGCGGGAAAGTACCGGCGGAAAAACAACCAACGGAATGAACGGAAGCTCCAAGGAAACCGGGGGAACCGGGGCAGGGAGGGATGGCGGGGCGAACCCCTGAATATCAGGGGGCGCCGGTGAGGTACCCGCGGAGCCGCGCCCGCCCTAGACGTGCGTCTGCATGCGCTGCTGGAAGCGCTGCCCGTAGTCCGAGTGCTGCGAGGTGTAGGAGAAGCGCGCCGCGCTGCCGAACTTGCCCACGGCCTCGTAGGCCTCGTAGGCGCCGCGCTCCAGCCCCGCGGCCGCGCCGAAGCCCAGCCGGTAGGGCGGGAAGGCCGCGCCGCCCGGGAAGGCCGCGCCGCCCGC
>NW_024367395.1:82115-103608 GCF_014805655.1 Passer montanus
GAGGGGCGCGGCAATGGAGGGTGGGGGTCCTTTGGGATTGTTTTGGGGGGTGGGAGTTCCTTGGGATTGTTTTGGGGGGTGGGAACTCTTCGGGATTTCCTGGGGGATGGGACTAGGGCAGGGCTGGATTCATGGAATTCTGGATCTCTTGGATTTACGGGATATCGAGGGTGGAATGGACACACCAAGATCATCCAAAATCCCACCCTGTCCCTTGGGAGCCTTGTCCAGACACTCCTGGAATTTTTGGGGCCGTGCCCATTCCCTTGGGGAATGCTCCAGAGCCTGACCCCCTCTTTCCCTAAAATCCATCCCAAATCCCTCCTCAGAACATCTCCTTCCTTCCCTGCGATCCCATCCCCGATCCCGGAGATCCAAGCTGCACATTCCCAAAATTTCCCCTCCTTCCCAACAATTCCACCTCCTCATGCCTGAAATCCCTGGAGTTTTCCACCCATTCCGGGGGGGAAAAAAAAAAAAAGAAGAAGATTTGGGATCTGCCCCTCTCTCCCCACCCTAAAATCCCGGCGGGACCGGACCTTGAGCTCGTACTCCTCGCGGGTGTCGATGGTGTCGCAGCGCAGGTCCTGCTTCAAGTCCACGTCATCCTTGAACGACTGGAAAACCCACGGGAACGTGGAATTACGGAATTACGGAATGGGGTGGGCGGGGAGGAGCCTTGAGACCCATCCCGTGGTGGGAAGGGGCGGCTCCCGATAGCCCAGGCGGATCCAAGGTGGAGCTGGGCGCTTCCAGGGATGGGGAATCCATGGGGTCATGGAATCCATGGGGTCATGGAATCCATGGGGTCATGGAATCCATGGGGTCATGGAATCCATGGGGTCAGGGATGGGGAATCCATGGGGTCAGGGATGGGGAATCCATGGGGTCATGGAATCCATGGGGTCATGGAATCCATGGAATCAGGAATGGGGAATCCATGGGATCAGGGATGGGGAATCCATGGGGCCACGGAATCCATGGGATCATGGAATCCATGGGGTCAGGGATGGGGGAATTACGGAATGGGGTGGGCGGGGAGGAGCCTTGAGACCCATCCCGTGGTGGGAAGGGGCGGCTCCCGATAGCCCAGGCGGATCCAAGGTGGAGCTGGGCGCTTCCAGGGATGGGGAATCCATGGGATCATGGAATCCATGGAATCAGGAATGGGGAATGCACAGGGTCATGGATGGGTCCAGGACGGATCCCTAAAATCCCATTAAACCGGCCCAGGGACCGCTGGAATTCTTTGGGATGGAAAAGACCCCAAAGACCCTTAAAGATCCAAGGGCAGGGACGTTCCCACCATCCCGGGTGGCTCCAGCTGGGCCTTGGGGACACTCCCGGGCTGGGGACACTCCCAACGTTGGGGACAATCCCGGGCTGGGGACACTCCCAACGTTGGGGACAATCCCGGGCTGGGGACACTCCCAACGTTGGGGACGCTCCCAGGGCTGGGAACACTCCGAGCCAGCGCCTCCCGGCCATCCCAGTGACAATTCCCCGCCCGGATCGCGGCCTGGCCGCGTGCCCCGTGTCCCTCACCGAGTAGATGGCCTTCATGACGCGGGTGGCCGTGGACACGCTGGCCGTGTCCTCCTCCCTGTCTGCGTGCAGCGTCAGCGGCTCCCGGTTCACCGTCTCCACCTTGATGTCCAGCTTGCGCAGCGTGACGTCCTTGCGGCCTGCCGGGTGACCACAGGGTGACCACGGAGTGACCACGGAGTGACCCCCAAAGAGACACCCAGAGTGACCACGGAGTGACCCCTGAGTGACCACTGAGTGACCATGGAGTGACCATGGAGTGACCATGGAGTGACCACCATAGAAACACACAGAGTGATCCCTGAGTGACCATGAAGTGACCACAGAATGACCATGAAGTGACCCCCAAAGAGACACCCAGAGTGACCACGGAGTGACCCCTGAGTGACCATAGAGTGACCAGGGAGTGACCATGGAGTGACCATGGAGTGACCCCCAAAGAGACACCCAGAGTGACCATGAAGTGACCACAGAGTGACCACTGAGTGACCAGCACAGAGACACCCAGAGTGACCCCTGCATGACCACAGAGTGACCACTGAGTGACCCCCATAGAGACACCCAGAGTGACCACAGAGTGACCACAGAGTGAGCACGGAGTGAGCACAAAGTGACCACAGAGTGACCATGAAGTGACCCCAAAAGAGACACCCAGAGTGACCACAGAGTGACCATGAAGTGACCCCAAAAGAGACATCCGGAGTGACCCTTGAGTGACCCCCATAGAAACACCCAGTGACCACAGAGTGACCATGAAGTGACCCCACAGAGACACCCGAAGTGACCATGAAGTGACCACAGAGTGACCACAGAGTGACCACTGAGTGACCATGGAGTGACCCCGTATATATATATATATCTACCTGCGTGACCCCGCTGTCCCCACTCACTTCCTTTGCGGCGCCGGTACAGGAAGCAGGCGAGGGCCACCAGGCAGCTGATGAGGAGGATGCTGGCCCCGATGGTGGCCCCGGCGATGATGCCCACGGGCAGGACCTCTGCGGGGACACGGCCGCTTGGGGACGGGGCAGTGCCACAGCCAGGCCTCTCCTCCCGGCGTGCCCCGCAGCTCGGCGCGGAGAGGAGTTGGGGGGTCCCCAAGTCCAAGATGGGACCGAGCCCCAGCTGGTCACCCACAATTCCAGGAATTCCTCGGAGAGCCCAACCCCATCCACCTTTTCCAGGAGGAATTCCCCCGAATTTCCAACCCGAGGCCACCCAACTGTCCCCAAGCTCCCTGCAGGTGTCACCTTTCTCCTCGAGCTGGATGATGGCCATGTCTGGCCCAAGTTTGTCCCAGTCCAACCCAACTGGAGGTCACCCAAATTGTCCCCAAGCTCCCTGCCAGTGTCACCTTTGCCCAAAACAAAGTTGTCCCAACTTGACCCAACTCAAGGCCATTCCCTGTCACCCAGACTGTCCCCATTCTCCCTGCCGGTGTCACTTTTTCATCAAGCTGGATGACGGCCATGCCTGGCCAAGTTTGTCCCAACCCAACTCAAGGCCACCCAGACTGTCCCCAAGCTCTGTCCCGTGTCACCTTTCTCCTCGAGCTGGATGATGGCGGTGCCGGGCCCAAGTTTGTCCCAACCCAACCCAACTCAAGGTCATGCAAAGCTGTCCCCAGGCTCCCTGCCGGTGTCACCTTTCTCCTCGAGCTGGATGATGGCGGTGCCGGGCCCAAGTTTGTCCCAACCCAATCCATCTCAAGGCCACCCAACTGTCCCCAGGCTCTGTCCTGTGTCACCTTTCTCCTCGAGCTGGATGATGGCCGTGCCGGGCCCGAAGCTGTTCCAGGCCGTGCAGTTGTAGCGCGTCTGGAAGTCGGCGTCCACGACGTTCTGGATGCTCAGCGTGGACAGCACGCCGCTGCCCGTGTTGCTCCTCTCCACCGTGTAGCGCTCCAGCGTGCCCGCTTCCAGAATGTTCTCCTTCCACGCCCACGCCTGCAGGGGGGGCTCAGCATTGGCTGAAATAGCCCTGAGCTCGTTTTATTCTGTTTAAATTGGGGGTTGTGGATTATTCTGATATTAATACAGTCATCGTGATTTAATTTTGTATTATTTTATATTATTTGTTTGTTTTCTGTTTATGAATTCTAAGTTATATTTATTTGTATATATATATATATCTATACTTAGAATATATAAATTTATATCTAAATTTATATATTCTAAGTATATATATCAATGTATATTAGTTGTATTTTTGTTATGAATTAACCTATTTTATATTTATAAATAATTTTATAAATAATTTCATAAATACAGAGATTTGTTAATATTACTTTATATTTATTTATTATACTATATAGATATTTATATTTATTTACATATTTATGATAAATATGAGTATACTATTTTATATTTTATATTTATTTATGTTGTATTTAATCAGTTTGATATTTGTAAATGATAAATACATATTAATACACATTAACTGTAATATATCTTTATAAAATAATTCCATTTATATTTAGAAATAATTGTATAAATTTCTTAAATATTGCCTATTTATTTACCTATTTATTCTACACTATTTCATATTATTCATTTTACATTTACAGATTATACTTAATAGATGAGTACAACCCCACGACATACTTAATTATGTATATTAATATATATTTATTGTTCATATGTTATTAATATATATTATTTATATATTATCAATATATATTATTTATATTGACATATAGCAATATGGGATAGATTATTGTATTAGATAGAATATTAGATGTATTACGATGTATTTTATATTAAAATATTAATTCAAATGGCTATTTAATGACAAAATTCAGGGATATTTTGGAGTGAAGTTGTTTTATTTGTGAAGTTTGGGGTCTGGCAGGACTCACGATGCGGTCGGGCGGCGGCGTGCTGCCGATGAAGCACTCGACCTTGCCGCGGTCGCCGCGCACGGCGAACTGCACCGGCTCGCTGGAGATGATCGGGGGGCCTGGCAGGGGGATTCGGGGTGGTCAGGGATGGGGAGTCGGGGATTTGGGGTGATCAGGGATGGGGAATCGGGGATTTGGGGTGGTCAGGGATGGGGAATCGGGGATTCGGGGTGGTCAGGGATGGGGAATTGGGGATTCCGGGTGATCCAAGGGGGAAATGGGGATATTTGGGGTGGTCCGGGGAGAATCGGGGATTTGGGGTGGTCTGGGGGAGAATCGGGGATTTGGGGTGGTCTGGGAGGAAAAATTGGGAATATTTGGGGTGTTCCAGTGGGGGAATGGGAATTTGGGGTGACCCAGGGGGGAAATTGGGAATTTGGGGTGGGCTGGGAGAGAAATCGGGGATTTGGGGTGTCCCAGGGGGGATCCAAGCAGAGGAAATTCCTGGAGCTGTGTCCAGGTCAGGAGTGAGGGATTGGAGGATAAAATTCCCAGTTTTCGCTGGAATTGGGGGAAAGGCTCGGGCTCAGGGGTTTGAGGGGGATAAAATCCCCAGTTTTAGCTGGAATTGGGAGAACCTCCCACAGGAAATTCCAGGTTGAAATTCCTGGAATTCCTGCCCCCCCATTGTCTCCCTGGAAGGAGGGATGGTGTGGAAAATCCCTTTTCAGGATTTATTCCCTTCCCATGATCCCATTTCACCCTTTCCCTCAATCCTCAGTCCCAAACCCAACAAAAACCCCAAATTCTGTTCCCCCCCCAATCCCAGCCACCCCAATCCGTAAAACCTCAAACTCCCTCTGCCTCCCCCGACCAAAAACGGGAGAATTTTTGGGGGGACGCCCCAGGGAATCCGAGGAGGTTTTGGGGACGCCCCATGGAATCCCAGGAGGTTTTGGGGGGGTTTTGGGGTTTTTGGGGACGCCCCAGGGAATCCGAGGAGGTTTTGGGGTGGTTTCGGGGTTTTTGGGGACGCCCCAGGGAATCCCAGGGAATCCCAGGAGGTTTTGGGGTGCCCCATGGAACCCCAGGAGGTTTGGGGACGTTTTTGGGGTTTTGGGGGACACCCCAGGGAATCCGAGGAGGTTTTGGGGAGTTTTTGGGGACGCCCCATGGAATCCCAGGGAATCCCAGGAGGTTTTGGGGCGGTTTTGGGGTTTTTGGGGGCGCCCCATGGAACCCCAGGCGGTTTTGGGGTGGTTTTGGGGTTTTTGGGGACGCCCCAGGGAATCCCAGGAGGTTTTGGGGTTTTTGGGGATGCCCCATGGAATCCCAGGGAATCCGAGGAGGTTTTGGGGGTTTTTGGGGATGCCCCATGGAATCCCAGGGAATCCCAGGAGGTTTTGGGGGTTTTTGGGGACGCCCCAGGGAACCCCAGGCAGTTTTGGGGCGGTTTCAGGTTTTTGGGGCGCTGACCGTTGACGAAGAGCGTGACCTCCCTCTCGCCCACGCCGATGCGGGGCACGATGGCCTTGCAGACGTACTGGCCGGCGTCCGCCTGCGTCACCGACTTCAGGTACAGCTGGTTGCTGTTGCTCAGGACCTGCGGGGCCGGGGGGACGCTTGGGGACGGCCGGGAAGGACACGGGACGCGCCCCAAAGCTCGGCGGCCTGGCCCTAAATCATTCCCGTGGGAATCCCAATCCCAACCCACGATATTGTGGGACCCCGATCCCCATCCTAAACCCCGATCCCCGTTCCAAATCCCAATCCCAATCCTAAATCCCAATCCCAATCGCCATTTCCAAAGGGTTTTGGGGAGGGGACACAGAGCCATGCTGGGGACATTCAGGGACACCGTGGGACCCCAATACTGATCCAAAATCCCAATCCTGATCCTAATTCCCAATCCCCATCCTAATTCTCAGTCCTGATCACCATTCCCAGGGGTTTTTGGGGAGGGGACACAGAGCCATGCTGGGGACATCTGGGGACATTGTGGGACCCTGATCCTGATCCTAAATCCCTATCCCCATCCGAAATCCAGGTCCTCATCTGAAATCCCAATCCCCATTCTAAATCCCAATCCTGATCCTAAATCCCAATCCCAGTCACCATTCCATCAAAACCCATTTCCAAAGGGTTTTGGGGAGGGGACACAGAGCCATGCTGGGGACATTCAGGGACACCGTGGGACCCCAATCCTAATTCCCGATCACCCCCCTTTGGCCCCCATGTTGGGGACATCTGGGGACACTGTGGGACCCCGATCCCCATCCTAAATCCCAATCCCCATTTCCAGTGGGTTTTGGGGAGGGGACACAGAGCCAGGGTGGGGACATTTGACCCCAATCCTAATTTCCAATCCCAGTTTCCAATCCCGATTTCCAGTCCCAGGGGTTTTGGGAAGGGGAGGGGGCACAGAGCCGGGGGGGGGACACTGTGTGACCCCAGCCCCAATCCCAGGGGTTTTGGGAAGGGGAGGGGGCACAGAGCCGGGGGGGGACACTGTGTGACCCCGAGTGACCCCAGCCCCAATCCCAGGGGTTTTGGGAAGGGGAGGGGGCACAGAGCTGGGGGGGGACACTGTGTGACCCCAGGTGACGCCAGCCCCGTGGCGCGGGTTTTGGGGTCACCTGTAGCCCTTGATCTCGGGGTTGGCCGTGGCCATGCAGGTGAACACGACGCGCTCGCCCTCCTGCACCGTCTGGGGCTGGATGGACAGGGTCACCGTCGGGGGGTCTGTGGGGACAGGGTGGGATCAGGGGGGCTCGGGGGGACACCCGGGGGTCCCCCAAGCTCCGTCCCGGCCTCGTGGGGACCCGCGGGCGCTCCCTGGGGCTGTCACCCGCTGTCCCCTCCCGCCGGTGGCCGCCCCTTCCCGCGGCAGCCACCGGAGGTCGGTGTTGGCCACCGAGAGCCGGCCCTGCCTCCTCCTCCTCCTCCTCTTCCTCCCCTTCCTCCTCTTCCCCCTCCCGCAATTCCCATCCACAGACGCCGCTCCCCCCTGCGACACCCCAAACATCCCCCAAAATACCCCCCAAATCCCCCAAAATGCCCCCAAATCCCCATCCACCTCCCCGCCCCTTTCACCCCCAGTGTCCCCATGTCCCCATGTCCTGGTGTTCCCGTGTCCTGTGTCCTGTGTCCCACTGTCCTGGTGTCCCCGTGTCCTGTGTCCCTGTGTCCCTGTGTCCTGTGTCCCTGGTGTGCCGGTGCCCCCGTGTCCCCATGTCCCTGTGTCCCCATGTCCCGTATCCCTGGTGTCCCCATGTCCCTGTCCCCTTGTCCCTGTTCCCGTGTCCCCGTGTCCTTGGTTTCCCCGGTGTCCCCTATCCCCAGTGTCCCCGTCCCCCGTCCCGGTGTCCCCAGTGTCCCTGTCCCTGTCCCGGTGTCCCCGTGTCCCTGTCCCCGTCCCGGTGTCCCCACGTCCCTGTCCCCATCCCGGTGTCCCCACGTCCCTGTCCCTGTCCCCGTCCCGGTGTCCCCGTGTCCCTGTCCCCGTCGCGGTGTCGCGGTGGGGCGCGGGTGGCACTGACGGTGCACGTTGAGCCTGACGAAGGTCTCCTTTCCCGCGGGCACGGCCTCGTTGGAGCTGCGGCAGGAGAAGACGCGGCCGATGTCCAGGTCCGTGGGGGTGATGGCCAGCAGGCTCGTGGTGCTCTCGCGCTTGCCATCGGCCAGCAGCTCCTGCGGGACAGGGACGGCTCTGGGGACACCGGCAGGGACAGGGACAGGGGCTGGGACAGGGGCTGGGGACACCGGCAGGGACAGCTCCTGCGGGACAGGGACAGCTCTGGGGACACCGGCAGGGGACAGCTCTAGGGGGACTGAGGACACCAGGAGGGGACGGCCACCACACTGCGGTGTCCCCATCCCGTGCTGGTGACAGCGCCATCCTGCTGCTGCCCGTCACGGAACCAGGCGATGGTGACGGGGGACGAGGGGGGACAGAGGGGACGGGGACACAGGGTGACAGCTCTGGGGACTCTGGGGACCCCGAGCGGGGCCAATGCCACCGTGCTGGTGACAGCCCCGTCCTGCTGCTGCCCGTCGCGGAACCAGGCGATGGTGGCCGCGGGCTTGGCGCTGCGGGCGCGGCACGTCAGGTTGTAGGGGGTCCCCGCCCTCAGCAGGATCTCGGGGGCGCCGTCGATCGTGGGGTCCTCCGGGGGGACTGCGGGGGGGACAGAGGGGACACCGGCTCGGGAGGGGACACCGGGATGGGGAGGGGACACTGGGGACTGTGGGGCACAGGGAATGGTGAGGGGACGTGAGAGGCTCTGGAGGACACAGGGAGGGACATTGGGGACACAGGACCGTGTGGGGCATTGGGGACACTGGACCATAGGGGACATGGGGGACACGGGACCATGGGGGACATGGGACTGGGTGGGACACTGGGGACACAGGACCATGGGGGACGTGGGGGACACGGGAGCATGTGGGGCATTGGGGACCGTGTGGGACATTGGGGACCGTGTGGGACATTGGGGACACGGGACTGTGTGGGACACTGGGGACACGGGACCATGGGGGACGTGGGGGACACGGGAGCATGTGGGGCATTGGGGACCGTGTGGGGCACTGGGGACTGGGTGGGACATTGGGGACACGGGACCATGGGGGACATGGGAGCATGTGGGGCACTGGGGGCCATGTGGGACATGGGGGACACAGGACTGTGTGGGGCATTGGGAACCGTGTGGGACGCTGGGGACACGGGACCATGGGGGACACCGGGGCCCGTGCGTGGCACCGGGGCCAGCCCTCACTGAGCACGGTGAGCTTGGCGCGGCGCGAGCGCAGCGCGGCCTCGGTGGCCTGGCACTCGTAGACGGCGTCATCGGAGAGCTCGGCGTCGCGGATCTCCAGGTTGTACTGGCCCGAGTCGGCCGTGCCCACGATGCGGTACCGGGGCCACGCTGCGGGGACGGCGCGGCGTCACCCGGGGACACCAGCGCCACGGGGACACCGCGACCCCACGGGGACACCCTGACCCCACAGGGACACCAGCGCCACGGGGACGCCACGACCCCACAGGGACACACCAATCCCACAGGGAAATCTCAATCCCACAGGGACACCAATGCCACAGGGACACCAATGCCACAGGGACACCGCGACCCCACAGGGAAATCCCAATCCTATGGGTCACACATGGGGACACTCCCATCCCATAGGGACACCCCCACCCCACAGGGACACCCCCATCCCACGCCCAGGTGGGATGTGTGGGGCCAGCACTGGAAGTCACACAGGGACACCCCCAGAGCCACCGCCCCTTTCCCAGGTGCCCTTCAGCCCTGCCCCGTGGGTGCCACCCCCGGGTCCCCCCTCCCAGCGGGGGAGGGCTCGGGGTGCCCTGGGGCAGGGGGCGGGCAGCGCGACCCCCGCTTCTCCCGGGTTTTATTCCGGAATGTGGCACGGAACGGCACGGCACGGCACAGCGCGGGGTGCCCGCCCCGCACCTCTCCTCTCCTCCTGAATCCCCAAAATCCGCGGGCTGCGGGGCCCTCCTGCTTCTGATCCCGAAAATGAAACCCCCGGCGGCTCCAAAATCCCCCAAAATCCCCCCCAGATCCTCGTGTGGGGGTGTCTGCTGCTCCTCCCGGGATGGGGAATCCAGGGAACCCCGGGATGGGAAATCCAGGGAACCCCGGGATAAAAGAGCCCCAAATCCCTGGGATGGAGAATCCTGGGATCCCCGGGGTGGGGAATCCAGGGATCCCCGAGGTTGGACACCCCCGAATCCCCGGGATGGGACCCCCGGGACCCCCGGGAATTGCCCGTGAGAGGGTCGCGCTCCCTCCCTGCGGTGTTTGGGGACAGCCACCGCCGCCGCCGGCCCGGGGTGCCCCGGTGCCACCCCCGCGCCACGGGGGGGCGGCGGCTGCGGGGATTTTGGGGGAAGATGAAGGAGAAACGGGGGCGGGATGGAGCGGGGCGAGATCAAAGGGGGGAGGGAGAGGAGAGGGGCGGGGGGAGCCGCGGGCACCGGGATTTTGGGGGAGATCGAGGGGAAAACGGGCACCGGGATGGCACCAACCCAGCCCAGAACGGCCCCGAGTTTTGGGGGACACCGGGGAGAGCCGGGCACAGCCGGGGATGTCGCACCCTGCGCCACCCGTGCCGCCGTTCCCGGTGTCGCTGTCCCCTGCCCGAGCTGGCCCTGGTGGCCCCTGCCCGGCGTGCCACCCTCCCTGTGTCCCCGCGCGTTGTCCCCAAGGCTGAGACGCCAGCGCCGGGTCCCCGCAGTGCCAGTGCCACCTCCCAGTGCCAGTGCCACCTCCCAGTGCCACCTCCCAGTGCCAGTGCCACCCTCCCAGTGCCAGTGCCACCTCCCAGTGCTAGTGCCACCCCCCAGTGCCAGTGCCACCCTCCCAGTGCCACCCCCGCAGTGCCACCCCCCGCGCCAGCCGCGGTGACAAGCCCCGCCGGGGGCTGGTGGCCATTGTCACACCGGAGCCACCTCCTGCCACTGTCCCCGTCCCCCCTCCCCTGGCAGGGAGCGGGATGGGGAGGGGGGAGGTGGCGGTGCCACCCCTGCGGTGTCGCCGGGCGGTGGCACGGCGGTGGCACGGCTTTGTTTGGGTGGTGACACTGCGCCGAGGTGACAGCGGCGGCCCCGCGGGGGGACGGGCACGGGGTGGCGCCTGGCTGCCGTGTCCCTCCGTGTCACCGTGTGCCCCCCAGCGCTGGCACCGCGCCGCCCCTGTCACCGCGGTGCCCTCGTGCCGCTGTGCCCCCCCCTTTGTCACCGCCGTCCCCTCCCGTGTGGCAGCACGTGCCTGTGCCCGCGGGGATGTCCCCAAACCTGTCCCCAAAGCCGCCACGGCGATGTCCCCCTGTCCCCAAACCTGTCCCCAAAGCCGCCACGGCGATGTCCCCCTGTCCCCAAACCCTGCTGGCCCCACGGCGATGTCCCCAAACCGGGCAGAGCCAGGACCCTGAGGGAGCTCCCCGTGTCCCCCCGTGTCCCCGTGTCCCTCCGGTGTCCCTCTGTCCCCTCTGTCCCCCTGTCCCCGGCTGTCCCTGCGTTCCCCCTATTTTTTCAATTTTTCCCCCATTTTCCCCCTTTCCCCCCATTTCTCCCCACTTTCTTCCACATTCCCCCACTTTTTTCCCCTTTTTCCCCCCTTTTCTCCCCCCTTCATTTCTCCCCATTTTCTTCCACATTCCCCCCTTTTTTCCCCTTTTTTCCCCCTTTTCCCCATTTCTCCCCATTTTCTTCCACATTCCCCCCTTTTTTCCCCTTTTTTCCCCCTTTTCCCCATTTCTCCCCATTTTCTTCCACATTCCCCCCTTTTTTCCCCTTTTTTCCCCCTTTTCCCCATTTCTCCCCATTTTCTTCCACATTCCCCCCTTTTTTCCCCTTTTTTCCCCCTTTTCCCCATTTCTCCCCATTTTCTTCCACATTCCCCCCTTTTTTCCCCTTTTTTCCCCCTTTTCCCCATTTCTCCCCATTTTCTTCCACATTCCCCCCTTTTTTCCCCTTTTTTCCCCCTTTTCCCCATTTCTCCCCATTTTCTTCCACATTCCCCCCTTTTTTCCCCTTTTTTCCCCCTTTTCCCCATTTCTCCCCATTTTCTTCCACATTCCCCCCTTTTCCCCCCATTTTCCCCCTTTTTCCCCATTTCTCCCCATTTTCTTCCACATTCCCCCCATTTTTCCCCATTTTCCCCCCTTTTCCCCATTTCTCCCCATTTTCTTCCACATTCCCCCCATTTTCCCCATTTTTGGCCTTTTTCCTCCCTCCCTGTTTGATCTCTCCCTCCTCCCTCCCCTCTCCTCGAGGTTTTACATTTGAAGCCTTTCCCCTCTTCCCTTCCCGAGCTGCTCGCTGCTATTTTTGTGTGAAACAACAAAACAAAAAATAAAACAAAATAAAAAACCCAAACCCAAAACAGGCTGGGGGGGAGGAGAGTTCTAAAAAAAAAAAAATAAAATATATAAAATAATCAAATAAAAAAGCTCTTCCCCGGCTTCCAGGGGATCCATGGGATTGGTGGGATGGGATCCATGGGATGGGATCCATGGGATTTATGGGATTTATGGGATGGGATCCATGGGATGGGATGGGATTTATGGGATTTATGGCATGGGACTTGCAGGACCTATGGGATGGGATCACTGGGATGGAATTTCTGGGGTCCATGGGATGGGATTTATGGGATTTATGGGATCCATGGGATGGGATTGATGGGATGGGACTTGTGGGACCCATGGGATGGGATCACTGGGATGAGATTTATGGGATTTATGGGACGGAATGGGGTTAGATTGGATGGGATGGGGTGGGGTCCATGGGACGGGATGGGATCAGTGGGATGGGATCGATGGGATGGGATGGGGAGGGGTCCCGAGCTGGAGACCCCGGCAGTGCAGGGAATGGGGGGTCCCATCCCGGTGGGGATTTGGGATCCTCTTTCGCCAGGGATCGACCCCGTTTTCCTGGGAATTCTGGTCCCATTTTACTGGGATTTCCAGCCCCGTTTTCCTGGGAATTCTGGTCCCATTTTACCAGGATTTCCATCCCCATTTTCCCGGGAATGCCACCCCCGTTTTCCCGGGATTTCCATCCCATTTTCCCGGGATTTCCGACCCCATTTTCCCGGGATTTCCATCCCCGTTTTCCCGGGATTTCCATCCCATTTTCCTGGGATTTCCACCCCCATTTTCCCAGGATTTCCATCCCCTTTTTCCCGGGATTCCCAGCCCGTTTTCCCGGGATTTCTGACCCCGTTTTCCCGGGATTTCTGACCCTGTTTTCCCGGGATTTCCATCCCCTTTTTCCCGGGATTTCCATCCCGTTTTCCCGGGATTCCCAGCCCGTTTTCCCGGCCCGTCCCGGGCTCCCGCCCCGCTGCCCGCGCTCCCCCCGCGCCCGGAGCTATTTTGGGATCGGGAATTCGGGACCTCGGGCCCAGCCGGGGGAGGGGACGGAGAATTCCCGGAGCAGCCCCGGGTGTCCCCGAAATCCCGGGAATTCCCGGATTTTCTGGGCCGGGACAGAATTCCCAGTGATGAGGGAAACTGAGGCACGGGTGGGGGAAACTGAGGCACGGGCGGGTTATTCCATGGGGGAAACTGAGGCAGGGCGGTCCCTCCCTCCCCCCGGGGCCGCCTCTCCCGATCCGAGGCCGCCAATCCCATTAATTAGCGACGTCTCATTAAGACATCGCTAATGAGGCTGCAGCTCCTGGAAGGGGGGAACGGTTCCAGCGATTTTTTCCCCCATTTTAAATTTTTTTCCCCCATTTTAAATTTTTTTTCCCCCATTTTAAATTTTTTTCCCCATTTTTTAATTTTTTCCCATCTTTGCATTTCCCCCCATTTTTAAAATTTTTCCCCCATTTTAAAAATTTTCCCAATTTTAAATTTTTTCCCCCATTTTTAATTTTTTTCCCCCATTTTTAAATTTTTTTTCCCCCTATTTTAATTTTTTTTCCCCATTTTTAAATTTCCCCCCCATATTTAAATTTTCCCCTCCCCATTTCCCTCTCATCAAACTCGGGATTTTTTGTTCCTTTTTTTCCCCCCAACTTCTCCCAAAAAAATCCTCCCAATGCCACCCCCGTTTTCCCGGGATTTCCATCCCATTTTCCCGGGATTTCCGACCCCATTTTCCCGGGATTTCCATCCCCGTTTTCCCGGGATTCCCAGCCCGTTTTCCCGGCCCGTCCCGGGCTCCCGCCCCGCTGCCCGCGCTCCCCCCGCGCCCGGAGCTATTTTGGGATCGGGAATTCGGGACCTCGGGCCCAGCCGGGGGAGGGGACGGAGAATTCCCGGAGCAGCCCCGGGTGTCCCCGAAATCCCGGGAATTCCCGGATTTTCTGGGCCGGGACAGAATTCCCAGTGATGAGGGAAACTGAGGCACGGGTGGGGGAAACTGAGGCACGGGCGGGTTATTCCACAGGGAAACTGAGGCAGGGCGGTCCCTCCCTCCCCCCGGGGCCGCCTCTCCCGATCCGAGGCCGCCAATCCCATTAATTAGCGACCTCTCATTAAGACATCGCTAATGAGGCTGCAGCTCCTGGAGGGGGGGAACGGTTCCAGCGATTTTTTCCCCCATTTTAAATTTTTTTCCCCATTTTTTAATTTTTCCCATCTTTGCATTTCCCCCCATTTTTAAAATTTTTCCCCCATTTTAAAAATTTTCCCAATTTTTAATTTTTTCCCCCCATTTTTAATTTTTTTTCCCCTATTTCAATTTTTTTTCCCATTTTTAAATTTCCCCCCCCATATTTAAATTTTCCCCTCCCCATTTCCCTCTCATCAAACTCGGGATTTTTTGTTCCTTTTTTTCCCCCCAACTTCTCCCAAAAAAATCCTCCCCCCTCCCCCCCCGCGCGGCCAGGCCAACAAACAAAAGTCTTAATTAGACATTGTTCCTGCGCAAATTAATTAAAGCCGCGCCAATCAAGGGCGCTCGGGAGCGGGGGAGGGGCGGGATGGGGGGCTCAGGGCGGTTTTTGGGGGGTCTGGGTGATTTTTGGGGGGCTCAGGGCGGTTTTTGGGGGGCTTGATCCACCTGGGGTCACCCCAGGAGGGAAATTGGGGAAGTTTGGGATTTTCTGGGGGTTTTTTTTTGGGTATTCGGGATCTTCCTGGGGACATTCGGGGCCTTTTTGGGGGAACTTGAGATTTTTTTTTTGAGTATTTGGAATTTTTGGGGGTGGGATTCGAGATATTTTTGGGGTGAGATTCTAATTTTTTGTGTGTGGGGGGGGGAAATTTGGGATTTTTTAGGGAGAATTCGATGTTTTTTAGGGGAGGATTTGGGGTTTTTTTGGGGTGAGATTTCGTATTTTTTTTTCTGGGGGGAGAATTCGGGATTTTTGGGGGAGATTCGGAGTTTTTTGCGGGGCAAAATTTGGGATTTTTGTGGGGGGGGATTCGGGGTTTTTTGGGGATGAGATTCTGGATTATTTGGGGAGAGAATTCTGGATTTTTTTGGGGGGGAATTCAGGATTTTTTAGGGAGAATTCGAGGTTTTTTGAGGGGGAATTTTTTTTTTTTTTGGGCTGAGATTCTGAATTATTTGGGATGAGATTCTGGATATTTTTTTGGGGATAATTCGGGGTTTTTTAGGGTGGATTTGGGCTTTTTTGGGGTGTCCCGAGCCCCGCCGCTGCCGCTCCCTCCCCGCTGCGGTCGGGCCGGGCGGTGATCCCACACTTTTGGAATTTGAGGAATTTCCTGCCAAGGCTCCCTCTGGAAAGGCAAAAACGCCGAGGTTTTAACCCTCTGCTGCCCGGCCCGCCCGACTTTGGGCCAGTTCCGTCCATTTTTGGGATCATTGCGGATTTTTCCCTGATTTTTTCCGGGATGGGGAGCGCTGCTTTTCGCGGAAAATCGGAATTTTCGTGCCTCAGTTTCCCTCTCCCCCACGCCAAGGTCCCGTTCCTGCCCTAAACCCCTCCAAAAACCCCAAAACCGCCCCAAAAACCGCCCCAAAGCCGCCCTGGGGGGGCTCGGCCCCAGCAGAAAATTCCCTTTTTTTCCCCACTTGATTTGAGTCAAATCCGCTCGGAATTTTCTTTTCTTTTGCTTTTGAAAATAAAATTTCACCAAAGCAGGGAAAGGAGGAGCAAAAAGGGGAAAATTTGTCCCCCCAAAAGTGGCGGGAATTTTTTTTTTTTTTGGGCTGAGATTCTGAATTATTTGGGATGAGATTCTGGATATTTTTTTGGGGATAATTCGGGGTTTTTTAGGGTGGATTTGGGCTTTTTTGGGGTGTCCCGAGCCCCGCCGCTGCCGCTCCCTCCCCGCTGCGGTCGGGCCGGGCGGTGATCCCACACTTTTGGAATTTGAGGAATTTCCTGCCAAGGCTCCCTCTGGAAAGGCAAAAACGCCGAGGTTTTAACCCTCTGCTGCCCGGCCCGCCCGACTTTGGGCCAGTTCCGTCCGTTTTTGGGATCATTGCGGAGTTTTCCCTGATTTTTTCCGGGATGGGGAGCGCTGCTTTTCGCGGAAAATCGGAATTTTCGTGCCTCAGTTTCCCTCTCCTCCACGCCAAGGTCCCGCTCCTGCCCCAAACCCCTCCAAAAACCCCAAAACCGCCCCAAAAACCGCCCCAAAGCCGCCCTGGGGGGGCTCGGCCCCAGGAGAAAATCCCTTTTTTTTCCAACTTGATTTGAGTCAAATCCGCTCGGAATTTTCTTTTCTTTTGCTTTTGAAAATAAAATTTCACCAAAGCAGGGAAAGGAGGAGGAAAAAGGGGAACATTTGTCCCCCCAAAAGTGGCCCCAGCAGCGGGATGTTCCCGTTCCCAGCCCCGGGGAGCTGGGAAAGGGGAAAATGCGGATTTTGGGGGGAAAATGTGGATTTTGGGGGAAAAAAACGCCTGAAAAAAAGGGGGAAAACCCGTTCCCAGCCCCGGGGAGCTGGGAAAGGGGGAAATGCGGATTTTGGGGGGAAAATGTGGATTTTGGGGAAAATCCATTCGGGGAAGGGAAAGAAAAGGGGAATTTGGGAAAAAAAAAACAGCTGGGGAAGGGGGGAAATGTGGATTTAGGGGAAAAAACAGCTGAAAAAGGGGGAAAAATGTGGATTTTGGGAAAGTCCACATGAAGGAAGGGGGAAAATGTGGATTTTGGGGGGAAAATGTGGATTTTGGGGGGAAAATGTGGATTTTGGGAGAAATCCACGTGGGGAAGGGAGGGAAAAATTGAAATTTGGGAAACAGCCACATGGGGAAGGGGGAAAAATGTGGATTTTTTGGGGAAAAATGTGGATTTTGGAGGGAAAGATGTGGATTTTGGAGGGAAAATGTGGGTTTTGGGTGGAAAATGAGGGGGAAATGTGGATTTGGAGGGGAAAGATGTGGATTTTGGGGGGAAAATGTGGATTTTGGGAAAAGTCCACATGAAGAAAGGGGGAAAAAATGTGGATTTGGGGAAGATCCACATGGGGAAGGGGGGAAAATGTGGATTTTGGGTGGAAAATGGGAGGAAAATGTGGATTTTGGGTGGAAAATGGGAGGAAAATGTGGATTTTGTGGGGGGAAATGTGGATTTTTTGAGGGAAAATGTGGATTTTGGGTGGAAAATGGGAGGAAAATGTGGATTTTGTGGGGGGAAACGTGGATTTGGAGGGGAAAAATGTGGATTTTGGTAAAACCCCACCTGGCTAGAGGGGGAAAATGTGAATTTTGGGGGTGCAATCCTCCTGGGCCAGGCTCCTTCCCCAGCCCCGCCGCTCCCAGGGATGCCCCCGGCCCCGGAGCCTTCATCCCGCTCCTCCTCCCCCTTCCCCACCCCCATTTAATTAGGAAAAAAAAGCCCAAAAAAAAGAAAAAAAAATTAAATTTTCCCCCCTCCCCCCGTTCCCATGGCAACGCCTCCAGCCGCTCTCGCCTTGGAAATAAAAGTTGTTTTTTCCTTCCCCCTCCTCCTCCTCCTCCTCCTTTTCCTCCTTCCCATCCCCACCCCAAACCCCCCCGGATTTTGATTTCCATTTGGATCATAATCCGCCCGTTGCCATGGCAACGCCGCCAGCCCTTTCTGTCCCAGCCTCGCAGGAACGGCCTCCTTCCCCTTTTCCCCTTTTCCTCCCTTTTTTACCCCTTTTTCCTTCCCCCTCCTCCTCCTCCTCCTCCTTTTCCTCCTTCCCATCCCCACCCCAAACCCCCCCGGATTTTGATTTCCATTTGGATCATAATCCGCCCGTTGCCATGGCAACGCCGCCAGCCCTTTCTGTCCCAGCCTCGCAGGAACGGCCTCCTTCCCCTTTTCTTCCCCTTTTCCCCTTTTCCTCCCTTTTTACCCCTTTTTTACCCCTTTTTTACCCCTTTTCCCCCATTTCCCCCTGGTTTTTGCCCCATTTTTCCCCCGTTTTCCCAATTTCCCCCCATTTTCCCCTTTTTCCCCTGATTTCCATTTGGATCATAATCCGCCCGTTGCCATGGCAACGCCGCCAGCCCTTTCTGTCCCAGCCTCGCAGGAACGGCCTCCTTCCCCTTTTCCCCTTTTCCTCCCTTTTTTACCCCTTTTTACCCCTTTTTTCCCCCTTTTCCCCCATTTCCCCCTCAGTTTTTGCCCCATTTTTCCCCCGTTTTCCCAATTTCCCCCCATTTTTCCCATTTCCCCCCCTTTTTTCCCCATTTTTCCCTGTTTTCCCCCTTTTCCCTCATTTTTCCCCGATCCTCAAATCCCCTCCTTCCTTCCCCCCATCCCGGGGTCCCGGTGTCACTTTTGGGGGAGGGGGCACAGGAGGGGCTGCTCCAGCTCCCGGCGCCTCTGGAGATCCCAAATCCAAAATCCCAGATCCCAAATCTAAAATCCCAAACCCCAAATCCCTGACCTCAAAATCCCAAATCCCAGGTCCTAAACCCCAAAACTGAGATCCCAAATCTCTGATCCCAAGCCCCAAATCCCAAAATCTCTGACGCCAAATCCCAGTTCCTAAACCCCAAATCTCAGATCCTAAATCCCAAAATTCAGACCCCAAATCCGTGATCCCAAACCCCCAAAATTCCCAAATCCCAGAATCCCAATCCCAAATCCCAAATCCCTGATCCCAAATCCCAAAATCCCAAATCCCTGATCCCAAGAAATCCCCGAGAATTCCCGAGATTTCCTGAAAATTCCCAATAATCTTTGATAATTCCCAAAAATTCCCCAAAATCCACGATAATTCCCAAGAACTCCCGATAATTCCTGATAATTCCCGATAATTCAGGCTATTAACTCCTGATAATTCCCAAAAATTCCCGAGAATTCCCAAAATTCCCCAAAATCCCCGATTACTGCCGAGAAAACTCGGGATTAAACCAAGCCTGGATCAAACCGGGAGGGATTAAATGAAGAAATCATTAATGAGTGAATGAATTAATGAATTAATGAATTAATTAATGAGCGAGGTCGCCCCAGCGGGAGAAGGAGCCGGGGGCGCCAGGGTTGGGGTTGCCCACCCCAAAATCACAAAAAATCACAAAAATCACACCAAAATCACAAAAAATCACCACAAAAAAATCACAAAAATCACCCCAAAATCACAAAAAAATCACAAAAATCACCCCAAAATCACAAAAAAATCACCACAAAATCACAAAAAAATTGCAAAAAATAACCAAGAAATCACAAAAAATCACAAAAAACCCCACAATAAATCACTGCGAAATCACAAAAAATCACCAAAAAAATCACAAAAAATCACAAAAAAAATCACCAAAAATCTCAAAAAATTGACAAAAAATCATCCCAAAATCACAAGAAATCACCTCAAAATCACAAAAAATTCCAAAAAATAACCCAAAATCATAAAAAATCCCCCCAAATCCTGTTCCCAGCACTCCTGGGCCTGTCCCTGTCTCTGTCACCCTGGAACAAGTTTGGGGTCAAGTTTGGGGATCCCAAAGCCCCCAGGATCCCGAATCCCCTGGGCTCAGGTCCCTGCTGTCACCTCTCCCATGTGAGGGAAGGGAAGGGGAAAAAATAAAATATAAACACGCCACGGCTCCCAAATCCCCCACGGCTCCCAAATCCCCCCGGGCTCCCCAATCCCCCACGGCTCCCCAATCCCCACATTTTCCAGAAAACCCCCACGTTTTCCTGAAAGAACCCCACATTTTCCTAAAATCCCCCACATTTTCCAGGAAACACCCCATGTTTTCCTCCAAGAACCCCAAATTTTCCAGGAAAAACCCCCACTTTTTCAAAAAATCCCCCACGTTTTTCCAAAAATCCCCCACGTTTCCCAAAAATTCCCCACTTTTTCCAAGAAAAACCCCACATTTCCTAAAATATCCCGCACATTCCCCTGAAAAACACCCCCATTTTCCAAAAATCCCACAATTTCCAGAAAACCCACACCTTGTCCTCAAAGAACCCCAAATTTTCCAGGAAAAACCCCACTTTTTTCCAAAGGTCCCCCACGTTTTCCAGGGAAAACCCCCAAAATTTGGGAGGAAAACCCCAAATCCCGACGCGGTGGGTTGGGAGCGAGGGGAGGGGACAGAGGGGCAGAAAGGGGAGAGGGTGGGATCGGGGTTGGGGTGGATTTGGGATGGGTTTGGGATGGGGTTGGGATGGTTTTGGGGTGCATTTGGGATGGGACTGAAGGGATGGAATGGGTTTGGGATTGAAGGGATGGGTTTGGGATGGATTTGGGATGGGTTTGGGATGGATGGGATGGATTTGGGATGGATGGGATGGGTTTGGGATGTTTGGGATGGGTTTGGGATGGGTTTGGGGGTCACTGGGATTGTCACGCAGGGATGTGAGCCCTGATCCCAAACTGGAGCCATCTCAAAAAGGAGCCATTGACCCCAAACCAGACCTGTCCCACCCCAAACTGGAGCTGCCCCATCCCAAACCGGAGCCATCGATCCCAAAATGGAGCCATCGATCCCAAACTGGATCCCTCCCACCCCAAACTGGAACTGTCCCACCCCACACCGGGGCCGTTCCTGCCCCAAACCGGAGCCGTTTTACCCCAAACCGGAGCCGTTTCACCCCAAACCGGGGCCGTTCCTCCCGAGCTCCCCCGTGCCCCGGGCCGGCCGCTTTTGTTCCCGGGGGTCCCGCGCTGCCCTCGGGGGTCCCGGGGGTCGCGGCTCCTTCCCCGCTCCTGCCCCACCCCCCGCGCTCCCGCCGGGTTTTTTTTTGGTTTTTTTGGGTTTTTTTTTTTTCCTTTTTTTTCTTTCCCTTTTGATTTTTTCCCCTTCCCCTCTCTCCTCTCGGCATCTTAGCAACGCCGCCCCCTTAATTAAAAATTAGATTGGATTCTGCAGCCGGGGAGAGCCGGAGGCCGCGCCGGGGCAGAGCCCGGCCCCGCGGGCAGGGGGGGACCCCCAAAACTGCCCCCAAGGGAGGGGGCGCCCCCCGCCCGGGCCCCCCGAGGGTCAGGGGAGGTTTTGGGGACCCCCCCCCAAAACCCCGCGGCTTTTCCTCAGCGTGACCTTGGCAGAGCAGCTCCCCGTGCCTCAGTTTCCCCCGGGGCGGGTTTTTGGGGGGTTTGGGGGTTTTTGGGGTTTTTTTGGGGTTTCCAGGGGTTTTTTTTGGTTTTTCTTTAATTTTCAGGGTTTTTTTTTTTTTTTTTTTTTTATTTTTTTGGCTTTCCGGGGGTTTTTTTTTGGGTTTTTGGGGTTTCCAAGGCTTTTTT
>NW_024367395.1:103746-126696 GCF_014805655.1 Passer montanus
GTGGGGGTGGGGGTGGGCAGAGGGGGGGTCCGGGCCCCCCCAGCCCCGATCCCAAGGAATGCCCGGGTTGGGGTCCTGGGGACCCCCCGGGGGCGGCGCCTGCACTCGCCCCGGACGGACGGACGGACACACGGACAGACCCCCCCCGGCCGGGTCAAGCCCCCCCATCACCCTCAGCCCCGACCCCCCCCGGGGGTCCCGTGTGACCCCGGGGTCCCCGGAGCGGCCCCGGGAACCGGGAGCGGGACCCGGCCCCAAAACCGCGGGCCCGGCCCGGGGGCTCCGACGGGACCGGAACCGGGAGAACGGAGCGGCACCGGGAGGGAGAACCGGGCCCGGCTCCGTCGGGACCCGCCGCTACCGGAGGGGTGGCCCAGAACCGGGCCCGGTCCCCCCGGGACCCCCCGGTACCGGATCCCGGGAATCCACGAGAACCAGCCCCGGGGTTCGGGAGAACCGGGCCCGGTCCCCCCGGGACCCCCCGGTACCGGATCCCGGGAATCCACCATAAACCGCCCCGGGATTTGGCCGAACCGGGCCCGGGGTTGAGGCGAACCGGCCGCGATTGCCCCCGAACCCTCCGGTACCACCGCGGCGGCTCCGCAGGCGGCGAGCCCGGGCCCGCCGGCACCGGGAACCCCCCGGGACCCCTCCGGGCTCTCATCCCGCCGGGAACGGGCGGGACCGGCGGCGAGCGGGGCTGGAGCGCTGCCCGCGGAGTTGGGAACGGCGCTCCGGGGCGGCCGCGCTGCCGCCGCCGGTCCCGCTCCGGGTCCCGCTCCCGGCGCCGCTCCCGGTGCCCGATCCCGGTGCCGGTTCCCAATCCCGGTTCCCGGTGCCGGTTCTCGATCCCGGTGCCCGCTCCCGGTGGCGGTTCCCGGTGCCGATTCCCGATCCCGGTGCCCGATCCCGGTGCCCGGTGCCGGTTCCCGGTCCCGGTGCCCAATCCCGGTGCCGATTCCCGACCCCGGTGCCCGGTCCCGGTTCCCGATCCCCGTTCCCGATCCCGGTCCCGGTGCCGGTTCCCGATCCCGATCCTGGTGCCCGATCCCTGTTCCCGGTTCCCGATCCCCGATCCCGATCGCGGTGCCCGATCCCGGTCCCGGTCCCGGTTCCCGGTTCCCGGTCCCAGTGCCAGTTCCCGGTTCCCGGTCCCGGTCCCGGTCCCGGTGCCGCTGCCCACCTTGCCCGCGGGTCCCGGCGAGAGTCAGCAGGCACAGGAGGAGGATCCGCATCTCCCGTCCCGTGGCGGCGGCCGCGCTCCGGGGCCGGGCCCGCCGGGGCTCCGGGGCGTGTGCAGGGGGATTTGGGGCAGGAGAGGGGGTTTGGAGGGTACGGGGGGATTTGGGGAGGGTGAGGAGGGTTTGGGGTGTGCGGCGGGGTTTGGGGGGCGGGAGAGGGCATTTGGGGCTGGCCAGCGGGTTTTGGGGAGTGCAAAGGGAATTTGGGGTGTGCGAGGGGGGTTTGGGGAGGCTGAGGGGTGCACATCTGCGTTTTTGGGGTGCACATCTGCGTTTTCGAGTTCACATCTGCATTTTTGGGGTGCACATCTGCGTTTTTGGGGTGCACATCTGCGTTTTCGAGTTCACATCTGCATTTTTGGGGTGCACATCTGCGTTTTTGGGGTGCACATCTGCATTTTTGGTGTGCACATCTGCCTTTTTGGGGGCGCACACCTGCATTTTGGGGTGCACACCTGCGTGTGCACACCTGGAGCCGCAGGCGTGCACATCTGGCCGGCCCGTGCCCATCTGGCCCCGCGTGTCCGTGTGTCTGTCTGTCTGTCTGTGCCTCTCCCCGTGCGTGGGCGCTCCTCCATCTCCCCGCGATTCCTTCAGGCCTGGAATTTTTTAATTTCCTCCCCCCTTTCCTCTTTTTTGAGCTTTTTCTCTTTTTCTCTTTTCTCCTTCTCTCAGTTTCTTTTTTTTTTCTCTCTCTCTTTTTTTTTCCCCTTTAATCTCAAATAGAATTTTATTTTTTCCTCCGCCTGGAGGGATTTGGAGGGGAGCTGGGAAAAGCCGGGAAGCGGCTCCCGGCCAAGGGGGTCGGGGAGCAGCCCAGCCCCCCCTCCCCGCATTTTTTTCCATGGAAAAAGCCATTTTTTCCCTCTCTCCCGGGGATTTCCAAACGCTTTCTCCCTGCCCTGCAGCGATCCCGGGCCCTGTCCCGTTCTGGTCACACCGGGGGTCCCTCCTCTCTTTTCCATGGATCCCCCAGCCCCAGGAATTCCCAAATTCCGGGGGGGAGGCACCAAAAGCTTCCGGTTCCAAAGCGCCCGAGCCGGGCTGCAGCAAAAAGGGGTGAAAAGATCGGATTTTGGTCAAAAGGAATCCCACGGGGGACCCCAGGCCCGCGGGGGTTTTGGGGTTTTCTCCCAAATCCGCCCCAATTCCTTCCTCGGCCCCGGAGCGGGAGAGGCCCCGGAGCTGCCCCCGCTGCAGGAATTTGGGGAGGAGGAGGAGGAGGAGGAGGAGGAGGAGGGAGCGAGGGGTCAGGGAGGAGCCGGGAATTCGCTGACGGGTCGGGAAAAGCCGCTGCGTCCGCACTCGGGAGCGGGCAGGGGGCACGGGGGGCGGGGGAGACCCCAAAACCTGCGGGGAGCGGGGGAGGAGAAGTCAGGGCCCGGACGGCTCGGCTGCAGCCGTTAGCCCGGAGTTAGCCCGGAGTTTGGGTTTGTTAGCCCGGAGTTTGGGCTGTTAGCCCGGAGTTATCCCGGAGTTTGGGTTTGTTAGCCCGGAGTTTGGGCCGTTATCCCGGTGTTTGACTCATAATCCCAATGTTTGGCTCATTATCCCGGAGTTTGGGCCATAATCCCAGTTTTGGGCCCATTATCCTGGTGTTTGGCCCATTATCCCAGCCTTGCACCCCAAATCCTGACATTGGATCCCAAATCCCATCCTTGAACCCCAAATCCTCACATTGGATCCCAAATCCCGACATTGGATCCCAAATCCCAGCCCACGGGGGGCCCCAACCGCTCCCCAATCCCAAAATCCCGGATCCAATCCCAGAACAGCCGGGGGCACGCGGGCCCAGAAGCGACAGAGCCAGGATGGGCACCCCAAATTCTGGGATTGGCACCTGGAATTCCGGGATTGGCAGCCCAAATTCTGGGATTGGCACCACGAATTCTGGGACTGACACCTGGAATTCCAGGCTTGGCAGCCCAAATTCTGGGATTGGCATCTGGAATTCCGGGATTGACACCCGGAGTTCCAGGATTGGCACCACGAATTCTGGGATTGGCACCTGGAATTCCGGGATTGGCAGCCCAAATTCTGGGATTGGCAGCCCAAATTCCAGGACTGACACCTGGAATTCCAGGCTTGGCAGCCCAAATTCTGGGATTGGCATCTGGAATTCCGGGATTGACACCCGGAGTTCCAGGATTGGCACCACGAATTCTGGGATTGGCACCCGGAGTTCCAGGGACTGGCACCCGCAGCTCTGGCTCTGGCGCCGGCCTCGCGTTTCTGGCGCCGCAGCGCCGGCGGCGGGCGGGATCTCCGGTGGGCCGTGAAATCCCAATCTGTGCCGGGAATTCCCGGGATATTGATCCGGGGCCTCGCGGCTCCCGGTGCCGGTTCTGCCCCTTCCCGGTGCCGCCGGAGCCGGGGAACCGGGAAATGTTTGGGGTGGACCAGGAGGGTCCTTGGGGGGAACGAGAAGAACACTTGGGGTGGCCAAATGCAGATCCTTGGGATGGACAAGGAGGATCCTTGGGATGGATGGGGAAAATGTTTGGGACGGACGAGGAAAATCCTTGGGATGGGTGAGGAAGATCCTTGGGATGGCCAAGACGATCTTTGGGGTGGCCAAAAAATAACATTTGGGATGGCCCAGGAGGATTTTTGGGGTGGCCAAGGAGGATCTTTGGGGTGGCCAAGGAGGATCTTTGGGGTGGCCACGGAGGATCTTTGGGGTGGCCAAGGAGGATCTTTGGGGTGGCCAAGGAAAAGCCTCCAGGTCAGCCCCAGCATCTCCACCGGGATTCCCTGGGGAGCTGCGGCCCTGGCATTGGGATGAAAGGAGGGAATTTCACTGATTTCAATGGATTGTTATTTTTTGGGAAGCGTTTCCACAGGGAAGGAGCAGCAGGCCAGAGGCTCCAGCCCTTCCCACCAAAACGCGCCTCTTTCGGATTCCTTTTTTATATTTTTTCTCTTTTTTTCTCCCCAAAATCCATTCCCAAGCCCCTGCCCTCCATCCCGCGGGAATTATCTCCGGGCGGGCGCGGTTGGGATTTGCAGGAGCTCCATTTCCCAAGGAAAAACCTCTCCGGCCCCGAAATACTGGGGGCACTGGGAGGTGCTGGGGGATATTGGGGGTGCTGGGGGGCACTGGGGGACTCTGGGGGTTGCTGGACACTGACAACAATGGGCACTGGTGGACACTGGTGGACACTGGTCACTGCTGGGCCCTGGTGGGTGCCCCATTCTCCCCCCAGCCCAGAGCTGCTCCTCGGCCTGATCCTGATCCGGGGTGAATCCCCAATCCCCGACCCCCAATCCCCGATCCCCAGTCCCAGACGGCTGAGCCGCGCTCCCGACCTCTTTCGGATTCCTTTTTTATATTTTTTCTCTTTTTTTCTCCCCAAAATCCATTCCCAAGCCCCTGCCCTCCATCCCGCGGGAATTATCTCCGGGCGGGCGCGGTTGGGATTTGCAGGAGCTCCATTTCCCAAGGAAAAGCCTCTCCGGCCCCGAAATAACTCCTGAGCTCGAGGGGATTGCGGCCAAATCCCGAGGCCCGGGAGGGGCCGGGGGACTGGGGGGGAGAGCCAGGAGAGCCCTTTCCATGCTCCCACAGTGCCCGGGATTCCTGCTGGGGGCATGGACTGTGGGGGTCCCCATTTCACTGCTGTAACCCCCCCAGTCTCCAGTCCCCAATCCCCAATCCCCAATCCCCAATCCCCAATCCCCAATCCCCGATCCCCGATCCCCAATCCCCAATCCCAGACGGCTGAGCCGCGCTCCCGCCCTAATCCCGGCCCGGCTGCTCCGGCTGCTGCCAGCGGGGCCTCCCTGCCTCAGTTTCCCCAGCCCCTAAATCCTGCTGCTCTGTGCCCACGGGTCTCTGAATTCTGGGATCCCAAAACCCCAGGAACCCAGAATCCCAGAACCTCAGGATCCAAAGATCCCAGAACCCTGGGATCCCAGAACTCCTGAATTCTGGAATCTCAGAACCCCAGAATTCCAGAATCCCAGAATTCCTGAATTCCAGAGCCCCAAAATCCCAGAATCCTAGAATCCCAGATCCCATAACTCCAGAATCCCAGGATCCAAAGATCCCAGAACCCCGGGATTCCGGAACTCCTGAATTCCGGAATCTCAGGAACCCGGAATTCCAGAATCCCAGAACCCCAGAACCCAGAACCCCAGGACCCCAGAATCCAAAGATCCCGGGATCCTGGAATCTCAGAACCCCAGGATTCCAGAACCCCGGCATCCCAGAATTCCTGAATTCCAGAACCCCAAACCCCAGAATCCTAGAATCCCAGATCCCAGAACCCCAGGATCCCAGGACGGATGAGGTTGGAAAAGCCCATCAAGCCCATCCGGAATTCCAGGAATTCCTGGGTCGCCTCCAGGGCTGCCCCTCCCACCCTCCCCAGCCCCTTCCAGGTGGAAATTCCCCCTGAAATCCCGGATCCCGCAGAGCAGATTTGGGAATTTTGGGACAAGGAAGGACACAGAGCCCTTTGGGGAGCAGCCCCGAGCCCATCCCGAGGATCCCCCAGGCCGTGCCTCGGGGTGTTCCCTCCCTAATTAATGTTCCCTAATTAATTCCCTAATTCCCCAAATCTCCCGCGTTTGTCTGGGCAGGGGTGACACCCGGGGGACATCTGCCACCGGGATTATCGTCTCCACAAATGATTCACTGGGAGGCCACCAATTCATCAATCCAAATTAATTAATTAATTACACCGCGGTGATTAATCCCCGGATCAACAATGAGCTGTTAACCCGAACTTCTCCGGCCTGGAAAAATCCGCATTTTTCCCCTTTTTTCCCCCCCTTCAAACCCCCGCATTCAGAATGTGCATTTTCCAAAAATCCCTTCCCAAAACCCCGCGCTGGGATGATGGAATTCTGGGATTTTGGGGTTCCAAAATTCAGGAATTCTGGGACTCTGGGGTCCCAAAATTCAGGAATTCTGGGATTTTGGGGTTCCAAAATTCAGGTATTCTGGGATTCTGTGGACCCAAAATTCAGGATTTCTGGGATTTTGGGGTTCTGGAATTCAGGAATTCTGGGATTTTTGAGTTCTGGAATTCAGGAATTCTGGGATTTTGGGGTTCTGGGGTCCCATCCCGACACTTTTCCCGTCGGAACCAGCTCGGACACAGCTCCAGGATTTCATGTGGGGCTGGGGGCGTCACAGCTGCATCCCGGTTCCTGCATTCCCGGAGGGATTTGGGATCTGGGGGGGGTTCGGGGACCCCCCGGCCGCTCGCGGTCTCCTGCTGCCACCTCCCGGCCTCTGCTCTGAAAAGAATTCCCGGGATTTTCCCTCCCCGCCGCCTCGGGAATGCGGGATGGGAGCAGCGAATCCCATAAAAACCGTCCGGGAACGCGGGGAGGGTTTGGGGCTGGAACGGGGAGGATTTGGGGGCTGGAATGGGGATTTTGGGGCTGGAATGGGGATTTTTGGGGCTGGAACGGGGATTTTGGAGCAGAATGAGGGGAATTTTGGGGCTGGAACGGGATG
The DNA here is from genome assembly GCF_014805655.1 of Passer montanus. Classification (NCBI taxonomy): domain Eukaryota; kingdom Metazoa; phylum Chordata; class Aves; order Passeriformes; family Passeridae; genus Passer; species Passer montanus. Next base: position 110,458 of record NW_024367395.1, read on the forward strand.
GATTTTGGGCTGTAACGGGAATTTTGGGGCTGGAACGAGAAGGATTTGGGGGCTGAAGGAGGAGGATTTTGGGGGCTGGAATGGGGAGAATTTTGGGGCTGGAACGGGGAGGATTTTTGGGGTTGGAAATGGGGTTTTGAGGTTGTAAAGTGCATTTTGGGTTGGAGATTCCTCCCCAAACTCCCGGTCCTGCTGCTGGGGTGCCCGAGCTGGGGAGGGGTCCCCGCTCCGAGATTTCCCCGCCCGTGGGTGGCCGCTGTCCCCCGGCGCTGCTGGCGCTGCTGCTGGGGCTGGCCGGGAGCCGAGGTGAGGAGGGGGCGCGGGATGGGGGGCCGGGGGGCGATTGGGGATTGCGGGGAATCCGGGAATTGCGGGAATTCGAGAATTGCCGGGAAAAGCCGGAGCGGCGAGAGCGGCTCGGGGGATGGAGCGGGGCTGGCTGCGGGTTTGGGGGATTCTCCTCGGAGCTCTCAGCCCGGCGCCCGACCCCCGGAGGAGGAGGAGGAAGAGGAGGAGGAGGAGGAGGAAGGAGCCGCACGGGGCAGAGGAAGTCCCCGCCGCGCTCTCGGCAGCCCTGAGGGGTCCCCGCTCCGAGATGTCCCCGCCCGGGGGTCGCCGCTGTCCCCCGGCGCTGCTGGCGCTGCTGCTGGGGCTGGCCGGGAGCCGAGGTGAGGAGGGGGCGCGGGATGGGGGGCCGGGGTGGGGGCGATTGGGGAGGGCGCGGGATGGGGGGCCGGGGGGCGATTGGGGATTGCGGGGAATCCGGGAATTGCGGGAATTCGAGAATTGCCGGGAAAAGCCGGAGCGGCGAGAGCGGCTCGGGGGATGGAGCGGGGCTGGCTGCGGGGTTGGGGGATTCTCCTGGGAGCTCTCAGCCCGCCCTGCCCCGGGAGAGCCGAGCCGAGCCGGGCCGGGCCGTGACGCGGGGCCGGTTCCCTTTCCTGGGCAGAGTTGGGCTGAAAGTCGCGACTTCCCTGTCCCGACAGTTCCCCAACCCCACAGCTGCCACCTCTCCCTCTTCCCAAACTCAAATCCCTCTGCCCAGCCAGCACAGTTCCTTTTTCCCGGGATTTTGGGGCACCCGGGGTCTTTTTTCCCCCGAAAAGCAGCGACTTTGGGGTGTGGGGAGCGGGGAACCGGCGGGATTCGGGAGATGGATTCACCCTGGAGCATCCCCAGGTGCCTGGGGCATCTCCCGGCCACACCTTGGCGGGGTTTGGCGTCGTTGTTTTCCCGACAGCTCCAGGATTTGCAGAATCCCAGGATTTCTGAGGCTGGGAGAGAGCTCTGAGGTCACGGAGTCCAGGCTGGGACCAACCCCCACCTGGTCCCCCAGAATTCCAGGAATTCCTTGGACACCTCCAGGGGTGGGGATCCAACCCTCCCTGAGCCCTTTCCAAGCTCTTTTCTCTTTTCCAGGAGGAATTTCCCCACATTTCCCACCCTGGCACAGCTCGAGGCTGTTCCCTCCTGTCCTGCCCCATTCCCTGGGATCAGATCCCAAATCCCCTCTGGCAGATCCCAAATCCCCCCTGGATCCCCTTCTGTCCAGGCTGAGCCCCCCCAGCCCCCTCGGGAGAATTTGGACCCTCTCACCCCCCTGGCAGCTCCGGAGCTGCAGGAAAAGACAATTCCCTGCAGGAAAATTCCCGTGTCCTGCAGGAAAATTCCCGTGTCCTGCAGGAAAGTTCCCGTGTCCTGCAGGAAAATTCCCGTGTCCTGCAGGAAAGTTCCCATGTCCTGCCGGAATTCCGGCACCTGGAACACGGGGAAATCCCTTCCCGTGCCCCCCGCAGGTCCCACCCATCAATAATCCCGGCTCCCACTCCCCCAGGGGAGGATTTCCTGCCTCTCCCCGCTCCAGCCCCTGGAATTCCCAAATTCCCCGAGCCTCGGGGTGTCCCCACACCTGCACAGCCCGGGGCTGGAGCCGCTGGAAATTCGGGAGCAAAAATGCCTTGGGGAGGAAATTCCTGGTGGGAAACCCCCTGGGATGGGTGGGGTTGGCGCCGGGGGCTGGGGAAGGGGGGGTTTGGGGGGCTGGGCCGTGCAAAGAGCCCCCAGAGCTGCCCTGACCACACGGAGCCGCAGGAAGCGGCGTCGGCCCTCCGGATGTTCCGCGGGTTTTATTTTGGGGGCCTTCGACATCCGGGGCTGCTCTCGAGAAGAGAAACGCAGAAAGTTGAGAGGAAAGGGGGCAGGGGGTGAAATTCCCTGGGATGGGGAGGGGGATGGGCACCGGGAGGGGGAGGGGAGGTGTGGAGAGAGAGGAACCCCTGGAACGGGGAATGGACACAGAACCACTCTGGGATAACGGGGAGAGGGGAAATTTGGGATGGGGAATGGACACAGAACCACTCTGGGATAACGGGGAGAGGGGAAATTTGGGATTGGGAATGGACACAGAACCACTCTGGGATAACGGGGAGAGGGGAAATTTGGGATTGGGAACCAGCCCAGGATGGTGAGGAGAGAGTGGAACCCCTGGAATGGGGAATGGACCTTGACCACTCTGGGATAACGGGGAGAGGGGAAATTTGGGAATGAGATGGGGAATAGATACAGAACCAGTTTGGGGTAATGGGGAGAGAGGGGAAATTTTGGGATGGGGAACAGACACAGAACCAGCTTGGGATGGTGTGGAGAGTGGAGTTTTGGGGATGGGGATGGGGAATGGGCCCTGGGGCCAGGAGTGGCCTGGGTGGGCGCTGCAGGTGCAGCCCAGGGGTGGCCCCAGCAGTGACCGTGTCCCCTCTGGAGCCACGGAGTCACAGCCTCACCCCGGCTCTGGTTTAGGATCCCCGGGATGCCAAACCCGAGTTGTGTCTGTGGGAGGATCGCTGTGCCTGGCGCCGGAGGAACCCGTGTGGGAGTGGAGAGAGATCCACTGGAAAGTGAAAATTGGTTCAGGAACATGGCAGCGGATCCTGACAGCCACCGGGGATGGAAGTGTCTCCTATCCCAGAGGTTCTTTCCATGGGAAAGGGAAATTCCAGCCGGGAAACTTCTCCCTGTGCATCTCCGCGGTTCACAGAGCCGACAGCGGGGTCTATATGGCCGAGCTCGACAATGGGTCAGTGATTTCCTCTCAGTGCTTCCGAGTGTCCGTGTGGGGTGAGTGCCTGGGTCCCTGTGTCCCCGTGTCCCTCATCCCCCTGTCCCTGTGTCCCCGTGTCCCTCTGTCCCCTGTCCCCTGTCCCCTCTCACCCTCGCTGTCCCCGCAGACCCCCTCCCACCGCCGGAGCTGAAATCCCAAATCCTGCAGCGGGATCGGGGCTGGTGCACCCTGGCCCTGCTCTGCTCCAGCCCCGGGAACGTCTCCTACAGCTGGGCCTGTCCCGGGCATCCCCCGGGGGACATCCCGGAGCAGATCCTGGAAAAGATCCCGGAGCAGATCCCGGGACAGATCCCGGAGGAGATCCTGGAGGAAATCCTGGAGCAGATCCCAGGGGAGATCCCAGAGCAGATCCCGGGGGAGATCCCAGAGCAGATCCCGGAGCAGATCCTGGAGGAAATCCTGGAGCAGATCCCAGGGGAGATCCCGGAGCAGATCCCGGAGCAGATCCCAGTGCAGATCCCTGGGATCCCCTCCCGGCTGATCCTGAGGCTCCCCGAGGGCGCTGAACCCCAAATCTGCCTCTGCAACGTCAGCAACCCCGCGGGGTGGAGCGCGGCCCGCGCCCGGCTCACCTGCCCAGGTGATCTGCCCGTGGATCCCGGGATTTCGGGGGGCTGGGAGGGATCCACCGGGGTGGGGGCCAGGATTTAAAGTTTTGGAGTTTATAAGTGGGTAAAAATGTGTTTCCAGCACTAAAACCTTTTGAGCATGTATTTATTTCCATAGAAAATTGTACTTACTATTATTTCTTATTTATACTTACTTGCTTATTACTATTTCTTAAATCCATAATTATTTACATATGGAAATTAATTTATGTACATATATTACTCTATATAATACATTATATATATTATATATATATCCATTTATATAAGTTTATAGAAAACATAAACTTATTTATATATCTTTAATCCATTATTATTTTTACACTTTTTATTTGATATACGGCAAAAATAACACTTTACAGATTCAAGAAATCCTGGAATGTTTTGGGTGGGAAGGGACGTTAAATCGCAGCTCAATTCCAGGATTCTGGGATTCTTTTCCTGAAATTCCAGGGAATTTCAGCCACTGGACACTGCTGGCCGTGGCCGTGGCCGTGGCCGTGGGGCTGACCCTGCTCCTCGTGGGCAGCTGCTGCTGGTGGAGGAAGAGGAGGAAGAATTCTCGGGAAGGTTTGTCCAGAATGTGGGGGCAGGATCCCAAATTTTGGGGGTTTGACCCCAAACTGACCTTTGGAACCCAAATTTGGGGATTCTGACCCCACAGGGACCCCCGGAGCCCCCGCAGGACCCTCGGAGCTGACTGTCTACGCTGAGGTGGGAGAGAAGAAACCCCGCCAGGACCCCGTGAGTGCCGGGAATGTCCCTTCCCACCCAAAATCTGGGAATTTTGGGGTCGGAAAAGCCCTCCAAGGTCATGGAGTCCACCCTGGGGCGGAGCCCAGCCTGGTCACTCAGGGTCCGGTCATCCCTCGTACACTTCCAGGTCCAGGAACCCAAACCTCGGGCAGTTCCCAGGCCTGACCAGGCTTCCCATGGGGAAATTCCCTCCGTGTGGGAATTTTGGGAACCCCAAGTTGATCCTTTTAAGCATTCCTGGCTTTTTTTGTGTCCCCAGGCTGGGACGGGGGAGGCCACCCAGGAAGGAGCCACCATCTACGCCGTGGTCACTCCCAGGACACTGGTAGGGTCATTCCCATGGGATCCCAGCTGATTCCCAGGCTGGCACCATTTTTAATCCATTTTTTATCCCAAAATTTCCCATTGTTTGTGCATCCCGACCCTTTTTCCCTGGCAGGAGCACCCCAGGCACCGGGAGGAGCCCGAGAATTTCACCATTTACTCCACGGTCCAGTTTGGCCGCAGGGTGAGGCTGTCCTGGAGTGTCCCCAAGCCTTGGGGACACCAAATCCATGACCTCCGAGGTTCTGGGATTGTCATCCTGCTTTTCCCAATGGGAATTTTTCCCCTTTTTCCCACAGCCTTCCTCCATCAAGAGGAAGAGGCTGGACCGGGCTTTGGTCTCCACTGCCTACTTGGAGGTAATGGAGAATCCACGGGGGTTTTTTGGGACCAAAAAATCCCCAAAATGCCCCAAATACCACCCATTTCCTTGCAGGATAACGGGGGTTACAGGTGCTTGGGCTTCCCAAATCCTGCCGACCACCAGCACCCCTAAAACCCCGGAATTCCCATCCCTGTGGAATTCTCCAGGAAACTCCAGTGGACACTGGGATCAGCTGAATAGAAATATCCAGAAATTCGAGTTTTTTCCACCAAGATTCAACGCCCAGCTGTGCCTTGGAGCGAAGATTTGGGGATGGAAAACTCGGGAAGGGATGGATTTGGGATTGGGCAGGCGGGATGGGCGGGGGTGGGAATTTTGTGGGGTTTTTGGGGTTTGGAAATTTGGGAGTCCTTTTTTTTTTGTTGTTTTTCTTGGTGAAGGGTGTGAAGAGGTTTGGGTTTGCCAGTCTGAGTTTCTGGCCAAGGCACCAATTCTGGGGTGGGTTTAGTGCAGGTCAAACCCCAGCGCTCACTGGAGTTGTTTGCTCATTTCCTGCTGTGAGATACGGAGCAGGAGGGCAAAACAGCCTCAAAACTTTAAAGAGTATAAAAAAATCTTTATTGACTGACTTAAAATAAAAATAAAATCAGAATAAACCTTCGGAATGCTTATCCCCAAGCTCTTTTCTTTCCTACTGACAACGTAAAGAGACAAAACCTGGCACTTTTAGTCAGTTTACCAACTCAAAACAACCTTTCTTCAGCTCTTGCGGGGAGGAGTCTCTCCTGCCATGCCATGGAGACTTCTCCACAAGAAACAGCTCTTTCCTGGCTTTTAATTTTAATTTCCGTGAAGCGAACAAAGTCCATTGCGAGACAGCGGCGGCGCTGCCCCGGCCGTGAGGATTTTGGCCAGACAGTCTCGGCCTCGTGGTCACTCTGGATTTTGGGGCCACGAGGCCGCTCCTGGTGCTTGGTGTGGCCGTGTGGCTGCTCATTTGCGGCATTGGGACAGTCCTGGTGGCACGGCCCGGCTGTGGCAGGAATCTCAGCCCACCCTGGCCAGGTGGGGCCGGTCAGTGACCTGTTCCCAGGGCAGAGGAAGGCTGCTCATTGGTGGCATTGGGACAGTCCTGGTGGCACGGCCCGGCTGTGGCAGGAATCTCAGCCCACCCTGGCCAGGTGGGGCCGGTCAGTGACCTGTTCCCAGGGCAGAGGAAAGAGCTTTTCTTGGGCTTTGCTCATTTTTAAATCTGCTTTTCCACAGAGGCGTGTCCAGCTCCTTTCCGTGGTTTAACTGGCTGTCAATCTGCAAAGCGAGCCAGGTGATTGGCTCCTCAGACCTTGCCAGCGGATTGGCTCCGCCCCACAGGGAACCAACCCCAAAGACCCCTGGGATCTCCCCCAACTAAAAACCCAACAATCGGTTAAACCACGGGGGGAGATGAGGCAGAATCAGGAGAACCCCAAATCAGCCCCAAACCCACCCCAAATCAGCCCCATCCTGGCTCTGTCCCCACTCCCAGGTCCCACCTCCTGGGGTGGTTTTCCTGGGCTCCAGGGATGGTTTTCCACGCTCACCTTTGGATTTGCAGTAGAACACGAGGTAAATCGATAAAAGCGACGCGATTTCAACCCCGGCTACGACGCCGATCCTGATCCAGCTGCCGGAGTGGGCACCTGGAAATGGAAGAAGATCCAGAGGCAACATCCCAAAATAAACCTGGCTCTTCCTGGCATTGGGGCAGGGGGAATTTGGCCTCAAATCCCACCCTGATCCCCCGTTCCAGGAGATCTCACTCCAAGCCAGCGTAGAGATTGGACAAGCACTGGACAAGGACGAGGACCCCAGAATCCCCAAATTCCCCAGTTACTGGGTTAGAAAGGAACTCCGGAGATCTCCCAGTGCTGCCAGGACGGGGTCACCCAGAGCAGGGGACACGGGGACACGGCCAGGTGGGTTTGGGGTGGCTCCAGAGGGGGACACTCCATGGGAAGAGGTTCTCACACGGAGGTGGAACTTCTGGGGGTTGGGTTTGTGGCCACCACTCCTTGTCCTGTCCTGGTACCTCTGGGAAGAGCCTGGACATTCCCAGGAAAGGGATTTTGGGAGGAGCTGGAGGGTGCTGGGCTCGGGCTCCCCAGTCGCCCTTCCTGGCTGGACGTGGAAAAGCTGCCCTGGGCACTCAGGGACACTTGGGGACATTTGGGAACACTCACTCAGGAGTGAGGATGGACATGGACAGGGATGGCAGCTTACCTGGGCTCGGAGGGTGGGTGGCATTGGGACAGTCCTGGTGGCACGGCCCGGCTGTGGCAGGAATCTCAGCCCACCCTGGCCAGGTGGGGCCGGTCAGTGACCTGTTCCCAGGGCAGAGGAAAGAGCTTTTCTTGGGCTTTGCTCATTTTTAAATCTGCTTTTCCACAGAGGCGTGTCCAGCTCCTTTCCGTGGTTTAACTGGCTGTCAATCTGCAAAGCGAGCCAGGTGATTGGCTCCTCAGACCTTGCCAGCGGATTGGCTCCGCCCCACAGGGAACCAACCCCAAAGACCCCTGGGATCTCCCCCAACTAAAAACCCAACAATCGGTTAAACCACGGGGGGAGATGAGGCAGAATCAGGAGAACCCCAAATCAGCCCCAAACCCACCCCAAATCAGCCCCATCCTGGCTCTGTCCCCACTCCCAGGTCCCACCTCCTGGGGTGGTTTTCCTGGGCTCCAGGGATGGTTTTCCACGCTCACCTTTGGATTTGCAGTAGAACACGAGGTAAATCGATAAAAGCGACGCGATTTCAACCCCGGCTACGACGCCGATCCTGATCCAGCTGCCGGAGTGGGCACCTGGAAATGGAAGAAGATCCAGAGGCAACATCCCAAAATAAACCTGGCTCTTCCTGGCATTGGGGCAGGGGGAATTTGGCCTCAAATCCCACCCTGATCCCCCGTTCCAGGAGATCTCACTCCAAGCCAGCGTAGAGATTGGACAAGCACTGGACAAGGACGAGGACCCCAGAATCCCCAAATTCCCCAGTTACTGGGTTAGAAAGGAACTCCGGAGATCTCCCAGTGCTGCCAGGACGGGGTCACCCAGAGCAGGGGACACGGGGACACGGCCAGGTGGGTTTGGGGTGGCTCCAGAGGGGGACACTCCATGGGAAGAGGTTCTCACACGGAGGTGGAACTTCTTGGGGTTGGGTTTGTGGCCAGCGCTCCTTGTGCTGTCCTGGTACCGCTGGGAAGAGCCTGGACATTCCCAGGAAAGGGATTTTGGGAGGAGCTGGAGGGTGCTGGGCTCTGGCTCCCCAGTGGCCCTTCCTGGCTGGGCATGGAAAAGCTGTCCCAGGCATTTGGGGACACTCATGGCTATTTGGGGACTCTCAGAGATTCTCAGGAGTGAGGATGGACATGGACAGGGGTGGCAGCTTACCTGGGCTGGGAGGGTCCGTGGCACTTGCTGGAGAGGGGAAACAACAGCTCAGAGCTTTCCTCTGCATCCCGGGGAGAGCCGGTGCCTGGAGAGTGGGATCAGCCCAGCCCAACCCCAATATTCCCATCCCCACCACAAATCCCATCCCTGAATCCCAGCTTTTCCTGCTCTCAGGGGATCGGGACCAGCCCATCCCAACCCCAACATTCCCGTGTTTCTCAGGGGATCGGGACCAGCCCATCCCACCGTTCCCACCTGTCCCCAGCTCTCACCTGAGCAGAGCACCCCGGGGATGGTGACGGTGACGCTCCGGCTGCTGACGGGGTTCCGTGCCGTGCACGTCAGCGGCTCCGGCTCCTCCCGGGATGATTCGTTCACCCGCAGCACCACGGAGTCCCCGTCCCACGGCTGATCCCGCACCCTCCAGCTGTAGGAGACGTTCCCGAGGCCGGCGCCGGGTACGGAGCAGCGCAGGGAGAAGCTGCAGCTCCCGTCCGAGCAGTTCTGGGCCTCGCAGGTCACCGTGGGCTCTGCCAGCTCCCCTGGGGGCAGCGGGGTGTCACAAACCTCTCTTTTAGGGTAAAACCCCCCAAAACAGCACTAAAGGCACCTACCGAACACCTGGAGGGTGAAGGTGGATCTTTTTCCATCAGTTAATACAGAGTAGGTCCCGGCATCCTCCATCCTCAGCTGGGAGATGGTGAGCACGCGGCCGTTCTCGGAGACGGCAAAACGGGTTTGGAATTTGTCTTTAGAAAATACCGGTCGAGGAGGGTCCTCAAATGCCACAGTCACTATGGGATCATTCCCAAAATTCCAGAATGCTGCACTTTTGTCTGTGTTGTGGGTGCGGAAGGTCACAGACCTGCCCAGGACCCCGATCACCTCCTCGGTGTCGCTGGCGCTCGCTGGGGAGAGAAAGCAGGGAGGGAACATGAGATGGGGTGGGATGGAGGAGGGGGAATGTCGGATGGAGGTGGGCTCAGGGTGGGATGGAGGAGAGATGGAGGTCAGTTGAAGGGGGCAGGAAGGTGGGGTGGAGACAAGATGAAGCTGGGATGAAGGAGGGGTGAAGGTAGGATCAAGGTGGGATGGAGGTGGGCTGGAGGAGGGATGAAAAGGGGAAATGGAGGTGGGATGAAAAGCTGGGATCAAGGTGGGACCAAGATGGGATCAGGGTGGGATGAAGTTGCTGAACCCAGAGAATAAGCCAGACCTAGTGGGATCTGGTGATTCCAGGTGGGATGTCTCCATTCCAGGTGGGATCTCACCATTCCAGAGATGAGAACCCTCCCACACTCCTTTGGATGCAGCCCAGGACAAGGTCCAAATCTCCTTCCCAGGGGACAAGGAGCACCTGGCACTCACTGGTTTGGTGGAGGACCATGAGTGTGGCAAGAAGAGGGACCCAAAACACGTCCATGGGTGTCCAGGAACAGAGAGGATTTGGGGCACCAGCACCCAAAAATCAGCACCAGAAAGAGGAAGAACAAGGAAGAAGTGTCTTTGTGGCTTTTCAGGGTCGAGGTAGAGGGGAGGGCTTTGGATGTGGTTTGTGACGAAAATGACGCATCAAGGAGGGGCAATTCACTCTCACACAGGAATTTGAGGTGTTTAAAAAACCCAAAGCATTCTGTTTTCAAGGAAAAAGGAGGAAACTCCAGGTGTTTACAAAAAACCAACCCCGTTCCCAAGGAAAGATGAGGGTGGCCGCTGGGACAAAGTGTCACCATGGCCGTGTGTGACAAATGGCTCAGTGCTCCGTGAGCCTGGAATGGTTTGGGATGGAAAGGAACCTTAAATCCCAAAAAAATCCCAGTTCCATGGGCAGGGACCTTCCCCTGTCCCACGTGGTTCCAGCCTGGCCTTGGGCACTTCCAGCGGTGGGAAATCCATGGAATCACCTGGGACCCTCACAGGGAACAATTCCTTCCCAAAATCCCACCCAAATCTCGTCCTCTCCCCGTGACTCCACTTCCCCTTTTCTGAACATTTCTGCCTTGGGAAAATTCTCCTTCCATTATTCCTGAAGCCCCTTCAGGTCCTGCAAGGCCACAGCGAGGTCACCCCAGAACTTCTCTCCAGCTGAACAACTGAATGTCCTGGGGTTGGAAAGTGCGCAGCCCCGTTTGTTTTCCCAGGATTTTGGGGCAGCAGGTGGTGAGCCAGGGTCTTTTTTCTCCTAAAAGCAGCGATTTTGGGCTGTGGGGAACAGGAAACTGCGGGATTTGGGAGGTGGATTGACCCTGGAGCATCTCCAGTTGCCTGGGGCATCTTTTGGGCGCACCTTGGAATGACCATTCGCAGATCCACAGGTGTGGGAATGACCATGGCTGGTTCCATAGGTGTGGGAATGACCATTCCTTATTCCATAGGTGTGGGAATGACCATGGCTGGTTCCATAGGTGTGGGAATGACCATTCCTTATTCCATAGGTGTGGGAATGACCATGGCTGGATCCATGGGTGTGGGAATGACCATCCTTTTTTCCCCCTTATCCCCCTTTTTCCCCCTGTCCCCCCCTTTTCCCCATTTTTCTCTTTTTTCCCCCTTATCCCTCTTTTCCCCCATTTTCCCCCATTTTCCCCTTTTCCCCCCCTTTTTCCCCATTTTCCCCCCTCACCTGCACCCGCTGCACCTGGGCGTAGATGGTGGCGCTGGTTGGGGTGGCCTGGGAGGGGTCCGGGGTGGCCTGGGAGGGGTCTGGGTCACCTGTGGGTGGGGAGGGGTCGCACAATCCCGGGATCAGCCAGGCTGGAAAACAATTCTGAGGTCTCCCAGTCCGAGCGGTGTCCAGTCCCTTCTTGGTCATCCCAAGGAATCTCCAAGAATTCCTTGGACACCTCCAGGGGTGACCACCCCAACCCTGAGCCCCTTCCAAGGCATTTTCCCTTTTCCAGGAGGAATTTTCCCAAATTTCCAGCCCTGGCACAGCTCGAGGCCATTCCTTCTGGTCCTGCCCCATTCCCTGGGACCAGATCCCAAATCCCCTCTGGCAGATCCCAAACTCCCCCTGGATCCCCCTTTTCTCCAGGATCACCCCCCAGCCTCCTCAGGAATTCTCATTTCAGGATTTTCTCCCCCAGAATCCCATCCTTGCTCCCTCAGGGCTGGGCGGGGGGAGGATCCCAGCGATCCCAATCCCAGTTCCACCCCTCAGGACCCCGGGTGGCCGCGTGGGGACCGGTCACAGCCTGGACCCGCTGGCCTCGGAATTCTTTCCCAACCTCTGGGATTTTTGGGATCAGCCCTCGGGGACCCCCACCCGCTCCAGGACCCCCAAACTCACGTCTGGCCCTGAAGGTGACAATGGCCACGATGATGATGATGATGACAATGAAGATGGCACCGAGCACCGCCAGAGGCACCACGAGCTCTGTCCTCACCCTGGGGACACCTGGGACACGAGGGGACACACAGGGGAGGTGGCCCCGGGTCACCCAGAGCCTTTCGTCACCTCTGTCACCTGATTTTGGGGCTGATTTTTGTCACCTGTCCCCTGATTTTGGGGTGATTTCCATCACTTTGTGCCCTGACTTTGGGGTGGATTTTTGTCACCACTGTACCTAATTTTGGGTCTGAATTTTGTCCCTTCATCACCTGATGCAGAGGCTGAATTTGTCACCTCTGTCACCTGATTTGGGGTTGATTCGCTGCAGAACAGGAAGCAAAGGGCAGGAAATGCCTCTGAGCTCTCTTTATTTGCCTTATTTGAGCTAAAAACCCACTGGGGGCTGGATATGGGGTCAGAAAAAAACCCCTAAAATCTCCCTGGTGGCTTTAAGGGGGCTCGAGGGACAGAAATATCGTGAATATTCATAAAAATATCTCCAATATCCGTAAAAATCTCTCGTCTAAAGGGGGATATTTCTGATCCATAGAAATATCTCAAATATCTGTAGAAATCTCTCAAATTCCCCCACCAATATCTCAAATTTCTGCCCAAATCCACCAAGCTCCCATCGCCATGCTGACAGCACGGGGGCATCTCCAGAGCTTCCTTCCCACCCCACAACCCTGGGATTCTGAGCTTCTGGGATTCTGAGCTTCTGGCGTTCCAAAATTCTGGGGTTCCAGGTTTCTGGGGTTCCAGGATTCCAGGGTTCTGAGATTACGGGATCCCAGGATTCTGGGATTATGGGATTCTGGGATTTGAGGATTCCCGGGTCATGGAATTCCAAGATTTTGAGGTTCTGGGGTTCTAGGATTCCAGGATTCCGGGATTCCAGAATTCTGTGATGCCAGGATTCTGGGATTCGAGGATTCCCAGGTTCTGGAATTCCAGGATTCTGGAGTTCTGGGATTCTAGTATTCTGTGATTCCAGGATTCCGGGATTCCAGGATTCTGTGATTCCAAGATTCTGGGGTTCCGGGATTCTGGGGTTCCAGGATTCTGGGATTCTGGGGTTCCGGGATTCTGGGGTTCCAGGATTCTGGGGTTCCGGGATTCTGGGGTTCCAGGATTCTGGGGTTCCGGGTCTCTGGAATTCCAGGATTCCAGGACACCAGGACCTACCCCGCTGCTCGGCGCCGCACTGGGCCGCGTCGAAGGTGGCGCGGCGGCTGCTGACGGGGTTGCGGGCGGTGCAGACGCAGCCGAAGGCCGCGCCCCGCAGGGAGAAGGAGAGGCGCAGGACGCTGCCGTTCCCGGAGCAGATCCCCCCGGTGCCGTTGTCCCGGCTGTCCCAGCTGTAGGAAACGTTGTCCCCCCGCTCCGAGGAGCAGTTCAGCGCCAGGGAGCAGCTCCCGTTGGAGGATTCCCGATGCAGGATCCGGATGCTGGGGTCGGCCACCGGCTCTGGGGAGAGACAGGAATTCCAGGATGTGGAATGGAGGTCGGTGTTTTCCACCTCCCACGTCCCAGACCTGCTCCCAAAAGGCTGAGAACGCCCAGGAAAAAAACGGCAACATCCAGGAAAACAGCAGGAAATGCCAGGAAAAGGCCGGGAATATCCAACAAAAAGCCGGGGAATTCCGGCAAAAAGCTGGGATGGGCCTCCAGCTCTGGAAAAAGGAGAAATGGAAATTCCAGGATTTTTTGGACATCAGGGTGGGCATTTCCCACCCGCTTGACCACCATACACCTCCCAGACCTGCTCCCACAATGCTGGAATCATCCGGGAAAAGGCCTGGAACATCCAGGAAAGGCCTGGAACACCCAGAAAAAGGCCTGGAACATTCAGGAAAGGCCTGGAACACCCAATAAAAGGTCTGGAACATCCAGGAAAAGGCCTGGAACATCCAGGAAAGGCCTGGAACACCCAGGAAAAGGCCTGGAACATCCAGGAAAGGCCTGGAACACCCAATAAAAGGTCTGGAACATCCAGGAAAGGCCTGGAACACCCAGAAAAAGGCCTGGAACATTCAGGAAAGGCCTGGAACACCCAATAAAAGGTCTGGAACATCCAGAGAAGGCCTGGAACATCCAGGAAAGGCCTGGAACACCCAGGAAGAAGCGGGGATCACCATCCCTGTGATTCCCAGAGGATTTTTTTACCAAACACTTCCAGCTGGATCTGCCAGACCTCCTCCTCCGACCCCTTGTTGACGCTGTACTCGTAGAGCCGCTGGTCATCCCGGCTGGTGTTGAGGATTTCCAGGGAAAAGTTCTGCTCGCGGAAGCGCATCCGCTCCGGCTGGAACTCCGAGTGATTCCCGCCGGAAATCTTCACCAGGAATTTCTTCGTCAGCGGCTCCTTTATGATTTTTTTCCAGGAGGCTTCCCCGAATTGCTTGGTGCATTCCTGCAGCTCACGGGGGATCCGCAGGAGCGTCGCCTCTCCCAAAATTCCCAGCACCGTTTCCTTGGCTCCGATCCCTGGGAAGAGGGGAGGGAGAAGGGTTGAAGTTCATGGGATCGTCCCCATCCCAGTCCTGGAGGAATCCTCCGGGATCGGGTCAGGCATGGCCTGGATCCAGCCTGGTGAGCCACAGGATCCCAGATCCACGGGAGAAACCTCCAGATCCAAGGGAGAGACCCCAAATCCAAAGGTGAGACCCCAAATCCAGGACAGAAACCCCCAGATGCAACGGTGAGACCCCAAATCCCAAGGAATCTCTTTCCCAGCTTCAAACCTCCTGGAATTTTGGGAATTGCAGCCACCTGGAAGCAGGTTCAGGAACAAATCCCACATTTTCCTTCTGGTTGAGGTGGTCCCAGGTTGGTTTTTTTTTTGGAAAAAAAAACCTGAGGGGTGTCATCACACCACAGGATTCCCGTGGGAGGATTTTTCCCCCAAACCCTCTTTGTTGTTTTTTATTCCAAGCCAATGATTCAGAATTTCCTCGATTTGGATTTTCCTCGACTCATATTTTCCCTCATTTCCGGGCAAACAAATTTTGATTTTGTACAAAATTGTGGGAGGAGAAGGAGGAGGAGCCAAATCAGGAGCTGCCAAAAGCAGAGAAGGGTCCCCATTGTGCCACCCCCACTTTTCCCAAAGTCTTTTTTCCATGGGTTTTGGCGCAGAAAGGAAAGGAAAAAGGAAAGGAACAAAAGGGAAGAAAAATGAAGAAAATTGAAGAAAAAGGAAGAAAAAGGGAAAAGGGAAAAGGGAAATGGCCTCCTATGGTGGAACCTGGAATTCTGGCTGGAAGCC
The DNA here is from genome assembly GCF_014805655.1 of Passer montanus. Taxonomy (NCBI): domain Eukaryota; kingdom Metazoa; phylum Chordata; class Aves; order Passeriformes; family Passeridae; genus Passer; species Passer montanus. Next base: position 125,614 of record NW_024367395.1, read on the forward strand.
TGGAGGGAATTTTGGCTCTGCAGACCCCCCAAAACCAGGGATTGGCCCCATTTTCATGGAAGTTGTCCCATGGCAAAGGGTTGGAAGCCAACAATCCTCAAGGCCCTTCCAGCCCAAACCACTCCATGATTTTATTCCTTGGGAATCTCCCAGCCCAGGGATCTGAGCCAATCCTCCGGGAATCTTCCTCTGGAACATCCCAACTCCCTCTGGCACTGAATTAATCCCTCAGGGCTCTCACAACCCCGCTAAAATTCGCCCAAATCCTTCACTTTTCCGGCTGAATTTTTTCCATCACGTTTTAATCCCCTCCTCCCTCTGGGAGAGTTTTAGGGACACTCCTCACATCCCACCTGGAGCACCTCCACCCCAAAGCCCTAAACCCCTTCAGATCCACCAAAAAAAACCCCCAAAATCCAGGAAAAACCACCCCAAACCCCCCAAAACTGGGGAGGAAACCCTACATACCCCAAAGAGCTCCGAGGATGAGGAGCAGCTGGAGCCAAGCCCCGGAGCCCATCCCGGGATCACGGAGCCTTCGCTGCTCCGGGGCTCAGAGCAGGTGCTGACAGGAAGACCTTCACCCCCAGGCTTCTCATTTCCCGTTTTCTGGGGACTGAATGAGTCGAACCTTTGCCTTTTATCTTCTTTGGTCGGAAATTATTCAAAGCGCGGGGTTGTGCTCCGTGCCCCAGAAATGTTGCGGAGAAAAGCAGAAAATGGGTTTGGTTTTTCTGCCAGAATTCCCTTATCCTGCTGAAGGTCCTCAAACTGCTCTGAAAAAAGAAGAAAAATCCAGTTTTGAAGGAATTTCATGGATTTTTCCAGCTATGGAGAGGTGGAAGCTTCAAAGCAATCCCGCTAAGGGACGTGGGCGGCTCCTCGGAGCATCCCAAAATTTGTTTCATCCCCCAGGGGTGGGGCCACCCAAAAAGGTGAGAAAACCCCAAATTTCCCAGGAATATCCCAGCTTGGAGCTCCATGGGATCCATCGAAGGAGGAGGAGGATGGGAGGTCACCAAAAACTCACCTGGGAGAAGCCAAATCTTCGTTTTTGGTGGATTTGGGATCATCTGGGGATGG
>NW_024367396.1:0-1677 GCF_014805655.1 Passer montanus
AAAATAAAATCAAAATTCCCTCCCAAAAACCCAAAATTTCCCCCAAAAAATGAAATTCCACCCCAAAAAAATCAAAATTTCTCCCAAAAAACCAAAATTCCCCCCCAAAAAAATCAGAATTTCTCATAAATAAAATCAAAATTCCCCTCAAAAAAATCAAAATTTCTCCCAAAAAACCAAAATTCCCCCCCAAAAAAATCAGAATTTCTCATAAATAAAATCAAAATTCCCCTCAAAAAAATCAAAATTCACCCCCAAAAATGAAAATTCCACCCAAAAAAATCAAAATTTCTCCCAAAAAACCAAAATTCCCCCCAAAAAATCAGAATTCCTCATAAATAAAATCAAAATTCCCCTCAAAAAAATCAAAATTCACCCCCAAAAATGAAAATTCCACCCAAAAAAATCAAAATTTCTCCCAAAAAATCAAAATTCTCTCCAAAAACCCAAAATTCCCCATAAATAAAATCCAAATTCCACCCCAAAAAACCAAAATTCCTCCCCAAAAAAACCAAAATTTCCCAAAAATAAAACCAAAATTTCCCAAAAAAACCCCCAAAATTCCCTAAAAAAATCAAAATTCCTCCCAAAAAACAAAGTTTCTCCAAAAAAACCAAAATTTCCCCCACAAAATGAAATTCCTCCCAAAAAAATCAAAATTTTCCATAAATAAAATCAAAATTCCTCCCAAATAAAATCAAAATTCTCCCTAAAACCCCAAAATTCCCAAAAAACCCCAAAATTCCACATCAAAAAAATCAAAATTCCCCCCAAAATTCCCCAAAAAACCCAAAATTCCACCCAAAAAATAAAATTCTACCTAAAAATCAATATTCCACCCCAAAAAAACCAAAATTCCCCCCAAAAAATGAAAATTCCTCCCAAATAAAATCAAAATTCCTCCCAAAAAAACCCAAATTCCTCATAAATAAAATCAAAATTCCCCCAAAAAACCCCAAAATTCCACCCAAAAAAATAAAACTTCCCCAAAATGCAAAATTCCACCCCCAAAAAATCAAAATTACCCCCAAAAAAACCAAAATTCCCCCCAAAAAAATAAAATTCCACAACAAAAAAATCAGAATTCCCAAAAAAGTCCCAAAATTCCCCCCAAAAAACCAAAATCCCCCCCAAAAAATTCTACCCAAAAAATCAAAATTCTCCCCAAAAACCCAAAATTAACCAAAAATAAAATCAAAATTCCCTCCCAAAAAACCAAAATTTCCCCCCAAAAAATGAAATTCCACCCAAAAAAATCAAAATTCCCCAAAAAACCCCAAAATTCCCCCCAAAAACAAAATTCCTCCCAAAAAACTCAAAATTTCCCATAAATAAAATCGAAATTCCCCCCAAAAAATCAAAATTCCCCCAAAACCCCAAAATTCCACCCCAAATAAATCAAAATTCCTCCCAAAAAATGAAAATTCCACCCCAAAATATTGAAATTTCTCCCAAAAAATCAAAATTCCTCCCAAAAACCCCCAAATTCCCCATAAATAAAATCAAAATTCTCCCAAAAATCCAAAATTCTCCCCAAAAAAGAAAATTCCCCCCCAAAAAATCCAAAATCCTCCCAAAAAATCCAAAATTCCCCAAAAATAAAACCAACACCCCCCCAAAAATATCAGAATTCCCCCCAAAAAAACCAAAATTCCCCCAAAAAAAGAAATTCCCATA
>NW_024367397.1:0-1675 GCF_014805655.1 Passer montanus
GAAAGGTGTCCCTGCCCACGGCAGAGGAGTTGAACAAGGTGAAATCTGAGGCCCCTTCCAACCTACAACATTTGATGCTTCTATGGTTTTATGGCATGGTGGTTCTATGAATCTGGTGTGTTCTCTGACTGTACATCAAGTTTTCCCTTCAAATGCCTCAATATATGCAAAACGCCAAACTTTGCCCATCAAAATATCACGTGAAGTTCAGCGATCGCAACATTTGGAGGAAAAGCTCTTCAGGTGGCTACATGAGCTTTAAGTTTCCAAGCAGCTTCCAAGCTTCCTTGTTTCATTAGAGCACCTCTCTGCCTGTGGCTGGATGGAGAAAGCAGAAAGAAGAGCAATCAAATATGTCCTGCTATGGGACACAGCAATGAGCCTGGCCAAAATGAGCGCTGTCAAAAGCTTGTAAGAATTCCCATCAGGGTCACTGAAGCAAGCGAGGAAAGCTTGTGTTCAGAAGCACAGCTTGCTTGCAACACTGGGGTGCCTGCTTTCCTGTTCACAGTGAGGAAGGCTTGTGTTCAGAAGCACAGCTTGCTTGCAGGAGTGTTTGTGCCTCGTGCCAATAGTGTCAGGTTATTGCTGCCCACGCAACCTCAAATCCATGGGGCGCCAGTGTGGCTGAAAACCCGTCCCTGTCAAGGGCCCTTGCAAAACGTTTTGACTGTTTAGTGGAACCTAGATTTTCCTGCTGGCCACTTGTGTGCTGGATAAGCTGGTGACAGAGCAGGGCTCTGGCCATGCTGTTTATTCACAAGTGGGCGTGCATGTCTCTCTGCACAAGTTAGGTCAATGCCAGGCCCACTCAACAGAAGCTGGAATAAAATTTGGAATGACTTCTCCCTGCATGCACTTGCTACTTCTCCCACCTCCGTTTATCTTTACATTCAAGCGGGCACCTTGTTGTTTTAAGGCAGTTTGTTTCCCAGAGAACAGTTTGGTTTTCATGCTGGTGAGGAGGCAGCAAAGATGCAGTGTTTGTTTGCTTCCAGATCTGTCCTCTGAGCTCAGCGTGAGTGTCTAGTCTCAGGCTTCCTAGCTGCATGGGGAGGTGTGGCTTTGACAGGATTCCCATCTGTAGTGGCCTGTGTCTCTCTGGGGCTTGCAGAATGGTTCCCTGCTGGTCCCTTCCCTGCTGTTAAAGCCGTGGCCTCGAGCTCAGCTGCTTCACCTCTTCTCCCAAGTGTCTGTGTGCTCCTGTTTCACACCAGTTGTGCCAGTGGGGTGGTTCAGAAGCCATCACAGGATGCTCCTGTAGCCTCCTCCACAGCGAGAAATCATTCTGCTCCCTCCAGAGTGTGAGATGCTGCAAGTGTATATCACCAATTGAAATGTAAATATTTTCAGTCCTCTTTCTGGCTTTTTGAGATCTTGCATTGCAAGATTCCCTCTAGCATCTGTAGAGGGAATATTGTTATCTTTTCATCTAGAACTGTCTTTTTATGGCTTTTTTTTAACCTCCATTTTTTCCTTCCTCTTCCCACAAATGCTGCCATTCATGTGGGGCCCATTTTGTTGTCCACAGGCAGGGTTCTTAGGGCACCTTTGTTCTGAACATGGTAATAAATTTCCTGGAGCCTGTAGCAGTGGCCTGGTTTGTTGTGCTCTTGGCCAAATCTGGAGTTCAGTGCTCACTTGACATGCAGCATCCCTGCTGGGGGAAGGGGAA
>NW_024367398.1:0-1674 GCF_014805655.1 Passer montanus
CATCCCCCATTTTAACCCTTTCCACCCCATAATTCCCCCAGAATTTTTCCTGGGTGGGCGTGGCTAAATATGGGCGTGGTCACCAGTGGGCGTGGCCACAACTGGGCGTGGCCAAACTATAATTCAAACCACATTTTCCACCCTAGTCATGTCCCCCATTTTAACCCCTCCCACCCCAAAACCCCCCCAATTTCCCCTGAGGTTTTTTCCCGGGTGGGCGTGTCCGGCGGTGGGCGTGTCCCAGCTTGGCCCCGCCCCCCCGGGCAGGTGGACATTTTCGGCAAGGAGCTGCTGCTGATCCCCATCCACCTGGAGGTGCACTGGTCGCTCGTGGCCGTGGACGTGGCGCGCCGCACCATCACCTACTTCGACTCCCAGCGCACGCTCAACCGCCGCTGCCCCAAGGTGGGCGGGGCCCCGGGGAGGGGGCGGGGCCACTCTAACAGTGGGCGTGGTCGGGGATTGAAATTGTGGTGGGCGGGGGTTTGGTTTTAGCCACGCCCCATGGTTGTTTTGGGGTGAAATTTAATTAATTCCAGACAAGAAAGGGTTAAAAAATGGGAGAATTGTCTCCAAAAGTGGGCGTGGCCACTCAAAAAGTGGGCGTGGTCACCAATTAAAATGACAGTGGGCGGAGTTTATATTTAGCCACACCCTGTGGTTGGTGTTGTGTAAAGTTTAATTAATTCCAGAGAGAAAAGGGTTAAAAAATATGAGAATTGACTCAAAAAGTGGGCGTGGCCACCCTAAAAGTGGGCGTGGCCGGGGATTAAAATGAATGTGGGTGGAGTTTTACGTTCAGCCACGCCCTGTGGTGGTTTGGGTAAAATTTAATTAATTCCAGACAAGAAAGGGTTAAAAAATAGGAAAATAATCTCTAAAAGTGGGCGTGGCCACCCTAAAAGTGGGCGTGGTCATGGATTGAAATGAATGTGGGTGGAGTTTTAAGTTTAGCCACGCCCATCTGTTCTTTTGGGGTAAAGTTTAATTAATTCCAGAGAAGAAAGGGTTAAAAAATAGAGGAATCACTTTTAAAAGTGGGCGTGGCCACTCTAAAAGTGGGCGTGGCCACGTATTATAATTCGGAGGGGTGGGCTTTAATTTTATTTTAATCAGTTTCTTAGTTTTGGGGTAAAATTTGATAAATTCCAGAGAAGAAAGGGTTAAAAATAGGATAATTGCCTCTAAAAGTGGGCGTGGTCACCCTAAAGTGGGCATGGTCATGGATTAAAATGAATGTGGGTGGAGCTTTAAGGTTAGCCACGCCTTGTGGTGGTTTTGGGGTGAAGTTTAATTAATTGCAGAAAAGAAAGGGTTAAAAATAGGAAAATCTCTGGAAGAGTGGGCGTGGCCACGCTAAAAGTGGGCGTGGCCATGTCCTAAAATTTGGAGTGGGTGGGGTTTGATTTTAGTTCCACTCCTTTGTTGGTTTGGGGTAAAATTCAAATTAATTTCAGAGAACAAAGGGTTAAAAAATAGGATAATTGCCTCTAAAAGTGGGCGTGGCCACTCTAAAGTGGGCGTGGCCAGGGATTGAAATGATGATGGGTGGAGTTTATATTTAGCCACAACCTGTGGTTGTTTTGGGGTGAAATTTGATTAATTCCAGAGAAGAAAGGGTTAAAAAATAGGAACATAATATCTTAAAGTGGGCGTGGCCACTCAAAAAGTGGG
>NW_024367399.1:0-1673 GCF_014805655.1 Passer montanus
CTGCTAATACAGCACCATCCATCACTGACCCACAGCCAAGCCACAAACTTTTGCAAGCCTCAAATACCACTGGTGTTCCTCAGAAACCACCCCTTAGGCTGCGCCGCACGGAAACCACCAGCAGCTGAGCTGAAACAGTCAGGGCAGAAGCAAGTCAGAGCAAACAACCTTCGTAAAGTTTCATGACTTATTTAGATAAGGAAAGAACAAGGATTACTTGTATTTACCTGCTAAACTGATGACTGTGGCCAAAACCAGAACAGCAAAAACAGGGTGTGCACGGTAGCCAGTAAGCTCAACAATCCCATGGCAGCAAATGGGTGGACACACCGAAGAGGTGGTTGTGATACTAAATAGAGTATCCTAGGACATCCAAAGAGTGGATCCAGGGGACAAAGCTCACATTTACTAGCATAGACTCAGAATAGGTTGATAGCAACCATAGAGAGTATCAGCAACTCCTACGGCCTTAGAATTTCCTGCTACCTCAGACTTAGCCTTCCTGACTGCTTCATATCTTATCCTAAACACTTCCACACCAGATAACTTACCGGCAGCTGCTGAGGAGCAACTCCTACCAGGGCAGGCACTGCCAGCAGGAGACACTGTATGAGCTACTTGCTACAACCTGGTCCAGGACAAGAACTCTGTTAGTTCCCATCCTCCCTACTGTGTGTGTGTGGAAATAAAGCCTGTGTCCAGTTTTGTTCAAGATATGATTTCCTTTTTGCCTTGCTTTTCAATTACTTTCTACTTTTTTTTTCCCAGCTGAGACAATTTTTTGGGGGCTCTCACAGAAGGGCTGGATGACATCAGAGATGTCCAGGGTTGAAATTCCAAATATTCCAAAATCTGGGGCAAAGAGCTGCAGAGCTGAAATGGATGGGATGGCACAGCTGGGATTCCAAATCCACTAGGGCCTGTCTCCAAGAGCAGGATACAAAGAGCTTCGTGGGGAAACAAGAACTGGGAACAGGAAAGTCAGAGAAAAGATGATTTACTGCTCATGTCCGACATATGCGTGATTTCAATTTACAGCAAACAGCTGTCAACCACTCAACAGAAAACAATTAGTCAGGTTGTCCCTGACAACGTGACCCTCACAAATTTCACAGGAAATGATCAAGCTGCAGCTGGTGGAGGGACTGGCTGTAGTTCTACTTGTTACACTCCTACCCTGCCACCATCTGCTCTTTTGGCTCTCTGAGTTTTTGTGAAGGAGAGCCTGCAGACAGGAGCCTGGTTTGGAAGGGCACTTCAGAAGCTCTCCAACAGCCTTTTAGACATGCTGCACAGCCATGTGGAAACCCCACCCTGAGGTGGTAAAGCCAGAGGTCCCAGCAACAGCTAAGCTGCTGCTAAGTGCAAGAACAGGTAAGCAGGCTCATTCAAGAGTTATTCAGCAACTGCAGTACTCCAAATGGACCCAGCAGCAGGTTTGTACATGGCATGGCTGCACAGCATCAGACAGGCAGGAGATATGAAACATGTGAGTGCTGTATGTCCTGCTAGACCAGCCAGCCCCAGCTGACAGCAGTAAAGGAGTTGTGAAATGATTCACACTAGCTCCTCTCGACGTTCCTGATGATGGAAAATTGTACGAGGTCAGGAGACAGGGAATAAAGAGATTACCCCTATGAGGTTGCCCTTACAGGCAGCACAGCCTTGCAGCA
>NW_024367400.1:0-1673 GCF_014805655.1 Passer montanus
TTTTTTTTTCCTTCTCTTTCCTTTCAATTTTTTTTTTCTTTTTTGGCTATAAAATATATGCATCCACTAAATGTGATAATATTACTAGTAAACTTGAAAAAAACAACGCTATATTTTGGTTAGTTAAGGAATTTCTATAGAAAACTGAAAAAAAATTTCCCATTAAACAGAACAGGGCAATTTCACAACATAGAAAGTATTTTTCTCCCTTTTTCTTATTTCTGTAACTACCTTTTTCCTTCTAAAATTTAAAGAGAAGCATTAAAATATCTTTTAAGATATCATTTTATGTTTTCCAGTATGAAAAGAGATAGCAAAACTGAAAGAAAAACCTTCAAGAAGATTTAAGAATTTTAAATATTACTTCACTCACATGAATTCCATGATTTCTGAATCAAAATTTTAGAGAATTGTTCTGAGTATTATTTTGAAGCTTCTATTTTGTGGTTGTTTTTCATCTGATTATGATTCTACAATTGAATTAATAATGCCACCTGGTAGCAGGAAAACTGTAAGATTTCATAATGTTGGAAAATTTCCTTTATTTCTTTGAGTGAATTACAAATTAAAAAAGGAAAAATAAGTTGTTGAGCTATTTGGTTTAGGCTAGATGGTCATGGCAATCATCCCAACATGGATGCATTTTGTGTAGATCACAAGGCAGTTATATTCTGAAGATTACAAAACCACAGCCCACAGAAATGCAGTCTACAAGCAGTTAAGGCTACATTTAACCATAGACCATAGAAAAATTAATGCCAAGTGTAGCAACAGGTTTTGTACAGGAATCTGACTGAAAAAAATGTTACCAACTACTGCAGCTTGAGAAATATGAAAACTAACGAAAGTGAATGGCAAAAAAACTAACTAAAGTGTAGGCATACCTGTTGCTAATACAAAATATAGACAGCTTTAAGGTGTCCTGCATTTGAGAGAACAGCAGAGTTTTCTTGCAAAACTACAGCAGTGCTCTGAACTGTCAGACACTGACTTCGCAGACAACGCAGCACATAATTTGGAACTTGTACAAGTAAATTAAGACCACTTTGCTTTTGTTTTCAACAATCTTCTGTTTTCTTCTCATTAGTTTTGCTTCCTACTTCAATCTGATGGAAATTACTTTAGTCACAGGGGGCTGGCTCATCAGCTGTACTAGATTTGTGCTTAGTACATCTGGAGATAATGAGTTTGCAAAAGAGGCTTTCATTTCTTTCAGCTCACCATTACTCCACCCTAGGTGAGCCTAGGTCTGAGTCATTAAGTTAATGTCAGGTCTCAGAATCTACAGGCTAGCCACAAATCTGAGTTTTGCAGCCTTAGTATGCGCCTGGAAATGTACATTCTGATCAGGTTGTGCACTGGGGTATAACTCATGCTCCTTAGATAGATCTCAGCCCAACTGTGAGTCATGTATTTGCATGAAGTTTTCACTAGGTTTGTCCATATTTGTGGGCCCCACCAACTAGACTTTCTGACCAACTACTAGCTACATATTTTAGTGAGCAGAAACACTTTTGCCAGTGCCAGAAAGTAAGTTTCCAAGTAGAATGAATAATGAAAATACAGGCAAACGATTGATGTGATATAGAACTATGCAAACAAACAGGATTAATTTGTGCAATAACCAGAAGGAGCCATGGTGGTTATTTCACCGTAAGTGCTAGGGGAAGGAA
>NW_024367401.1:0-1700 GCF_014805655.1 Passer montanus
GAGAAAAATCCTGGGCAAAAAGATTTTTCTGAAAATATGAATGTGACAACTGCACACTCTTAAAAGGGGTTTTTGTTTGCCACATCACCTCTATGTGTTTATTTCTAAAGGAAACCTAAACATTGTTTTTATCATACTAAAAACTCAACAGAAATATTACAAAACATAAAACCAGGTGTTTAAGTTTCCTCCCTAAGCATGGTCCCTTACAGATATTCAGCTTATCATTAAATTATGGGAGCAGGGACTGTTGCCTACAATGCCACCAATCTCATACTCTTCCTTTATCTTCCATATCCATAAAGGCAGAACTGCAGGCATCACTCTCCTTACCTGAAAACTGAATGAAATTAATTTATCAATGTGCTAGTGTCATTATTTTCCCAAGAAAATAAAAGCCCCAGTGCAACATACAAGCAAAACATCCACTGGCAGCATACATCCTAAAAAAGAGATTTCTGCAGATTCCTGGGATACTAAGTTGCAGACTAGAAACCATGTAGCATTTTATTTTCAAACCTCTTAACTGTGAAATTCTCTTAAATAAAATTCTGCATTATTCTGAGATAAGTATGAAATCATGATATGTAATAATTACATTTATTTTTCACGGCGTAAGGGAAAAATTGTGATGGCAAATAGCTTCATTCCTCCTGCAAGAAGAGCCCTCACACCAAAAACATAGCACAAAAATACTGCTGGTTTTTATAGATATGCTGCAAATGCCTGTAAGGCATTGCGTGTTTCCTTTAATAAACACTGGTTAGACACAAAATGTGACTCGTGCCTGAGGGCAATTACATTTCAGAAGGAAATATGCAGGTCCTTTTCCATTTTTAAGGCATTAAGGGATGCTTGAGACAATCAAATTACTGTTCTTAGACCTTTAAATCAGAAATTTATTAAAGGTGCTTCATGCAGTCAAATGATGTGTCAATAATGGACAGCTTGAGTTGCAGCTGTACAGGGCAGGAGCTGCTGAGGAAATTAATTATGTGCTTTTTAGTGCACTTTGTGTGGTACTTTGTATTACGTTTCTAAACTCCAAGGAAGGTATACCACTATCTGCAAGACCAGCTTCTCATCTATGCTGTCAAATACAGCAAACTTGAGGCAGATATGAACTCACAAAAAGCTGAATTCTAAGCCTAAAGATACACTGGGAGAATTATTTGATCATCTTTCACTGCCTTTGGCTTCAACACAACCCTACCAGCAGCATGGTATATATTGCAAATATATCAATTCTGAACAGAAATAAGCCTTAACTGAAATAATCCAACACTTGATGAAAATATCAAATTTAGAAGTTTTTTGTCTTCCACTTGTATTAAAACAAATAGGAAGGTGGAGAGCAAGGCTTGTTCCCATGCTGCTGAGAAATCCCTTTTTAATTTAAAAACTACAGGAAAAGTGAAATGACAATTAGTTTTGGATTTTGAACGCCCACACTGGCGAGTACTTAATGAAAGTCAGGCAACATCACCTTCCACAGGGAGAATTTTGTTCTGACCGTGTGCTCACCAAACACTTGACTCCAGCACTGATGAGCCTGGACACTCCAGGGCAGCTGATCAAACACAGCTCACCTCTGGAATTTTTATCATACTAAAAACTCAAAAGGAATATTACAAAACATGAAAAGGGGTGTTTACGTTTCCTCCCTAAGCGTGGTCCCTTACAGATATTCAGCTTATCAT
>NW_024367402.1:0-1666 GCF_014805655.1 Passer montanus
CATGAGCCTGGCTTAGAGGGAATTCCTGCCACAAGAGAGAGCACAGCCAATAACCAAAGGAACGATTCCTGCTCCAAGCAGCATCTGATCAAAATTATCGATCATCTGTCGGGCACAGCCAAGTGCCACTGAGGCCAGAGCAGCTCTGCATGAAGCAAGGAGACAGCTCAGACTGATCAAATCACAGGGTTGGAAGGGAAACAAGGATAAGACAACAACTGAGCCCGAGTGCCAGGAAGAAAAAGGAAAGAAGAACATAGTACTTAAATCCAACAGAGAAAGAAAAAAACACGGAAGCAAATCAGCTGCTGTTGAACTTAGCTGTTAGTTCCTTTGGGCTTTATGAAAACATACAACTGGAGAACAATCTCTATTATGTATCCAAGTGTGTCCTGATAATCTCATCAAATCAGGAGAAACATCAATACCAAATCTTGATTGCACGCGATTTCAAATTGGAGAATTCCCAAAGGGTGGAAGAATAGTATGGAGGAATGATTTTAAAATCATACTTTCCCAGTTAATTGTTCTCTTCACACCCTGCCTGCCAGAGGATTGTAGTAGGTAAGCTAAATAACAATTACTCCCTTTTTTCCAATGACATTTTCTGAGCTATTTCACAGAACAGCATGTGTATCATGGAAACATAAACCTCGAAGATCTTGCACTAGGTCAGGACCAACTGTAATTTGTCACCTCTTATCTCCCTTTCACTCTCTTCTGGCACTACTATGCTCCTGATGAGAGCTTGTCTTAACTGCCTTCATGCCAAAAAGTGTTAATTGCTTCACCAGTGGAAAGATTCTAGCTCTCCCTCTGGCAGGTGAAAATAGGGCAAAATGAAACATCATCAGTTCCCAAGGAAACAGGTCCTTGCTTTGTACTTCTTATGCTTTGTACAGCAGCTTTTGGAGACTGAATAGGGTTTGCCATTTTTGAATATACTACAGACTATCATTTTCACATCTGCTTTCACCATGTAGATAAAGTTTTAGTGTATTAGAAATTGCTCAAGCAAATGAACAGTTATGAAGTCCCTTAATTTTGTGAAGATTATATTATGGAGCTGTTACAGCAAACTCTAGTCCCTTTCTGCCAAAAAGCCAGCTGTAAAATCTCAATTCTCCAATATACAATTCTGAATTTTTAATTTTACAGAACATTGTCTTATCCAAGAAACTAAATACATTATTGATACTATTGCACAAGATCTAAAGAATTAGCCATCTAAAAGAAAATTAGACAACAACATTTATTTTTAATGTGTTATAGAAAAATTCTCATGTGAAAGTTCATGTAATTTGAATCACCATCTTGTTTCTTTCTGCCTATTCTTAAAAAAATCCCACCAATGTTGTCACAGAAATTAAAACAGTGCACCCATATGTATGCACTTCTACTCATGATGCTACTGAAAAAAATGTAAATATCTTTGTCTTAAATAAATATGAGTGATCTTACAGTGAACACATTTTTATGAACAGGTGAGTACATATAGAAAACCAGAAACACAAGATAACACCAATTTAGAAAATTGAGATTCCATGGCAGGCAGTGTTTGACTTAATTGTGACAGTATATTTTGCTGTAAACTATTGAAATTTCTTCTCAGTTAGATGGATTCTCTAGACTGCTGAGGCTGCCAGACCAGAACATAGTCCACCTG
>NW_024367403.1:0-1631 GCF_014805655.1 Passer montanus
CCCGCCCCTGTTTCCTCCCCACTTTATAATATGTTGCACAAGCCAACCTGGGCTATTCAGTTGGCTGGTCTGCTTGGGTTCCCTGTGGATGTCCTTGAAGTTGTCAAATAAGCTTGGATTTTGTCCCCAACTGGAGTCTGCTCTCCTCCTTCTACCGACATCCCATCGTGTCTCACCCTGCAAGGTGAAAGCCTCGGCTGCCGTCCCGAGGAACGGGAGAGTGACCCCGCCACTCGCAGGGCCTGAGCCAGCGGGTCACTCCAAGTGCTGAGGCAAGGTGGCAGGCAGTAACAGCTGTGTTTGCATAAATATTCGGTTTTTTATTTCTAATGTGACCTGAATAAGTTTACTTCTCCCACTTCTCACCCAAATGTTTTGTCATCACATCACTACCCAGAGAGGTAAAGCAGTTGTACTCTGCGTATATTTATATCATTAACTGCTGTAAAATACAACATATTGTGCCCCCTGGCCCTTATTCTACTGGTGTTTGCAAGGCTGTATTTGCACTCCACATGTGCTCAGCTGTGATACATTTAATTTCCAGTGAGCAAGAGCACCTGGTCAGAGCAGACAGTGCATGGTGAGACCTGTCCTGTCCCTCAGCTGCGCTTTGGCTCTGCACACACTGCTCTTGACTTCTCATCTGTTTGCCATCTGCAAAATTATCATAATACCTGCTGCTCTCACGGAGCTGCTGGGAGAGTTAATGAGTGTAGTATGAAGCACTCTGGGCTCTCAGATAAAATCAATGTTATTAGAATCATGTTTTTGTTTTTCTCCTCAGTGAGTTCAGGTCATGCTGGGACCAAGCCTTTTCAGTAATGCTGGCAGCATTCACAGATGCATTTAGACTGTTTCTGAGAAAAGACTGACTTCATCTCATTGATGAGACAGAAAAATAACTTGCAAATAAAACTTTGGAAATAATTGAATAGGGAAGTTCATGGAAAATTTATAATGTAGGACTGTTTTTTAGCCTCATTGAAGGTGTTTATTAACTGTTAAGACTGTTTTATGTTTATCCACAGAAACGTGTAATAGGTATTTTTACGGGCCAGTATTTTTCTGACAAGTTACTTCTACTTTAATCTCTCAAAATACTGCAATTTTACGTGAAGATATTTGATTATGGTATTAATATATGATTATTATTACCTGAAAAAAGTTATGTGTAATATGTAGGTTATGATTAGTATTTAAGAAACACTTTAGAATCTTTCCAATTGCAACACTTATTGATGCCAAATGTAAATCAAATGGCCACAGTCTGAGAGAAAGTAGGTGAATACCCAATTTATGTTGCCATTACAACTGCCTCCTTCAAATGGAAGCTTAAAAGGCTCTCCATTATCAGTCCTGGCTCACCAGGCAGGTCCCCGAGGACTGAAGGTGCCAATGTAATGCCAATCCAAGAAGAACAGGAATGAAGGCCTGGGAAACTCCAGGCCTGTCAACCTGGCTTCAGTGCCTGGCGAGATTATGGAACAGATCATCCTGAGTGCCATCACACAGAACCTGCAGGATGGCCAGGGGATCAGAAACAGCTGGCACAGCCTTAGGAAGGGCAAGTCCTTCCTGACTGATCTGATCTTCTTTTGTGACCAAGGGACCTGCCAATAGATGAGGGG
>NW_024367404.1:0-1660 GCF_014805655.1 Passer montanus
TAAAATTCAGTTCTTCTGCTTGACATGAACAAGAGAAATAAAATAAATAAGATACATCCTTTATGATTCTGTTAACCACTCCCTGTAATTCCACTGTGGATCAATTCTGCTCTTGCTTTAAGTAGCATTGGTGTAGCTCATTCAAGCACGTGCCTGGTATGCACTAACCATGCAAATTATTCATCCTGCTTTACAAATATGACACCTGGAATAAACTCTCAAATATCAGTAGGTCTCTGCCCAAGGTACATTCACGCAGGAACATTTTGCTGCTTGCCAGAACTCACATTTGCACAAAGAACCCCCTCTGAGAATGTAATAGCACAGTGTAATGGAATTTGCGACTTTCACAGAGGGGAAAATAAAAAAAAAATATAAATCAGCATTTTGGCTTGGAAGACATTTTGTCAAAAAAACCCTCATAACTAGTATCAGGAAGAAACATTCTGAGCAAACTATCCCTCAACCACCTCAATTTCAAAGATTTATGAGATTATTGAACAAATTAATCTGACTTGTTCAGAGCTGTACTGTCTATTTCATCAGCATACATTTGCAGACATTCTGAGACAGTTTACACATATACAAGGAAATACAACACATTCAAATAATTTAGATCCACATTACATGCAATGGTAAAGCATATTAGCATTTTAATTTTATGGATCGAAACCAGAGTCCTACAACTTCCAAATACATTAATAAAAGGTAGAAAACCAAAGAAAACAAATCCCTTCCCCATGCCGCAAAGCAGGTACAAAGCTGTTCTGCTGAGCTCTCTCACCCTGTTGGTGACATGAGCCCCAAAAACAGTCTTCCCCATACAGATCATGAGAAAAATCTCTGCATTACCTATTATTGCTATTTAAATTTTCTATTATACCATGTGCTTAGAAACAATCTGTTGTTTGTCATCCTCAAAGTGTGTGAAAGAGAATTCACACCTTTTGTAATAAACAGGCATTTTTTTCCAGCCCAAGCCATGTTTGCAAACTTCTAAACTCTTTTATACTGAGGAGAAATTATAGTGGCATGACAGCCTTAACCACAGCAGCCTGAAAAAATGCAGAATGAAATAAATTATGTTTTTTCCAATATTACCTGAACTTGAAATTAAACTGAATAGGTAATATAGCATAGTAAACTCATGTTCATATAGCTATTTTGAACATTTTATAAAATCAGCCTCTGTTCCTTATTGAGCTTTGAAACTCTTCTAACAGTTGTATGACTATGCATTTATGAGTCAGGGCATTTGAACATTTTACAGAATTTTGCCCTATTCTTGTTCACTGGAAGAATACTTGGGGGAAAGTATGCCAATTTTAAAACACAAATGGCAAAATACCCTTTTATTTTTTTGTTGTTGTTGCTAACAGTGAAATGCAAACACACTTATCTTCTGTAGTTAAGCAATGAAGATGCTATTTCCATGTGCAATAAAGCCCAGTAAGTTGTTCATGAACTAACTGAAGTGACTGTCAATTCAATTACAGAGCCAGCCTCCCAAATATACAAATCAATCACACTGACTCAAGATCTGAATATTTTTCCTTCGATATAAAATAAAACAGTAGATTAGAGTTGAAATAAGACATTTATTTAGCTTGAGTCTGTCATCTTTAGTTGAACTGTACATAATATTTCAACCCTCAAAAAA
>NW_024367405.1:0-1661 GCF_014805655.1 Passer montanus
TCACTGGAGCTTGGCCTTGCAAAGTGTTCCTGTTATGGGAGGAGGAACTAATGCAGATTATCAAGGAGAAATTAAAGGAATTGTGTTAAAAATAGTGAACGAGATTGGATTATTCAACTACAGGGTAGCACTATTACTAATATTGTCAGTTTTTAAAACAATTGGAAGAAAGGACATCCATCTCAAATCACTGCTGTTAGTAGAGATAAAGGGTTTGGGTGCAGCAGTCCTAATAATGGATATAGAGTGTGGCTCCAGAAGCCAAAAGGCCCTCCTGAGGCAGTTGAAGGAACAGCTTCTGGGAAAGACAGCACTGTTTGAATCCTGAAACCTGGGCAGGAACAATGGGAATGTGTCCCTGCAGCCAAGTGTTCTGGGTGAGAGCAAGTAGATATTACAGGAGATTGTTTTACACATGCTGCCAGACCAAATCTCCTTGTTTGCCTCAGTGGCCCCTTTGGAAAATGCTCTAATCCACGGGGCTCCACGTGAACGCTGCTGTGACACTGAGGGACTTCCACACGAATTCCATCCAGGAGCCTGGGTGCCCTCAGGGACTGGGACCCGGCCCCCTTCCAGACAAAGGGGAAAGGACCCCATCAAGCTTTGTTATCCACAGACAACATGGTAAAGCTGAACAGCAAAGGACATGGGGGCATTATTCTGGAATTAAAAAGGCAGCAGCTCCATGGACAACAGAATTATTGTTCCTAACCCAAATGAGACTGAGGAAAAAGAATGATTAACTGTGTCACTGAAGTACTGCTGATGTCTGTAAGTTGTGTCTTGAGAGTCAGCCAGAATCTTTGTTTGCCACAAACACCTCTAGAGTTTCACCAAGGATTAGTTATTACATTCTTATGAGAATGCTAAGATCAAAGTAGCCAAAATACTCAATATAACTAATTGCTGGAAATGTTCTTAGCTGATGTTGGGAGGAATGGCGTTCCCTTGGAGGGCCCAGGGAGGAGCCCTGGATCCATCAGCAGCCCACAGTGGGAAATAGGAAATCAGACCTTTGGTACTGGGAATGGGAGCTGCTGGGTGTGTGGAGCACACACCCAGCAACGCCTTCCTAAACGATGGTTTGGGTCCTGCTTCCAGACAATGCTGATGCCTCCCTTGAGGGTATTTTGGCAACAATCACAAGGAAGAGTTGGGGCCAAGAGAACATTTTCCACCCAAGGAGTGCCTTTAGTCTCAGAAAACCAAAGATTCTAGTTCACCCTGTGCTCCATGTGCACTGCCTCATCCTGTGGATCTTACAGTAAAGGGCTTAATAGATTATTAGAAGAAATAGCAAATGATGCTGTTAAAATATCCAATAGCACATCCCAGGAGCTCCAACAAACACAAATGGGGCTCTACAGAACTGCACAGCCTGGGATGATCTGCTTGCTGGCCAGGGAGGAACCTGGGCTATCACAGGACAGGAATGTTGCAATGCTATCAGTGCTGGGTTTGAAGTCTAACAATCAGGAATCACCCTGACAGAATAAGCAGTAGGAGAATGACAGCAAGAAGAAAATTCTTTTGGGTGGGATTGGCTTCCAAATTGGAGGCTGCTGTGAAATGTATTCATGGCAGTCACTGTGATGATGGTGATGTGAGCACTTGGTGAGTTATGATTCTGTGTTAGAGTTGTTGTGACACCTTGTGCT
>NW_024367406.1:0-123716 GCF_014805655.1 Passer montanus
TCTGTGCACAGCCAGGACAGAGCTGCTTTTGAGTTTCAGCTGTGAAATACCTGTGGTGTGCCAGAGTTAACTGGGGAATGGAGGGACAGGGATTTCAGGGAACAAGTACCTGCTCCTTAGGGAGAGGAGTTGAGAGACTGCACCTTAAACCCTCATTTCTCCTTAGGTGTGTGTGCAGTGTGATGTGCTGTTCTGTGCACAGCATGGCAAGTAAGAACATCCTTGCTGTCGGTTTGGAGATTTCAGTGTTTCACCCCCACCTGTCAGAACACATCTCTCAGGCAATGGAAAGGACTTTTAGGATTATTAGGTAAGTCACTGCATTATTAGATATGTTTTTGAATATATGGGCAGAGCTGTCATTTTATAAGTCTGTCAGATGGCAGGAAACAACAGAGAATAAGGGGAAAACCATCAGTTCCCACCTTCATATAGCTCATATTGCTCAATTACCCCCCACTTGTAACTGGGAATTTAGAAGTATGAGTATTGTTAAAAAAGCCTTGGCACTGTTTACAGCAAACATCAGCTGCCATTGGAAAGCTGTGGGCAATCCAGGACATCCTGCACTGGAAATTTGGACAGAGATCCCAAAGAACCTTGGGCTTAACACCAAGTTCTGCGTTTCCAGTCTGCACTCACTGCTGGAGAATGGATATTTGCAGAGCCTGAGCTACAGTGTCTTTGTAAGTTAAGCAATAAATAAAAAATTAATTCATAATCCTGGTGTATTCTTCAACTCAGAATTAAAATTTTCATGTCTTTTCCACTTGTAGATCTACTTCTACCACAGTCAGTGATGTTCTATTCTGATCACCAGGTGTGCAATTTGGTAATGTCCTGTTGTATACGTTGAATGTGAAGGCACACAAGAGAAAATGTGACTCCCCATTCTGAGAAGAAGAGTTCTGTGAGATATTAGGACTTGAGTTAGTTTACACTAACTCAGGGGCAGAACAGAATCCTCTCAGAAGGTGACACAGAATTAATTCTGCAGGCAGGGCCATTTCCACCAGATCTGCTCCACATCATCTCCATACTAAGACTGATAGCCATACATTGCAACACATCTCTCACCACAAGAAGCACTATTTCATTCCAGAAACATTCCATCCTGCACTAAACGATGGCGCTGAGAAACTTCACTGACAGTCCATCTAAATTTCTCTTCTTATTCCACTGTTTTACATGATGGATTTGGTCTCCTTAATCCCATCTCACAGATTTAGACAAGAATTCTTTTACTAACTAAGAAGTCACATAAGGGGTTCATTTTTTGCAGGCAGTGCAAAAGATGAATTATAAACATACACTAGAAACATCCTCTGGACCAGATATTCCTATCAAAAGCAGATAAACATGAATAGATCCTAGATCAAACAAGGGATTCAGGGTACTTGGGGTTCAGTTGTTTTGATTTAACTATCAGCTTGTCTACAGGAACAAATCAGTTGTAAAAAGTAAAAGTTCTTAGCAGAGATTTTTTTTTGGGGGGGGGTCCATGCAATGCTCTAAATTTATTTTTGTCCCTTACCACAATATTTTCTGTAAATTGATCAACTGTAACACAGAAACTCCAGGCAGAAAATTGATTAACATAAAAAATCCATGGCTAAGGCCTCTCCCTCAACTCTGGAACCACCATATATGATACAGCCTTTTGTAAGGAAGGGGCATGGTACCACCACAGTGATGTTTCCATAACCAAGGTGCAGATGTGAGATGAATGGCCAAGATGAATCCCAAGATGAAGGAGTGCCTCAAGAGTAAAGTAAACTGCAAATCACCAGGAAACGAAAGAAAAAATACCCAGGTATGTTCATGCACGGGCACGCACACTGATATTTCTCAAGGTGGACCGGTTTGATAAAAATTATGACCTTTTTTCCTCCAACCTATTTCATTTTCCAGTACTAAAAATATTGCAAGAGCCTGAGGCGTAAGTCAGAGCAAGCCTCCATTATCACTCCAGAGACTTGGCAACTTTGCTCGTTAGGCCTCCTAGGATCTGACTGAGTGACCTTGTGTGGTGGGAAGGCACAGATGGAGTCTGTCAGTAAATCTTGTTAATGTAGCAAGTATTCCTACTGCTAGATGAGGTTTGCACCTCCTACGAGCGTTTCTAGCCCCAGTAAACAACCACTGTTCCCTCCTCCCACTGTCAGCCCCTTATTTCATGCCACCAGGTACTCCAGCACTTCTTTTTACTGTCAATTACCAAAAAAAAAGAGAACATCTCGCTGTGAGTGTAGGATGATCTTTCTCTCAAAGGCAGCTGTGCACCTCACTTCTAGAGAAGCTGATGTTTGCTTTTAAATTTGGATGTGTTACCTGATAAACACTAAAGCTTTCTTCTGCTGTGAGTCTTTTCCTGAGCTTGAGAAATAATTCCATGCAGTTTTCTACTAAAGTCATACTCACACAGTTGTACTATACAATATAAATAACTAATATATAAGTAATAAATAAAAGGTTTATCTATGAGCCATTTTTAAATGGTCTAAAATTTCAGGATGTAGCCTATTTAGTTTCAGTGAGAAAATAAAAAACTGCTTTAAAGTTCATTCAGCTTCTAAAGGGCAATGCTAAAAATGTGACACCACTTTGATTCAGTGAATGCCTTTGGGTAAAAGAAGAGGGATACAACAGTAACTGAAATATTTAAGTAAAATTCAGTGTTGTGACCCTGAACACCAGGACAAAATTCACTTTGTATAAGCCATATTTCTAAGTGCAATAAGCTGTACATATAAGTGATATTTTCTAAGTGTTTTGCACTGCTGGAGCCCAGTGGCAAAGCTAAGAGTGGCTAGGGACTCCCATTTTTCAGTTTTGCCTTCAGATTTATTTACTGAGTTTCCAATCCAAATGCAGATGTGAAGACATCATTCCAAAGCAACAGCTTTGCAGATTTTGAAATGATGCTCCATCCTGCTTTGCAGGTGAAAGAATCAAGCTTGAAACCAGACACTGGGTTGGATCTCTAGTGTCTCTTCCCTGACCACTTGATTCTACAGGCTAGTTCAGGCCTCCAGCACTCAGAATTTTAAGCCTGAATAAAAGGAAAAGTAGCTTTCTGCTTGCCTGTGCCTGTCCCTGCAGGAGGGGCTGGCTGCAGGGTGGTCTGCAGCACCTGATGGCTTGGATTGCTGAGATAGAAGGAAGAGAACAAAGAGAAGGAACCACATGGCTTTTACTTCTGCCTTTCCACCCCTCATCCCTCTTCTAAAAGCCAGCAAGGCTCTGCAATGGAAAGCCAGCACTGCTCACAGCCTTACTGAGGCTTATAGTGCCTGCTTGTTTGTTTTTAAATATGATAATTTATCTTATTCCATGTGTGTTTCTGCCAAATTCTTGTTGCTTCCAAGGTTCCAACACTTTATTAGTTAAAACTCCTCTGTGCTGCTCGCTACTGTAGGGATTATGAAAAGAAATTAAATTTAGGGCACCAAAGATCATCACAGGCAGAGGAATAAAACCTCCCTGCAAGCTTAATTAAAACAAGAAGATGGGCTGATAACAGATAATATTTTGCTAACTAGGCACCAAAGGTAGGAGAAGGTAGGCCTGCAGAAAAGGACACACTATTATTATTAAAAAATGCATAACATTACAATATATCATATTATATTACATACTATTATTATTAAAATATTTAAGTTGCATGGAAGGTGATGTCCAGATACTGATACCACAGGAATGGGAAAGGCTTCTCAGGATCTTATGGGAAAGAGATGAGCAGAGTGTGTTAAAGAGATAAATGGGACAGAGGAATATATTCTAGGCAGAAATATGCTGGAAATGTTTTGAAGCAGAGTCCTGGCAAAGTGTTTTCAACATTGTTGTTAGTAGGGTTTGAATAACATGTATTCCAGGTGTCCTGCCCTGCATTACCATTTCTGTAGGTGCCTGCAGTAATGAAGGACCAAGCCTTGGCAATTCTCCCTGGTAAGAGTCTGTTCTCATGGTTAAATGACACAGCCATGGAAGTGGAGCCTCAGATTGCTCCTGCATCTCTGCAGACACACATGCAGAGAAAATATTCTGGTCCTAGGAAAACACCATTCCCTTCAACTGATAGACCTGAATGCAATGAAAGCCTGGGGTAGCTGGAAGAAGTGAAATTCAGATTGCCTTCATTTTATCAAAATAAAACTACTTTTTTTCCCCCTACAGAAAATTCATAAGATGTTTCCATTACTAGTTGATTTTACCCAATTCATCTGAAACCACACAGATTTTTTGGTGAGGTGTTGTTTTTCATTACATGCAAATGCAATTTTCCCTGAAAAAAAATTCTCCATTTGTACTGCATTATTCTTTTTGGTTTTTTTACCTAACTTGCTAAATTTAGAAATGGAAACCTTCAGCAATGAATAAACTCTTCTCAGACCAAAAAAAACTAATGCAAGGACTGTACTTTTTGTCTCTATGTTGAGTTTCTCTATTGAGCTATACTTGACAAATACTTGAATTATTGAGATGTTAGTTTCTCAAACACAAAAACAAATTTGCCACCGATTATGGTCACCTGCAGTTGTCCTGGAGCAAAATTTTGCTTCCCGAGGCTGGATTTGCTGCTAACTGTACAAACTTATTTACTATTTATTTGTTGAAATAACCGTGCTTATTTCTGTAAATTGGGATTAGGACTAGTTTATTTCACATCAGTAGTGGGTAGCTCAAAAAATACCCATTATATGTTTTCTGATTATTAAAAATACTGAAGGGGAAATAAAAATTTATCACTACATCAATAATTTAACCATAATTCTTTACCTTCCTACAGGCCACTCTCAAGACCTTTAAAGCAAGCTCTGAGGGCAAAGTCAATGAGTTGTGTTTTGGAAGGCTTCTGATTTCATTTAAATCCATGCAAATCCAGTGTAACACCATTCAAGTGTATTGATAATTGAAAACTTTCAACTGAAAGTAGTTTTATATGTGGGGAAAATAGTATTTTTTTAATAAAACTAGTCATACTTCTTACAAAAAACCCAGACAAAGAAGAACAGCGGTCTGATTTTCATAGGAAATTTTAACAAAAAAGTGATGTAATATTACTTCTCTGTATTCTCATATGGAATATAAAATAATCCTACAGGAATCTGGAGCTTGTTAATGACTGGCATCAGCTCCAATGTCCTTGATATGTGTCATGGCATGGATTACTGCTCAGATCAATGCAAAGCAATTTCCAATCAAGGGAAAGCACTGTCCATTGGTTTGTTCTGCTACATTTTCAGAGAGTACCCCTGCAGCCTCCCATGGATTTGCAGCTGCTCAATTACAGCCTAATTGCATGACCCCTGTAGAGTGACACCCAAGGAGTGCTCGTGGTACATGCTGACATTCAGAACAAAGCAAAAAAGCAAATACAGTGAAGACTGCAGTTCACACAGGAAGGGAAAGCAGATCATGTGAAAATAAAGATGTCATTCTATCATACAGTTGTCACACATGTTCTTGTTTACAAATCTCTAGGGTGTTTGTGTGGCTCTAAAATGCCCCCTCTGCCCATCAACTTATCTGAAGACACACAGAAACACTGTTCATTTCTTATCTACAGGAGAAAGAATAAACCAGAAGGAAAGAAAACAACCAGTAGCTTTCACAGCAAAGTTCCTGGAGAATCTCCTTGTTAAAACCAAGCAAACACCTTTCAGCAAGGCTAGTGTGCTAGACAGCATTACGAGTCACTGGAGAAATTGGAAGGCACCTTCAATCTTCTAGATATGCCAGATTTGGGAATATTTACTGGAATAGAAACTGGCCAAAAGCAGCAATTTTATGGCAGGTAGCCTTCAGACCTCACCACATGCCACCAAACACACCTGGTCCAGGGAATAATCCCTTTTGTCACACATAATTGTATTGTGGAGTTACAGGAAATTGCTTGGACAGAGAATTTCTACCCAGTTCCCAGGTCTGTCTCCTATGATGCTTCAAATCAGGTTTAATTATTCCATTTTTTTTTTTTTTTTTGGCAGCAGGTTGTGATGGTTTTATGCCAAAAGGTTTGAAGAAAGCTCACTTTTAATGCACATTTATAGCATGGCTTTAGGTATTTTACTGCTTATTTGAAACAATATTTGGACATTTTGCTATCCACTTTGGAAAACTATTTTATATACATTTCACACTACATCCATCTTAAGGGATGTCTTAAAGAAATTACTGTAACTTAAGGAGCCAACAAACAATATATATATAAATGATGTATGCAAAAATAAGACAATGGAGAGCTAAGAAAATAATTCCATCAGTCTATATCATCTTTTTCCAGACTAATGTTTTAAAAGAGCAGCACCTTTTTCTTTGTGACAAGGCTTTTCTCCATGCCTAATAAGATTCTTCTATGTCCTAGGAGTAACCCATGCAATTTGAAGAAACAGGTGAAAGACAAAAAGATAATATAATGAAAGTCATAGACTGACAGGGAAAGAAAGAGTCTGTAAAGCAGAGTTGTCATATTACCATAATTTCTGTCACTGATCTAATACAGAACATGGTTCTTCAAAATATTCACCACATTTTCAGTACATGAGCCAATCCTTCTTTCTTAGAAAGTGTGTTTAGTGCTTGTGTAGCTACTAAGATTCAAGCACACACTTCAGATGCATGTCTCTAAAAGCATTGCTGCCAGGAAGTGAAGTTTGGAACAAGAACTGCATCCTCACATATCACAGAAGAAGAAAACATTTGTGGGCAAGTTTATTTTAAAACTAAGGATTTTTTTTTAATGTAAAAAGCACTAAAATACTATAACTGACAGCAAAACACACTTTCTCATATCAAACATTCTGAGCCAGTTTCAGATTTAAACAAAATTTCCAACTATTGCTATATGGAATATGACAACCTCAGTGGTGCTGACCATTTGCAGTCACCTAAGTGGTGTGGGGAAAACAGAAGGGATCATGATTTCTTTTTCCAGGTGTCACCCCATACCCTAACTTTGCAAATTCTTCAGACTTTCAAAATAGAAATGATAATGCGTCTTATCTATCTTCTTCTCATTCTGCAGCTAAACCAGTTTGATTATCTTATATGTTCTGGCCTCTTCTCTCCTTGCTTGCAGAGTGGAAGAATGGGGAGCCACACACCCCCACACTGCAGTTTGAGTGTTGCTGCACTTTCCTTGGGCAGGATTTGGTACCACGAGAGTGCAGAGCCTGGAAGAGAGACCTGAAGTTCTTACAGCAGGCTGCATTGCTAAACAGCCACAAACCATTGTCTTGCTGCATGTACATGCTGAAATGAACGTTTGCAGTTCTGTCCAGTAACAGATAACCATGAGAACTCTTATATCAACTGCATTTGGACAAAGCAGAGGAACACTCCTTCCTAGTGATAGAGAAGACATTTGTAGCCTCCATCTGCTGCTGAACACACAAGCCAGGCTTTCAGCCTTTTGCTCTCTGTAGGGAGCTGGTACAAGTCAGTCACCTTAGACTGAGACACATCAAAGGTCTCAAAGGCTGGAATCCTTTCCACCCTTCAGGGAGCAGCACTGAGCCAGCCAGGAGTTAACACATAGTGCTTCCAGCACGTTTGCAATTCCAGGACTCCCTTTTGTTTTGCATGAACACCCATAAACATCCATACCTGTATGAGTCTGGCTCTGACCCACCCATTCAGCACTCTGCCTCATGTTTCCCCAGCCTCTCCCTCCAGCTTTTGTGGGCAAAGCACCCTGTGCACCCAGGCGTTTTACAGAGCCACACTGAGCCTGCTGAGCCTGTCAAAACAACTCTTTTGTTGTGGGAGCCATGAATATGTTTTTTCTCTCCATGGGGAAAGTCTCAGACACACGAGTGGTTTCTGAGTTTTAAATTGTACTGGACACAGGAGGTTTTACAGAGGTCACCCACTACTGATTAAAGAGAATAGCTTTCCTTCTATGCTATAATTTAATCCATTGTTCCTGTACCTCCACTTGCTAGGCCTGTTATTACCTTTTTCCCCAACCCTTTTCTACAACGTCCTTCTCTCTACAGATCTAATTCAAATACTTTTACTAATGCCATTATATGATTTTCTTCTGAATAGGGAAAATGTTTTGACTAAAAACCTTGACATTATGCTCAGAATAATCTACCAATCAGTTTCTCAGATGACAAGCTGATAGAAGGCAGCATGTATCTAAAGAGTTTACAATCATATCCCTGTGTTATCTTAATTAATGCAGTAAGACCTGTGCATAGAATTCATTCTTTTAATAAGATATTGACAGCTGACCTCATTTCTCCATGGCATTTTAAAAATGCATTTATTGTGCTGCAACCAGTGTGCAAACTTAGAGAAACTCTCTATTACAGAAGAAATTCACATATTGTAATATTTACTTATAATAATTAGTCTCAAGGTGTTCTGAAAGATACAACCAAAGGAATAGAATGAGAGTCCATGAAGACAACAATTGAGTGTGCTGCAAAACAAATGCTTGTGGTATTTATCATGCTTTTCATGCATGAAAGGGAAATAAAGGCCTTCTACATCAACCATTCCTGTTGCTATTCCTCTTTTAAAATTTGTTTTCCTCTGGCCAGTGGTTTAAGTTTGGTTAGGATAGAAAGAAACAGAAGAGGAAAGAAAGGAAGAGAGGAAGGAAAAGGAAGAAGAAAAGGAAGAAGCTTCTGCTTCTTACTTATTAAATTTTTTTAGTGAGGAGTCCATAGCATTCTATAGACCTAGGTGACACACACTTTGAATTGTATAAGCAATAAAAACCCATTACTGTGGCCACAGGCAACTCAATTTAGGAGTTGTAAAAATACTTGAATATGAGAAGCTGGAGTTATAATTTATTGATTTGAATGGAGGTTTGTGTTTCAAAATGGCCATTCCACTAGCCAACGTTCTGATCTGACTGCTAACCAAAGCAAACCGAACAAGTAAGATGACCTTTTGTTTTGTACTTTAGTGGGTTTTTAGCTTATCCGAAAAGGCCCAAATTAATTATAGTTATATCACCTACACAGACTCGGAAAATCTTGTAACTACTCTCTGGTACTAATAGTAAAGCCATGAGAGATTTTGCCACCCTGCTAGACTTGTCCCATCTGAGTCAGATGGTTTGGTGTGAAGCAGGGTGGCACCTCCACAGACAAGGGGCGTGAGTCAGCCCCACTGTGAATGCCCTTGTGGGGCACAGCTGGGAGGGACATTGGCCCAAAGTGCCTTCCCAGGGAGCTCCAGCTGCTCCTCCCTCCAAGCTGAGCAGGATTTCAAGCTTGAGAGCTGTCCCGAGCTGCTCTCTGTGGCCAGGTGGAGTTTGCCTGTGTGAGATGGGGCAGCTCACAGCCAGGCTGCTGATTTCACCAAGTCAGCTTCTTTTCCATCTGCCTCTTGGGGCTGCACCGGTGCTCTCTCTTGTCTTTCATGCTTCACAGAGGGATGCTTTTACTATTAAGCCAAAGGCTTCCTCAAAAACTGTGTCTTTCTGTGGAGCATGAAAAGCAGCAGGGAAGAGCAAAGCACCTATGGCTCCTGGGGAAAAGCTGGCAGGTGGTGAGAAGCCAAATCCTCTGTACACTGAAGTTAAATGTCTCAGATGGAGTGAAAGGACAGATGGAGCAGGACAGAAAAGCAGTTCCAATGTTGTATAGCACTGAAGTTTGGAAAAGGGATACAAAATTTAGCAAGAATGTGACCAATGTGACTGGAGACATCAAGGGATGGACAGATTTTTAATCTACATCCTCACTCAAACCAGATGGTGTGAGTATCTCGAAGCCAGTATAAATCTGAATTTTTCTACATTCTAACTTCCTAAGGTGTATCATACCATGAAAGTGTCCCTTAGGAATTGAGTTGTGACAACATATAGACTGAAAAGAATAAGAATTATTTTCTCACACCTTGCAACGTTCCGCAGAAATCAGCAATTATGTGTTACACAAGGAAAAAAAAAGGAGATTACACATCTCAGCCAACACCTTCTCCTCCATTTTAATTGTAACAGCCTCCCAGAAGATTTGCTCTTTAAAACTCATCTTTTCATGCAATTCACCACACACTCTTCATATAGCTCTCACCACTCTCTTCTTCAACAGCTTCCTAAACACTTAATAATCCTGACTCTTGACATTTAAGAATCTGTTTTGCTTCAGAAATATGCCAAATCCACCATACTAATCTCCATCTTACCCACCTCACTGCTCCTTCTTCCACTTATTCGCCAGATGGGCCCAGGAAAATTTTCTCAATGACGTTTTTGTTTTTCCTTTTTAAGCTTCCTTATGCAAAAAAAAAACCAAACCAAACCAAACCAAACCAAACCAAACAAACAAACAAACAAACAAAAAAAAAAAAAAAAAACAGAGGGATGCTTTTACTATTAAGCCAAAGGCTTCCTCAAAAACTGTGTCTTTCTGTGGAGCATGAAAAGCAGCAGGGAAGAGCAAAGCACCTATGGCTCCTGGGGAAAAGCTGGCAGGTGGTGAGAAGCCAAATCCTCTGTACACTGAAGTTAAAT
Organism: Passer montanus; assembly: GCF_014805655.1. Classification (NCBI taxonomy): domain Eukaryota; kingdom Metazoa; phylum Chordata; class Aves; order Passeriformes; family Passeridae; genus Passer; species Passer montanus. Next base: position 10,481 of record NW_024367406.1, read on the forward strand.
GTCTCAGATGGAGTGAAAGGACAGATGGAGCAGGACAGAAAAGCAGTTCCAATGTTGTATAGCACTGAAGTTTGGAAAAGGGATACAAAATTTAGCAAGAATGTGACCAATGTGACTGGAGACATCAAGGGAGGGACAGATTTTTAATCTACATCCTCACTCAAACCAGATGGTGTGAGTATCTCGAAGCCAGTATAAATCTGAATTTTTCTACATTCTAACTTCCTAAGGTGTATCATACCATGAAAGTGTCCCTTAGGAATTGAGTTGTGACAACATATAGACTGAAAAGAATAAGAATTATTTTCTCACACCTTGCAACGTTCCGCAGAAATCAGCAATTATGTGTTACACAAGGAAAAAAAAAGGAGATTACACATCTCAGCCAACACCTTCTCCTCCATTTTAATTGTAACAGCCTCCCAGAAGATTTGCTCTTTAAAACTCATCTTTTCATGCAATTCACCACACACTCTTCATATAGCTCTCACCACTCTCTTCTTCGACAGCTTCCTAAACACTTAATACTCCTGACTCTTGACATTTAAGAATGTGTTTTGCTTCAGAAAAATGCCAAATCCACCATACTAATCTCCATCTTACCCACCTCACTGCTCCCTCTCCCACTTATGCTCCAGATGGGCCCAGGAAAATTTTCTCCATGATTTTTTTTATTTTTCCTTTTTAAGCTTCTTTATCTAAAAAAAGCCAAAACAAACAAACAAAAAACACCAAAAAACCCAACCCCCTCCCCAAAAAAAACAACAACAAAAAAACCCCCAGCCAATTTTTATATGAAAATCTCAAATTTTCAAGTCCGAAATAGTGCATGCCAAATACTATTTCTTAGAACTGCATTAACTTTTCACTGTCACACAGCTATTCTCCAAAGCTGCTGTTCACCTCCTTCTCAACCTTCTACAAATCTGTTTTTATCCATAGTGTCCTCATTATTATCTAAATTTCTGAGGCACTGTGATTCCTCCTCCAGCAAAGTGCTGAGAGGAAAGGGAAAGGCCAGTGCAGCTGTTCCAGTCTCCTCCCACTCCATTCCCCTGGAGATATTCACACCTTCCTCTCTTCACAAAGGAGACTTTCCAGTCTTTTTTTCCAAAACATCATCAGATGGCTGCTTGTGAATACAGGAAGACCCTGTGGAAAATCCTATGGGATATGCTACAGTAACAGTTTTATCTGTTCTGGGATTTTGGAATCTTTCCCTTGCCACACAGGAGTTTTTGGACCATTACAAATACAGTTATGAGAAATATGTGTGTGACTGAAGCTGCTAGAGTTCAGGCAGACTTGTCTCCTGAGTTTCAGACAGAAGGAATCAAGACCAGGACAGAATTCTGAATCATCACCTTTCAGGATGTTTTGGTTTCAATCCATGCCTGAATCCAATCTCAGACCCGTTGAACTTCTATTTTCAAACAATAAATCCCCATGACCCACTTCACCACTCTTGCAACCTGCCCAGTAAATCAGGGCAAAATAATAACAGGGAAAAAAAAGTGAAAAATGTTACCTCTCAACACTCTCAGATATTAAGCTGCCTACTACTGAAACTAACACCCAGTTAGGCTGTTAGTAATGCTAAAATATTAGATTTATCTACATTCTCGTGCCTACATGTACAACTAATCTTATGTGTTTGTATAAATATAATTGCACACACAGACACTCTATATAGGTACAATAAACATACTCAGAAGATGTTTTATGCACTGGTTGAAACAAAATATTGAGGTGTGCCAGAGTCAATAGACAGAGGAAGGGGAGCTGTGTTTTATCTTGAGGAAGGATTTGTTCCTCTTTTGTTCCTATGTCTTGTGGGAGCAGTTATTATTTGTTAGCTCACTTTGGTCCTACATGAAAACAAGTAAAACTTGTGAAAATGAAAACAAACAATTCTCTACAAGTTTAAACACATTTAGTTGCTTGTGCTCCATTGGCCAAACCAAGTAGTTTTTAATTTTGCTGGTGTTTGCAGGCTTATTTCTATATTCATGTTTTGAAAATACGATTACAAAACCCAATTTATTGTCTGTGAACATTTCATCAAAATTTTGGTTTTCAGAAGCACTTAATCCATGCCTAGAACTTAAAGGACTCCAGCAGGAGCTGTGAAGGATTGGGTTCTAAATTACCAAATAGTAAAACCCATACCAGGTACCAATTGCACATTGCCAACATTTAATTTTTCACATCTCCCCTTTTAACCAATTTTGTTTTGATACATTGTGGATGAATAAAAACAGTATTGTGTTTTTTGCAGAGGCTACTTTCTACTGGACATGCACATGGAGAAAGTGCAAATGATATTTCCCTCATTCATTTTTGAATCACTGTGAATTACACAACCGAACTTTATATTCCAAACATAAACAAACTAAAATGAGCCAAACAAAGTCTTTTGGGATGCTCCTCCTCTTTATGAGCTGGCTTTACAGATATACAGGCAGTGTGGTGCTGAGACAGTCACTGGAGGTTTAGGAAATGTTTAGCCAAAAAGTTTAAGAAGGAGAAGCCAAACATAAACTGCATTTAACTGAAATGTTACAAGGAGATAAGGCTCCATAAAAGAACATTGTTCTGCACTTATCATTATCCTACAGCCCAGATAAAGTAGTAAAAGATATATTATCATCTAGGAAGAAAATGTATTTTTAATTTCCCATTCTCCATGACAAAACTAAAATAAAAATCCCTTGCTACTGATAGCTGGAATTTGCCCTCCTGCTGCTAAGGTAGAATAATATCTGTTTCATGAGAACAGAGTTTGCTGTAGGCTACCATCCCTACCCTCTCTGTAGGAAAATCTACAAGTAAATAGACATTAAAATAAGCAGCCATGTTAATCTGTGTCTCCCCACCCAACCCTCTCAATGGTAGGAAATGTGTATCCAAAAAGTTTAAGAAGGAGAAGCCAAACATAAACTGCATTTAACTGAAATGTTACAAGGAGATAAGGCTCCATAAAAGAACATTGTTCTGCACTTATCATTATCCTACAGCCTAGATAAACTAGTAAAAGATACATTACCATCTAGGGAAAAAAATGTGTTTTTAATTTCCCATTCTCCCTGACAAAACTAAAATAAAAATCCCTTGCTACTGATAGCTGGAATTTGCCCTCCTGTCACTGAGAGCCACTCTTAGGATAAAATCAGGCAGAAATTGTCTGCAGGAAATGGTAACCAAAACCTCTGTAGCCACTACAAAATTTGCTGTAGTCCAATGGCACGGAATTTCTTCAGAAGGCAAAAGAATTGCAATTATTTAACATAAAGACCACCATAACTTTTTCAAGATGTACCTGTGTCTCAATTCAGACTCAAATTCAGTGCTGTCTTAGGCAGATATGTCAGAAAAATGCTGCTTCTGGTTACAAAGGCAACAAAAGAATTAATTCCCCCCTTCTTAAAGTACACAATGGATTTACATGGTTATCGTATAAAACTGTTTACTGAACACATTCAGTGTAAACACAAATATTTCTCTTTTTCTAAAAGGAGGGAAAGAAATCAAAGATTATTTCTGGACTGGAATAAATTTATTCTTCTGACCTATACTGCAACATTCAAAAATTCATATCAATATTATTAATATTATTTTTATATTCTACTTTTTATTAAACAGTGTTGAAGTATCTAAATTTTAGTACATGTCAGAAAAAGAAAACAGCAACGCAGACGTTGCTTTAAGGGACTCAGTTTCAAAACATGGATTATTAAACTATGGTCCTACTTGCATGTCCTCTTGAGGGTGCCATTGTCCACCCAGCCTCCCTGCTTGTCTGGGGACCAAGGGGACAGGCATAGGTCCTGGGCAGACTTTTCAGAGTGTTTTCTTATTTCTCATTTCAAAATTTCTAAGAGTTTGTTGTATTTTTGGTTACAAACCACTACTGCTACCTAATCCTGGCAGCTGTGCACATCCAGTATCTCCTGGACAGAAAGTTCAGCAGAATAACCAAGTGACAATGTGTCACCACAGCTTGGGAACAAACCTGGTTCAAAAAAAAATACTCCTCATCCTCAGAAAAAATGGTTCCTTGCCATCAAAGTAGAGAGCAGTGCAGTGTCACAGCTAAATCTCACCACCACTTTTCAATACCATAGTTTTCCTGCATCTCCTTTTTTCCTCCAAGTATTTTCCTCCCCAGACTTATTCCTCATTTTGATCTCTGTTGGTCTGTAACATTCCAATGCGTTTTGTAGCTATTTACACCTGTGTGAGGTAGGTGCAAACTATGCTGAAGGAAAGATCTCTTGGTACAGGAGGTGACTTTGTACCTTCAACACTAACTCGGCTCTGTGTCTGTTCCCAGGGGGGTTCCTTGTGCATTCACAGCATAAGAGGAACAGACATATACCTGTACCTGTGCAAGAAACTGAACAGAAAAAAATAAAACCAAATTTTTAAAGTAGTCTGAATGTACTGCATTTGTTATTCCATCCCAGCCAGCGTAAGGTGGTATTGTAAAACAGAAGCCAGGCAGAACGTGCAGAGTTTAGCTAACTTGACATATTTTCTCAGCTCTGCACACTGGGAAAACCATAACACTTAGCACATTTGTCTCCTGAGTGTGTGTTTCACCTTTTAATGTCACACAGTGCAGTAACAAACCCCGAGCTGTAGTGCATGTGAGCTTATGTTTACACTCTCTGAAATATTTTTGTATGTGGCCTGACATAATAACTGCACCAGTTGCTCAGACCTGTAGTCCCAAAAAAAGTATAATTTTCTACTGGGATTTTTTAATTTCTGGTGTTTTTTTCTTTTCGGGTGGGGACGGTATTCTGACAATCTGAATTGTAAATTAATTTCTCCTTTTCATAAAATTTATTATTATAAGTGCATGTGACTTTATTCATATTCTTTTAATGCTGTAGCTCAGTTGTGTTCCTAAAATCTCTGCTGGGTTTTTCACTCCGTGTACAGCATTGAGCACAAATAGGGTGAATTTACAGAACAAAGCCATCCCTCAGAAGACTCAAATACTTTTGTGGGAAGGTGTCCCTAGTTCTGAGTGCATTGTGCATAGTGATTTCTGTCAGATTGATTTACTGATTCCATGGAAGCAACCTGGATTGTTATTTCACAAATTTCGTTTGCAGGTTTCTTTCAGCAGGTTTTTATTGTGTTGCCTACCCACCCCAGAGTAACAAAACCCCAGTAACAGCATCACCTGAGGTACAAATTAAAGTCTAAATTGGAGAGTGCTGCTGAGCAAAATACTGATAATTAATGTGGTGACTTGGTGCAACTGCTCAGCTCTCCTGTGGACCTTGAACTTTGCCTGTCCACTGGTTCATCTAAGAAATTATAATACAGAAAGGAAGCATAGCAGCACTGGTCTTAACACACTCTGTGATGCACTCCTGACTTAGGGAATGTTAATTCACTACAGCCAAGGGGTCTCTATGGTAACCACAAGTTTATCCCCCAGTAACTGCAGTCCATTACAGTCAGTGTCTGCTTAGACTCCTACACACTGAATGGAGTTGTTTCCTGTTGAAAACAACATCAACAAACATCCCTGTCTCACTGCTGTGCAGCTGTACTCCTCAATTCCCTTTAAAAATTATGTCCTCCCCTACATCTGATACATTATTTATTTAACTCAACCTTAAAAAAACAACATGGAAAAATTAATTTGCTAAAACTGAACATAAGTTTTCTGCCTCTGTAAGCAGAGAGAAATCAGATGTCATGGATCTGATCTGGAGGCAGCTGGAGACACAACAATTTTAAACACTTTTTTAAAAGCTGGCCTCTAAAAAGACGTTTTTGAGACCTAAGAAGAATGTTTATGGCATATGCACAGGCATGGGTGTCTGTTCAAGTCTTAAGTCTCGCAGAATTACTAAAATAGGAGATTAAATTTGTCCATTTCCATTTACACAGCATAAATGGAAAAGGTGAGAATTTTAAGTGAAGAGAATGATTTCCACAGAAGGTTTAGTAACTCAGCTAACAGTCTTGTTCAGTTTTTACTCAGAGAATCCCCAGTTACAAGAAGGCTCAAATGACCCAAGATGACTCCTAAGCTCTCAAGCTGAGGCTCATTTCTGCCCACACCCCTTTGCACCTCAGCTCCCTTCCCCTGTGCCCTCATTTCCACACTGGAGGCTCTTGAACCCAGGTGCTGGGGACACGGTAACTCACACTTGCAGGAAATACCACACAATTGGGATTTCCTCTCTGACTGAGGGGTGCCTTTGCTGCTGCTGCTAAAAGAGAGCTTTGTCACCTAAAACTTGGGTGTGCTGTCTCTTAAAGCCTCCTCTCCTGGTATATGTGGGTGACTTCTGAGGGTGGAGGAGGTTTTTTCTTAATTGTAAATTAATTTCTCCTTTTCATAAAATTTATTATTTTAAGTGCGCGTGGCTTTATTAATATTGTTTTAAAGCTAAAGCTCAGTTGTGTGTTCCTAAAACCTCTACTGGGTTTTTTCACTCCATGTACAGCATCAAGCACAAATAGGGTGAATTTACAGACCACAGCCATCCCTCATAAGACCAATGTAATGAATCAGACTCAAATACTTTTGTGGGAAGGTGTCCCTAGTTCTGAGTGCATTGTGCATAGTGATTTCTGTCAGATTGATTTACTGATTCCATGGAAGCAACCTGGATTGTTATTTCACAAATTTCGTTTGCAGGTTTCTTTCAGCAGGTTTTTATTGTGTTGCCTACCCACCCCAGAGTAACAAAACCCCAGTAACAGCATCACCTGAGGTACAAATTAAAGTCTAAATTGGAGAGTGCTGCTGAGCAAAATACTGATAATTAATGTGGTGACTTGGTGCAACTGCTCAGCTCTCCTGTGGACCTTGAACTTTGCCTGTCCACTGGTTCATCTAAGAAATTATAATACAGAAAGGAAGCATAGCAGCACTGGTCTTAACACACTCTGTGATGCACTCCTGACTTAGGGAATGTTAATTCACTACAGCCAAGGGGTCTCTATGGTAACCACAAGTTTATCCCCCAGTAACTGCAGTCCATTACAGTCAGTGTCTGCTTAGACTCCTACACACTGAATGGAGTTGTTTCCTGTTGAAAACAACATCAACAAACATCCCTGTCTCACTGCTGTGCAGCTGTATGGCATATGCACAGGCATGGGTGTCTGTTCAAGTCTTAAGTCTCGCAGAATTACTAAAATAGGAGATTAAATTTGTCCTTTTCCATTTACACAGCATAAATGGAAAAGGTGAGAATTTTAAGTGAAGAGAATGATTTCCACAGAAGGTTTAGTAACTCAGCTAACAGTCTTGTTCAGTTTTTACTCAGAGAATCCCCAGTTACAAGAAGGCTCAAATGACCCAAGATGACTCCTAAGCTCTCAAGCTGAGGCTCATTTCTGCCCACACCCCTTTGTGTCTCAGCTCCCTTCCCCTGTGCCTTCATTTCCACACTGCAGGCTCTTGAACCCAGGGGCTGGGGACATGGTAACTTACAATTGCAGGAAACACCACAAAATTGGGATTTCCTCTCTGGCTGAGAGCTGCCTTTGCTGCTGCTAAAAGAGAGCTTTGTGACCTAAAACTTGGATGTACTGTCTCTTAAAACCTTCTCTCCTGGTATATCTGGGTGACTTCTGAGGGTGGAAAAGGTTTTTTGTTCAAGTGTCCTGATCCTTGCATGAATTCAGGGGTAAATTCAGCAGCAGCAGGTGAATGCCTGCACATCCTTCAAGCCCCACACATGCACAGCTTGAAGTGTGGGCACAGGCAGCCACAATGCTTTAGGATTCAGAGTCTGAGGGTCCTTCTGGTTGTGATTATTGAGCTTCTTTCTGTGTCTGTTCAGCACAAATTGCACATTCTTCAGCCATTTGCTGTTCTTCAAACCTGGCCCATGCAACTCTGGGAATGATAGTGCACTCAGAGGTTACCTTGGGCAAGCTTATTACCTTTTTGTGTTTTCAAAGCATTTTGGGGTTTCTTAAAATCTTTGACAGATGTAATGATCCAAAGCAGTAATTTCTACAGACATTGCATGAACTCTCTGTTTGCTAACATGTCTCAGTTTATGGAGTCACTGCACATTGTTAAAAAGGTGACAGTGCCAAGGTGGCTTTTTCCAAAGAATCCTGTCAGTGTTAAGGACATATGGACCTTGGAGTGGCTGCATATGTCTGACTGGGAATATGCATCTTCACTGTGGCAGCTGCAGGATTATCCAATAGATTTTGTTCTCAGTTGCTTAAAAACATGAGTACACAAACAGAAGCTCATCACGATGAGCTAATTTCAGCTTCTGTTATGATATTTCTAGGCTCATTTTTAACTTTCAGAATGAAGAATTGTGCTGCCTCAGGCCCCTACTGAAGTTACACGTGACACCACAGTCCCACAGCTCTGCTGGGAATACCTGAATCCTGGGATAAACTGGCATGCCATGGCCCTGATAAGAGTCAGAAAAAACCTCCCGCCAGTCTGACATAAACAAACCCCTCTCCTGCCTCAGCCATTCTTTCTCAATTTTTCTCCTAGCTGGGAACTGTGAAGTTACAGTGAATTCTACTGTCAGCAAAACCATAAATTTTAAAAAGAGACAACCTCTTTTTGCTAGTTATCAGCCAAGAGATGGCCTTACAACTATTGGTTTGTTTAATGATTTTATATACATTATTGTCAGGGTGAGTGAAAGTAACAAAGATAAAACCACAAAGATGAGATAAATAACAGGAAACAGAAAATGAAGGAAATAGTCAAACACTATTAGGAGCTCCAATGGACCACAGACTAAGACTGAAGATGATGAATGTGATAACCTGAATACAAATGAGTTCCAAATAATTCTTCCTTGTTGCTAACACTTGCATTTATCTACTTGATTTGGGCAATTTGTATAACTGGAAGGTAATTTCCTGTTAAAAAATGTGATAAAATGCTTTCATTCCAGAGTGTATCTCCATGCACCAGCTGGTCTGGAAAAGCCAGAAGTATGGTAATGAAGTAACATTTTGAAGCCTATGTACAAATAAGGAATCAATAAAATAATGGAGAGAAAGCAAGTGAGACTGCTACTTATCACGAGTTATCCTCTCAAAGAGTCACTGGTGAATATAACTCCAGGAATGTAGCTCCAATTCATAAAATATCAAAGACAAAACTACAGCATGCTTATATCAACCCAACTTTTGAATAAGTTATTCAACCTTGACCAAGAAAGATTATTAAATAATCCATGACCAATTTCTTAAGTGATACTTTTTAAATATGAAAGACAGCTGGAAATAGCTTTTGCAGAGAGGGTTCAAAGGCCCTGAAAAGACACCCCACCATGCCCAGTTTACTGAAGAAGAAAAGACTCAGCTGCAATCTGACCCACATCAGATTGAGTTTTACAGTGGGTGAAGGCTACAATCTCTCCTGCAATAATTTTCATCAGATTTATGCTCTCTTTTAACTGCTGAACCTTGGCATTATTGAACTGGGATCCCTTACAGATCCATCTCGATTTATGTTGCATAGAGAGGCAACTGCTTTGTCAAAGTCTTATGGGAAGAGGAAGCAGAAACCTACTATTTCAGAATGAGCAATAGAAATTTGTGTTTCAGAATGAGCAACAGAAATTTGTGTTTGTAACAGCTGACGCTGCCTGATGCTCAGCTCCAGGTTTTTTTCAGAGGTTCTGTTTACTGCCTCTAAATGTCCACAACTATTAGTCACTGCAATCTCAGCATGCTTTAATTTCACAAAGGTAAGAGCCACCTCTGGTCCTGATCAGACTTTGTGATGGGCTGTTAACCTTTTGCACAGATTGAGGTCCACATTATTTCATCACCTGCAAATCCTCATTTTAGAGGAATTCCTGGAACAAGTTGCTTATCCTGGGGCCAGTAGCTGTGGGATACCTCACACCAAACATTAACAAGCAAAATATCAGCTCAAAATAAAGTACAATATTAGTGACCCTCTTTATGGATAGATGTTTCAAGGTTACCACAGAACAAAGGAGCAGCAATGGGACTACTTCCTCTCCTCTAACAGCAGGGAGCACTAATTTAGGAACATTAGTACTCAAGGATCAGGGAATTTAAACTGGGCCTGCCCTGAAGGTTCCTTTACTAGAGATAAGTAGTGGCTGTCCATCTCCAGAATGGGTCTCTAATTGTCTCTTTGGGTGATTAAAACCATTGAGACCACATCCATAGCTGGAGATCCAATTCATGGGCTACTGGGCCAATAGATGAGCAAATCCAGCATACTGAAATGAACACATACTGCTTTAGGGGCTTGAAATTAAATCTGGGTTCACTGAAGCTAAAGATCTCATTGAAATCAAGGGTCTAATTTCATTTCAGATGGAATTTTCCTGTGCAAAAAGCACAAAACTCACCTAATACTGCTTTTGCTACCTTACTGTGGATAAACTATTTTTCCCTGTGAAAACAAACTTGTTTTTTTCCTTTTAATTTATGGCACCAGTGAAATTGCATGGAAACAGAATGAATCACATGCCCAGAAATTCCTTTCTTGTCTGTAGGCTTGCACAAAACTCTGAAGTTGACAGAAGAAATCTAAAAATTTCTAAGGTTTGTGTGATTCTTTAGACCCTATGGTCTAAATATAAGCTCTTAGGTTTGCTTTAATTTAACAAAAGGATTTTATGTTAAAATTACAATAAAAATGAAAGAAAATCCAAATTTCAACTTATGAAAAGTTAAAAAGATTCACACAACCTGCTCTCTTCCCAAGCCTACTTGCTGGGTTAACTAAATCACACCCTCTCCACACAAGATCTATCTTCAGCACACACCCTGCTTTAGTCAGGATTAAAACACAGAGTGATGACTGAAGCCTAGAAATCTACCATGCTAATGGCTGCAGGCCTGCAAAAAGTGATGCTTCCTAAATTTCAGTGCAACACTTTCTGTAGTTTGGTTACTCCAAAGTAACTGTGGATCTATGTTATCACGTTGTGTGGTAATCATTTGATGATTACCACACAACATCATGTTTTATGTTAATTTATATAATTAACACAATTCCTTAAGGAAGCATCTCCATGATGTAACTTTTAGTACATTACATTTCAATATAGGGGGCATTGCATTTTCTTGCAGGAGAGGGAGATTTCCCATATTTGCTGTTCCTGTTAAGTTGGGAAATCATAAGAACTGCTTCTCGTCACTACCCTTGTTAAACTTGGGGTTTATGAAAAGTTAAAGATTCACACAATCTCCTCTCTTTCCAAGCCTAATTATTGGGTTAACTAAATCACACCCTCTCCACACAAGATCTATCTTCAGCACACACCCTGCTTTAGTCAGGATTAAAACACAGAGTGATGACTGAAGCCTAGAAATCTACCATGCTAATGGCTGCAGGCCTGCAAAAAGTGATGCTTCCTAAATTTCAGCGCAACACTTTCTGTAGTTTGCTTGCTCCAAAGTAACTGTGGATCAATGTTATCATGTTGTGTGGTAATCATTTGATGTGTATAATTTATATAATTAACATAATTATTTAAGGAATCATCTCCATGATGTAACTTTTAGCACATTACATTTCAATATAGGGGGCATTGCATTTTCTTGCAGGAGAGGCAGATTTCCCATATGTGCTGTTCCTGTTAAGTTGGGAAATCATAAGAACTGCTTCTCGTCACTACCCTTGTTAAACTTGGGGTGGGGAATTTGAAGAATGAAGTGAGTTTTGAGTGAGAAAGGAATAAAAAAGGAGAAGGAATTTTACCTGACTGCCTCAAGCCTTGGCAAACACTGGTGGGGATTCATTTTGAGGACAAGCTAGGATCCTTATTTCCTTTATTGTAAGCTGTGAACCTGCCTTCATTTTATCCACCTGACTTCTCCAATAAGAAAACTACCCAAGCACACTGCACCTCCCAGGCACACGAGTTCAGCAGGATCAGAGCAGACTGTTGACTCCATCAAACAGCCAAGCCATGGAGCCACAATAAATGCAGGGGATGGCTGCCAGCACTCACTGGTGCATTACCATTACATGCAGTGCAGGCAGGGATCACATTGCACGCAGACAAACCATTTTTCTGCTTTACATCCCTCTTGAAATCTCTTACTCAATTGCTCCCTTCTCCTGGGAAGTACAGGGTTTTCAAAACACAGCCAGCACACTTTGAGGCCATCCAAAGAAGATAGACAATTATTGATATTTCACTTCATTCTTTGTAAATAAAATGCTGTGCTGCTACTCACAAGAGCATGCTGAGTACACACTGGAGAGCAAAGAGGAAATGTTGCCCTGTTTATTTTTCATAAATGATTAAATATGATATTTCTTTTATGTTACTGGACATTTTTCTCTTTGAAAGGCATTCCAGCTGGCCATGCTGTCGTGCACATTTAAATGGCCACTATTGCTCCATTTTCACTGCACAGACCTACTGGCACCAAATCATTTGCAGCCCACTGGGCTCAAGCCTAGCAGTCTAAGAAATGGCTAACATGGATTACAAGATGACACAAAATTATGGAGGAATGCATTTAATAAAGCATATTTCTCTATAGAGCTGATGCTAAACAAAATTACTAATTTTTACTGGTGAGGGCTGTAAACCTGACAATGCTGTTATTCTACAGCTCATACAAACTATAATTCCATGTCAATAATTTGTGTTTCATTAACAATACTGATAGAAGCTGGGGCCATTACCAAAAATAAAGTCACTATACTAATATCCAAGTAATAAAGAAAGTTAATGTTTCAAAGATTGTTAAATAACTACTTAAATTTACTGAATATAATAATAGCAGTCTAAGAAATGGCTAACATGGATTACAAGATGACACAAAATTATGGAGGAATGCATTTAATAAAGCATATTTCTCTATAGAGCTGATGCTAAACAAAATTACTAATTTTTACTGGTGAGGGCTGTAAACCTGACAATGCTGTTATTCTACAGCTCATACAAACTATAATTCCATGTCAATAATTTGTGTTTCATTAACAATACTGATAGAAGCTGGGGCCATTACCAAAAATAAAGTCACTATACTAATATCCAAGTAATAAAGAAAGTCCATGTTTCAAAGATTATTATATTCAGTAAATTTAAGTAGTTATTTAACAATGTGTGGTTCAGCTAAAGCCTGGCTTAAATTTGCTAGTAAAAAAAAATAATTCTGATTTGAATTGTGCTGGGTCACACCATAAAATTATAAATCCATCAGTCATATTAGCTAATATAGCAACGCTGCATTCCACAAGTTCTCCTCATTGCTTGAATACATACACTATATGTTTCCTGAAAACACTTTGGACTGTTTCACAATGAATTTAATATCTTGTTGGCTCTAATTCAGCAAAACTCATAAACAGAATTTAAGTAGGTGAATAATCCCTCTCAGCTTCAGCAGGATTTCTAACATGCTGAGAATTAAGCACACAGTTAAATCTTTATCTGTTTGGAAGTCAACTGCCACACAACCATCTGCTTGGTGTGCTTACTGCAATGCACAGTGCAGTTTTAAAATGGTCAGTATATTCCAAGATGTACAATTTTATTTTATGAGGGAAATCAGTCAATTAAAGTAAAGGACAGTGAGTGGTTGGAAATTATTTTAAAGAAGCTTTTTCACTTTTTTCTCATTTATCTTCTTTAAAATCATGTTGTTATTGTTGTTATTACTATTATTATTACTATTCTCTTAAAGGATCTTCCCCAATTACCATTGCAAACAGGGAAAAGCTGTCCCTATTTCATGGCCATCTGATGAATCTATGTGGTAGAATTCCACCTGAGCTTTGCAATTTCAGGAAATGATAGTAAGTTCATAAATACCCTAAGATAAACAAAATTCATTAATAGTCTAAGATTCAAAACTGATTTTACCATCCACAGCATAGGAAACTGAATAAGGAAATTTGATTCTCATTTACAAATGTTCTAGGACAAGAAATGGCAAATAAAGAAGAGACAAGCATTACTTAGGATTGTCTGAAGGGCTGTGAGTAGGGAACACAGGCTTGAAACAAAAAGGAAAAGTCACCTGGAGCTCCACAATAGGCCTGTTATGTATATAACTGTACTTTGTCTTTTTTTCTTTCAGGAATGCTGATCTGACCAAACTACTTAAATGCAGACCAAAATAAGCTGCAATAATTCTCCATGAAAATTTGACTTCCAATTATTCTGGATAGATTTCTTTACAAGGTTCAGTGCCTCCTGTCTGGCAGCAAGCCCACAGCCAGGGTAGTTCACCTGAGGCTGTGAGCCTGTCACATTCTCCTGCACTAAAAGAGTTCAAGCCAGGTCTCTGCTTAAATAAGAGAACATGACAGATTTGAGTCCCTGCTCTACTAACAGTGTCATCCTTTGGATGATGCAGAAAAAGAGTTTCTTCTGCCACTGACAATCCCACAGCAGTCGTGAAATGATGGTCTAATAGCCTCTGTGTTCTGGCCAAATTCCAGGGAAGATGATTGCCTTTACATTGTGTAAAAATCCTTGGGATTTCAATTTGGTATGGTTTCACTCCCTGTCAGGCCATTCCAGTGGTGGGTGACAACTCTAAGGTCAGAGACACCTGTGCAAGTGAGGTTATTAGGTGATGCTATTTATTTATTGAGTGTATTATTAAGTTCTTTCACTTTAGGTTCTTGTTAGGGTTCTTGTTGGTTTTTTAATTTTTTTTTCTGAAAAGTTGCTGAAGCAAACTGGGTCTGCAGTATTAACTCTGGGAGAAGTATAACAGTTCTAAATAAGCTTCTACATCCAGTTATTGAATTGGAAAATGTTAGGATTACATGTTCTCATACTTCAACGAAATGCCTATTCTACTTTTCAGATTCTTATTCCTTCATCCTCTAAAAACATATGCCACATATACCATTCAATTTTACTCCAGCTTTTTTTTCTCTTCTCTCCATTCCTTTCTTGCAGACTTGTTTGAACATGATTTTGAAACCTTTTGTTGAATTATGTGGAATATTCTTTCCTTTCCTTCTACACCTCTGAGAAAGTATGCAGGCATGATGGAACTTTGCTTGCATAAAGACTTTGAAGTAAGGACACAGAATTCTCCTTTTAACAACTAGCATTTAAACCTATTTTTAGAGCTTGTACCAAGGGCAAAAAACAGCAGAAGGGGCACAGCCCAGATATTGCTGTCAGTCAATGATTTCTTGTCATCTAGGTCACAGTGAGGCACAAACCTGAGGCCACTGCAAATTGTATCAATGGCCAGGCTTCAGCTGCTTTAGGATCAATGAAGAAGAAAGATTAGTTCAGGCTGCCCTCAAGCACAATGGAGGCTGACTTGAGTATTACATCAGCAAGCGGGGTACAGCTTTCTGCAGAGGATCTGGCACTAAAATTTGGTTTATTTTCCTGTTTCTCTCACAGGTGTCCTACACCACATTCAGCACACCACCCTGCTCACCTTTTCCTTGTTTACAAGCTGGTGGGAGCAGCTCACTCCATTTCGCACCACGCAACTAAATGGTTTTGCTGCCCTGGTTGATGCAACATCCCTAATGTAAAGGAATGTGAGCTTCTAGGACCTTGTCAGTTCTGCTGAGGAGCTTTCTGCAGCTTCATTTTTGCCATTATTATTTGCTGAGACATTTTCAACCAGCGCTGAAAAGGAGTAGCTGTCCTCTGGTGTTCAACACAGCCCCAACACACTTGCTGCCATTATGACTGGAGGATGTTTCCATGGTCTTATCAACACGGACTCATAGAGACTCAGCCCAACTCTAAGCTGTTAAAAATCCAAAATAATTTAATGCAACCTTGCAATTTCTTTATATCCTTTGTATGTTCTCATGCCCTACTGAACAAAAGTGATTTCAGAAGTGGCTTTACAGGGACTTCCAGAGGCAAGTAACACTTGACACCATGAAATGATTGCCTACCTTAAAGGGAAAATGTGCATCTGGAAAGAGCAATAGGCAATGATCACTTCAGGATGGAACCATGCTAACACCTCACAGCAAAATGCAATCAAAGGGAACATTTGCTCTTGAGAGATTTAGAACATTCTCTGCTAGCGTGAATTAGCATAAATTCATTAAAAACTGCAGAATATATTGATTTAAACTCACCAAGGTACTTTAAGTACTTCAGCTTTTTGTATATGTGAGAAACAAAAGTAGACCTGGAACTCACATATGATTACCTTGCACTTTAGTATGACAGTATTTGAAGATCAGAAATGTAGAAAAACTAGAAAATGTTTTCTTCTGAATTGTATGTCCTTTCTAAGAACGTCAGAAAGAAAAGAAATACACATTTCTATGCTGACATTGACAAATAAAAAATAAAAAAAAAAAGTTAAAGTCAAGCTTATTTCTGCAGTACCTCAAAGACATATTTTGACAACTCAGAGTTTTCTGGTATTGTGCTCTAGTAGCTTCAGGTAAGAATGTGAATTGTGGTGGCTTTGCAATTGTATGTGACTTTATTTGCAGCAAAACCAAGTTATAGAAAAGCAGATTAATTTGATTGCAAGCTACATGCACATATATCCACAGTCAAACTGCTGGTTAATCTCTGGACAGTTCTTACATTTATTTATCTATTTGAATCTCAATTATCTGCACAATTCTTCAAAGAGAGACAGAGCCTCTAAGAACAGGCAAAATGCTTGATGGATTTATCTGATGTACACTTCTCAGCTTAACTCCTTTACATATCAAACCTAACACAGTCCCAAGGACCACATGAGGGGTGGGAAAGATTGGATCCAGCCCTCCAGCTGATGCTGAAGAAACCACCCATGCAAGACAGCCACGTAATTACTAAAAAGTTCAAAATGCCAGCACATCATTTTGCTGATACAGCTGAGGTTAAAGATATTGAGAGAGATGGAGAAGGAACTTAAATATAAGCTGGGAAATTTTGCCAAAAGCAAATTAAAGTTGTGATTTAAACCTTTTTATAATCTGAACTTTTTATTCGCTTGAGATGAGAGCAACTTTATCAGCTGGACATGGAAGTTAATGAAAGGACTTTCATGGGAATGGGTGGAGTTTTGCATAGAAGAGCACGATCAAAACGCAAGTTCAAAAGAGAGTCAGGGGAAGTGATCAGCAGCCTGGAAATTTGTATTTGTATATATATAATTATAAATATTTAATATTAAAATATTATACATATTTAAATATTAACTATATATATTATATATATAATATATATAAAATAAATGTATGTATTCTTTATATAGATATAAATATATTTTTTTCCTATAAAATAGGAAAATATATATATATATATAAATTGCTGCTAAGAAAAACTGGAATAATCTTCCTAACACATCAGGTAAGAAATAAAAGTGTAGACAATCAAAATGCAAGTTCAGAAGAGAGGGGAAGTGATCAACAGCCTGGAAATTTGTATTTATATATAAAATTATATATATTTAATATTAAAATATTATACATGTTTAAATATTAACTATATAAATTATATACATAATATATAATATATATTATGTATAAAAATAAATATATCTATTCTTTATTTAGATATAAATATATATATATATTTCCTATAAAATAAGAAAATATATCTATATATAAATTGCTGCTAAGAAAAACTGGAATAATCTTCCTAACACATCAGGTAAGAAATAAAAGTGTAGACAGCATTTTAGGAAAGTTCTTTCTCCTATCTCAGTAGCAGAAGGAAAGAGACAGAAACTTTAATCAGAAAAAATTTAGAAGCACAAGTTAAATCTGCCAGTATTCTCATGGCTTAAATTAATTTGGGGAGGTTTGCATCATTGATTTCCTGAAACTCTCAACCTTATTTTCAATAATATTAGCAGTATGGTGCTGCTAATCATTCCAACTTGCATTAATGACTTCAAGGAAGAGGATGCCCCTATTTCTTATTCTGAGAACACGATGGAAAAGATGGAGAATACAGAAATTTGCAATTCTTTAGCTAAGCAACAGAGCACCCTTACACTGCACTGAATAATAAAGATATAGACCTGCATGACAGGTTGCTTCTTTGCCCTTATGTTCTTGTCACTCAGCAGAGGGAAAACAAGAGCTGAACCAAAGAGAGAAACAGAAACACAGGATTAATAAGGGAATTACCCAACATTTTTCTCAGGTCTTGTTGGTTTCTTTAACCTACTGGAAGTTTTAGCAGTTGATTTCATGGAGGGAAAGATTTCTTCATATAAATTTTTAAGAAATTTTCAAGAACTAATGCAATTTTATGAAATTGTCTCTTCAGAAGACAGAAGTAGGGCATTTCCATTCCCACTTTTGAATATGTTCTTCTCAATCACTTTATAAAATTACTTTCCCTATGTCTGTATCAGTTTCCACTTTGTATGGATGCTTTATGGAATGCCACAATAAAAACCTCAAAGGCAGGAAATCCTGCTGAAAGGCAAAAAAAAGGCAAACCATTGGCAATAAATAACTCTAATTATCACCATCCTGTAGTAGCCAGAGCCTATTTGCTGGCCTCCTCCAGAAGCAGACACTTGTTTAACATGGGATTTTCAAGAATGTTCAGAATGCTTTAGTTTCCATTGACTGAAGCCAGTACAGGAGGAGAAAAAAGGGCAAAGGGAAGAACTTCGATAAAATTTGAAAAGCCTGACCCCAGGCTGAGCTGGAATGGGTCTGGCAGGCCCATGGGCACAGCAGGGGATACCCAAGGAGGGGCTGATGCTGAGAAGTTAGAAAAAGTTAGAAAACCTGTAGTAGCGAGTTGCTGCTACCTGTAACCAGAGCTTTTCTCACCTATTTCAGCTGTCATCTTTTCCTCTAAAAGGGATTGCTGTGCTCTGGGAAACTGCAAGGCTTCTCAAGGGCATGAGAATCGTAGCTGGATGAGGAAATTCAGAAGAACTATAATCTGGACCATTAACTATTTTTAATACTTCACAATGTTTTACTGATGCATTTGGTTTTTCCATTATAAGAGTATCCTCCCCTTATCCCCTCTCCAGGATATGAATCCAGTTTTATTATAGCACAGAATGAGAAAAAAGGGCAAAGAGAAGGTCTTCTGATAAAATTTGAAAAGCCTGACCCCAGGCTGAGCTGGAATGGGTCTGGCAGGCCCATGGGCACAGCAGGGGATACCCAAGGAGGGGCTGATGCTGAGAAGTTAGAAAAAGTTAGAAAACCTGTAGTAGCGAGTTGCTGCTACCTGTAACCAGAGCTTTTCTCACCTATTTCAGCTGTCATCTTTTCCTCTAAAAGGGATTGCTGTGCTCTGGGAAACTGCAAGGCTTCTCAAGGGCATGAGAATCGTAGCTGGATGAGGAAATTCAGAAGAACTATAATCTGGACCATTAACTATTTTTAATACTTCACAATGTTTTACTGATGCATTTGGTTTTTCCATTATAAGAGTATCCTCCCCTTATCCCCTCTCCAGGATATGAATCCAGTTTTATTAGAGCATGAAAAATATGTCCTCTTCTTGCAGTGATGTGGCTGAGAGGAATAAAAGATGGCTCTGATGATACATCCTCTCAATTGCACTAATAACATCTCATTTTTCCCCAACTTATCCTGTTGCTGCTGATAGAAGTGTTTCTGGTACTGCTGTGAGGCGTCTCTGTGATTATTGCTGCTCCCTTTGTGTCTTTTGTGCTCTGGGATCCAATCCACTAAAGCATTCTGTTCGAGGAGATTTACGTGGCCAGATTGCACAAAGAAAAATGATAACATGAACAGCAGCCCTATTTTTTACAAGAACATATTTACAAGTCCAAGACATCATGCCAGAAATAGCTCTCCTTGTAACACATAGCTCACTAAATCTAAAACACAGCTCAACCTTTGGGTTTCCTTAACTCTGAGTTCACAAAGTTTCAGTGTGGTCATGCCTACCAACAAGCTGAAAATAACAAAATTTCCCAATAAACAAGAAAACAAATTAATAAAAACCCAGCAAAACAAACAACATCACCTCCACATATACACATTTGTAAGCATTTTGACACATTTAACCTCTCTGAACCAGCTGACAAGAGTCAGTAACCTCCTAGAAAAGACTGCTTTTGCTGGAGCAATATTATGATGTTTTCTTTTAGTTATTATTTTTTTAACCATTTAATAGTTTTGAAACATTTCTAAATGTTCCCTGTCAGCCCTTGTGATTGCAAAGCTGACAGTCTTAAGTGCACTTACACCATTCACGTCTATCTGTCACTTCACACCTGGCTTCCATTTTTGATCTGCATTTTAATTACTTCAGGCTGTTTTGGTAAATAAATAACAGAGATCTGATTCCTTATAAAATGGATAATGCTTCTCTCATGCATGCACAGTGCTATTCTTTTTCTAGCCCTTTACAATTTTTAAGATCTTTTCCTTACCAATGGGTTGCTATAAGATGCCATTTTGTCCTTTGGAGACAATAAACCTCCTTTATATCTCTTCATGTTTTAATCTCAGACTAGAACACTATCTTGGCCAGGATTAGACCATGGTCTGTATTACAGCCATCATTGTGCTATGTTTATCTGAATAAACATACCTGTCAACCACTTGCTTTTTGCAATTAATGTACCAACACTATAGGATATATTCCAAATTCTCATCCTAGTTAAACTGGTGTAAATTAGAATGAGCTGAATTGACTGCACCATTCATCATGGTTGCAGGATTAATGTCTTTCACTGTTGTAAAACCCAAACAATGACATTAGTCCTTTAGCATTTTATACTTTTGCATAATAGAATAGAAAAGAGAGAGCATGAGTGTAAATTATGTATTTTATATAATAGTGCTTAATAGTGCTTAAAGTATGACTTATGCCAGTCATACTTCAACGTGTTGTTTTCCCAGGATATTCTAAACTGATACTGTCAAAATCTGACTACAAAACAGCAGCACCAGCAGTTGGGGTAAAAGTAGCACCAGCTTCTTCATCTAATGCAGCCCTAGCAAATGTAACTGGAGCTGAGGAGGGTGAGACCTGCCTTGAAGCCCATCACCATCTGTGGGACTGCTCTCCTCTTTGTGCTCTGCCCCAGTGGAACACTAATTGTGCATCTGTACCTGGCCTCAAGGAAGGGTTTAAAATGACCTGGTGCACATCTGATGGCATCCCGTGTGTGTCACCAGCTTCAGGTCAGGAGCTGGGAAGTGCCCCTGCCCTCAGCTTCCTTTGAGACCAAAGCAATGACGTTAGTCCTTTAGCATTTTATTTGATACTGTCAAAATCTGGCTACAAAACAGCAGCACCAGCAGTTGGGGTAAAAGTAGCACCAGCTTCTTCATCTAATGCAGCCCTAGCAAATGTAACTGGAGCTGAGGAGGGTGAGACCTGCCTTGAAGCCCATCACCATCTGTGGGACTGCTCTCCTCTTTGTGCTCTGCCCCAGTGGAACACTAATTGTGCATCTGTAGCTGGCCTCAAGGAAGGGTTTAAAATGACCTGGTGCACATCTGATGGCATCCCGTGTGTGTCACCAGCTTCAGGTCAGGAGCTGGGAAGTGCCCCTGCCCTCAGCTTCCTTTGAGACCCAATAATGTGTTTCTGATGGGTGCTGAGGGACAGCAGTCCCTCTGACTGGGGACATACCCCCACAAGCAGCACCTCGTTCCCTGGCAGCTGCTCTGCCTCTGCACTCACCTCTCTTGGAAGGGGAGCTGTGTAAAGAAATCTCCTCTCAGAATAACGCTTGCTCTGGCTGGTTTCCTGGTGAGCTGACCTCTCAGCAGCTAGCAGGAGTTTGAAAAACTCACAAGGCCACTGGCACGCCAGGAATATGTGATCAGTTCTGATTTATAATAAATTATCTATGAATTCACAGTAGTTAACATTATGTTTACATTCCTGGGAGTTCTCATTGCTAATACAGGCACAGTTGGAGAATGTACATTTTTTCCTATCCCTAAGTAATTGCATTGAATAACTCCTATAGTGTCACTGTAGGTTCATGAAAAATCAAAATACAGAAAAAAAAATCTACCAATGGAAATCTTTCCCTTCGTTCTCCAGGAAAAGAAAAAGGACAATTCTAACAAACAATTATTCTCCCTTTCCTTTTCCAGAACTAATTCTAATGAAAGCTAACGTGGCTAATAAAGTAATTATAATTGAATGATACATTTCAGGTGTGTCAGAGACTTCCCAGGAACTCAGACAACGAATTCTCATTTAGGTCTGCACATTTTGAATTACTTCTTTAATGGGATGTGCTGCAGCAGGGCCGATTTGCAGCATATCATTCAGGCTGTAATGGAGATGCAGGAACATGTGTGATGGTTTTTAAGAGAGCCCTAGAGAAGTGTTCTACAAAGGGTAGATCAGTGAAGCAGAACAGTGCAAATTCTTTGCTGTCATAGCAGGCTGCTCCCGGGTCTCCCAGCCCAAAGGAGCCCAGGGAGCTGGTTTGGAAGAGATAGTTCCACCTAAGAGCTTCATGAGCTGCACACCCTTCCTTCAGCAGGCTGGCTAAAGGACAAATTAAATGGTAACAACAAAGTAAAAACTTATTTGTCTTCTAAGGGACCAGTATGTATATCCTAAATAAAATCAGGCAGCTTACCAAAGGGTAGCTGAAGATTAGAGATTTGGAAACTCTCTCTATGGGTACCTATAGTCTGAGATGTTATTTATATTTTTTTTTTTCTAGTGACTACGTGTGTCCAAAACAAGGAGGGAGTAGAACCTGGGATTTGCTCTTGTTCACAGATCACCAGACAAAAAAGTAAAAACTTATTTGTCTTCTAAAGGACCAGTAGTATATCCTAAATAAAATCAGGCAGCTTACCAAAGGGTAGCTGAAGATTAGAGATTTGCAAACTCTCTCTATGGGTACCTATAGTCTGAGATGTTATTTATATATTTTTTTTTCTAGTGACTACGTGTGTCCAAAACAAGGAGGGAGTAGAACCTGGGATTTGCTCTTGTTCACAGATCACCAGGCAATTAATTGTAGCTGTCTGAGAACTTTCCCTGAGACTCCAGAACTCCCAGAGAGCACGGCTGTTTTCCCTAGAGCCTGGAATTAGCTGCAGCTTACAAAGTCCTGCTAGAAGTGAAGAACTGGCGGTGATTCTTCCCAAAGACAAGTGGTAATTAAATTCTGCATCCTGGGGAAGTGCTCAGCCAATAAGTTATTGTACAGAAGCTTAGCAGCACCAATGCTTCCTCTGGCCACATTTCAGAAGGGAAAAACAGCAACTTCCCACTTCTCCAGTGTTCTTCCCAGCTTTGTTCTCAAAATAAAATGTAATCCAAATGTTCTCAGAGTCCTAGGATTCCTGGATTAAATTTTATTTGGGAGCCTTAAATTTTTATACTAAACAATGCAGTGCTTGGGTCCCTCAGGTCTAATCCTTCCCATTTCAGTTAAAAATAAAAACAATATGTAGTATGCTACAAAAGACAAATGAGACTGTTCTGTAAGCAAAATTCTGGCTGGGATGAATAAACTTCCAACACAGTCCAGAAAGGACAATGAAGCAAGCAGTCTAATTTAGTGCTCAGAACTAGTTACATTTTTCTGTTTACTCACACATCTCACTCTGGATCAGTGTGAAACACAGAATGATAAACTTCACTGGGGACACAGAAGGAAGAAGGGCACGAGAACCATTACCCTGGGACCAGAACAGAGCCTGACAAATGGAACTGGCTATTTCAGGGTGATCCACTTAATGGAGTAGAACTGTAGGAAATGAAAGAAGATGGTGGCCTAAGGGTAACAATTGAGTGATATCAGGAAAATGGAGATGAAGTGTGAGTTTGGCAGGCTCTTACAGGATTAAGCTGCAAATATTAAGAGATTGTCTGCTAATCCCTAATTATTCTATTATGTATGTTACCTGTTATGCATTAGGTACTGCTGCTATCATTACCTTTTTCATCTGAGTGGTTATTTGGACTACCAAGATAACTAGCAGAAACTAAAGCATCAAATACAATTTAAAACAGAAGGGCTAAAGGAAAAAGTGCTTTAAGTCTTTCCTTCACAACAGAGTATTTATTCCCAGAGGTTTAAAGGAATGAAGATTTTATTCTGGCTACAGTTTGATTTTAAGCACTTAGAGCAATTTCTCCTGTGCAAACCAAGTTTAGCAAGGCACAAAAATATTTTCTTCCTCAGAATGTATTTGTACCAATGATCTTGTAAGAGAGATCAATGTAAAAGATTCCATTCACCTTGAAAAGTAACAAGCATTTATTATACACCAAGTAAATTCTAGTCACCAGACTAACATCTCACTTTTATAAACCTTTAAGTATCCACCATTTTCTAGCTGAAAAAAGCCAAATAGCTGTTCCCTCCCTCTACTTAAAAACATATTATTCACAGTCCTGAGATTCTAAGTATTAATTTAATCTCATATTACCTTACTGGAAAAGGGAAAGTATGTAATTAGAAAAAGTTTTAAAAGCAGGCACTTGTTCCTGGTCTTTTATAGAGAGGTAAAGCTAAATACTTTTGGATTTGGAAACTTATTTTAGGTCACTTGCAGACATTTCCAAAATGCATTGCTTAAAGTGGTTTTCCTGTATGAGCTTTGTTTAGTTACCTGGTAAACAGGGCTAGTTAGGCAATTAAAAAAAAGTTTTTTATTGTTCCCCCCTTTATATTAATAACTAATGGGCAGAAAAAAGAATAAGAGGTGGCATTAGTAATTGAAACGATGTTCTGTATGGCTTCAAGCAAATACAACAGACTAATTAAAATAAAGGCATATGTTTTGTAATCTGTATCTGTTATGGTTAGAAGTATGTTATTGTTCATTTTGTTATGGTTAGAAGTATGTTACTGTTCACATATGTGAACAGTATGTGCTCACTTGAAAACACAAAACCAGATGAATTTCTCTCTGCTTTGTGTAAACTACTTAGATATTATCCCGAGGAGAATATATTGCTTTAATTACTGTGCCTTGGAAGGACCAAATCTGTACCTGTATTCCAAGTGCATAGAAGTACACACTGAAGTTTTCCACAATGCTGAAGTCTGCAAAGGTGGGTAGCTTAGATATTATCCTGAGGAGAATATATTGCTTTAATTACTGTGACTTGGAAGGACCAAATCTGTACATGTATTCCAAGTGCATAGAAGTACACACTGAAGTTTTCCACAATGCTGAAGTCTGCAAAGGTGGTGCAACAGAAAAATAATAAAATATTTTAATTCCTGTTGCTGGGCCTTAGTAATTATTCAAGTTTGAACAAACAGAACTTCATGAAAATGAGGAACAACGAGAGAAAAAGTAAGATTGTGTAGCTATTTCTATCAGGTAGGTCCTTCACACCCAATAGTTTCTGGGGAAGATGCAAAAACTGTGGGCTTTGCTGCAGAGCAAAACACACTGGCATGCACTGAGTTTCTACTTCAAAACATTGTTAATTCTGTCCCCAGTATTATCTATGAATATTAATTTTCTGTGTATTGGGAAATAGGCAAACCAAACTAACAGAGAGTTCCCTACATTCCTTTGTAGCACAACATATA
This sequence comes from Passer montanus, assembly GCF_014805655.1. Lineage (NCBI taxonomy): Eukaryota > Metazoa > Chordata > Aves > Passeriformes > Passeridae > Passer > Passer montanus. Next base: position 35,894 of record NW_024367406.1, read on the forward strand.
ATAAAATCTTTTCATTCCTGTTGCTGGGCCTTAGTAATTATGCAAGTTGGAACAAACAAAACTTCATGAAAATGAGGAACAGCGAGAGAAAAAGTAAGATTGTGTAGCTATTTCTATCAGGTAGGTCCTTCACACCCAATAGTTTCTGGGGAAGATGCAAAAACTGTGGGCTTTGCTGCAGAGCAAAACACACTGGCATGCACTGAGTTTCTACTTCAAAACATTGTTAATTCTGTCCCCAGTATTATCTATGAATATTAATTTTCTGTGTATTGGGAAATAGGCAAACCAAACTAACAGAGAGTTCCCTACATTCCTTTGTAGCACAACATCTCAGGAATATTTTTCTCTCTCATACTCTGCATGTAGCCCCTAACACAGAGAACAAGGAGCAGCTTCTTCAAGTTCTGCTTTGAGCAGAAAAAAAATGTATCCAGAGGCTTTAGCACTGTGGAAAAGCTTGTTATGAGAACTCTAAGATGGGCTTGGTGTAACAATTTATTATTTGTTGTGATCCCGTTGGGCAAATTATGGGCAGCATGGCTCCTCTACAACCTGTGAAGGTCTCTTACAAAGACAAAGAAAAGAAGACTGATTTGCAGAATCAAAAGGAAGAAATGTTAGTGGAAAGCTCTTGTAGTTCTTGTATGCTCTCAAATAGAAGTGTTTTCCATTTGAATGCTACAAATTACCTATTCCTTTGAAGCCACTTTAAAACAGCTTCTTGAGAAAAAATGAAAAACTCCTGAGTATTTCAGTAGTAGAATTACTGGGGAACTCTCAGATGACACCTACAATATGAACTTCTGTGAGTCTAGCTCTCCAAGTTGGAGCTCCAAGAGGGTGTGCTCTCTCAGTGACATCATGCCGGGGGCAGAAAAGCCCTGTAGCTAAATTTCCTGCTTCTTTTACTTCTTAGAAAGCTGAAGGGAACAGATGGAATCAATTCTACACTGTAAAGTACAGTTTTGTTAAATAATCTATGCTTGGAATGTTTTCCTAGATCAGCTGCAGTGTCAGATTTATATTAATCTCTTTTAGGTTAAACCAATTTAACGCAATTCTTTAATTTGGTTGAAGGCTTCTGCGCACAGTGCTGGTTTAATCCACAAAAACCATTTTGTATGTATTTAGTTCAATTCTTTCTTAAACTTTTGCTTGCCTCTCTTTTGCATTACTTCTCCACAAAATCATGTTATTTTTAGTTCCTTGTTGGCAATACACAATAATTGCTTGGAGCAGAGATCCTTGCATCTTTCTTTGCCCACTCTCACAGCAATTGCAACAGCACTGGTATGAAGTGAGACAATTTCAGCCAGGGTTGGAAGGGACCTTAAAGATTATCCAGTCCCAACCCTCTGCCATGGGCAGGGTCACCTTCCACTAGACCAGGCTGCTCAGAGCCCTGTCCAACCTGGCCTTGAACACTTCTAGGGTTGGAGCTCCAAGAGGGTGTGCTCTCTCAGTGACATCATGCCGGGGGCAGAAAAGCCCTGTAGCTAAATTTCCTGCTTCTTTTACTTCTTAGAAAGCTGAAGGGAACAGATGGAATCAATTCTACCCTGTAAAGCACAGTTTAGTTAAATAATCTATACTTGGAATGTTTTCCTAGATCAGCTGCAGTGTCAGATTGATATTAATCTGTCTTAGGTTAAACCAATTTAATGCAATTCTTTAATTTGGTTGAAGGCTTCTGAGAACAGTGCTGGGTTAATACCACCATTAAAAAAACATTTTGTATGTATTTAGTTCAATTCTTAAACTTTTGTTTGCCTCTCTTTTGCATTACTTCTCCACAAAATTATGTTATTTTTCGTTCCTTGCTGGCAATACACAATAATTGCTTGGAGCAAAGATCCTTGGTTCTTTCTCTGTCCACTCTCACAGCAATTGCAGCACTATTAATTTGGTTGAAGGCTTCTGCGCACAGTGCTGGTTTAATCCACAAAAACCATTTTGTATGTATTTAGTTCAATTCTTTCTTAAACTTTTGCTTGCCTCTCTTTTGCATTACTTCTCCACAAAATCATGTTATTTTTAGTTCCTTGTTGGCAATACACAATAATTGCTTGGAGCAGAGATCCTTGCATCTTTCTTTGCCCACTCTCACAGCAATTGCAACAGCACTGGTATGAAGTGAGACAATTTCAGCCAGGGTTGGAAGGGACCTTAAAGATTATCCAGTCCCAACCCTCTGCCATGGGCAGGGTCACCTTCCACTAGACCAGGCTGCTCAGAGCCCTGTCCAACCTGGCCTTGAACACTTCTAGGGAGACCTCATAAAATGCATTTTCTAATCATGGCTCAGGCTTCAAAAAGGATCAGAAGAGATCTAAGACATGATAGGTTATACAACAGGAATAATTGGGGATTATTTTCCAGGAATTAATTTTTTTCCTTTATATTGGATTTGAATTGGACTATCTTCTCTTTTGAGAAGTAGGCCCAGCCTAATGATGCTTTGGTTGCCACTGTCATTATGAAAATACTAGCAATATTAATAAGAATGAAATTGATGTTACTTTGTTAATATGTAACTACAAGATTTAGCACCATGTCTAAAGATTTAAAGATGAGAACAGTGCTGGGTTAATACCACCATTAAAAAAACATTTTGTATGTATTTAGTTCAATTCTTAAACTTTTGTTTGCCTCTCTTTTGCATTACTTCTCCACAAAATTATGTTATTTTTCGTTCCTTGCTGGCAATACACAATAATTGCTTGGAGCAAAGATCCTTGGTTCTTTCTCTGTCCACTCTCACAGCAATTGCAGCACTACTTGTATGAAGTGAGACAATTTCAGCCAGGGTTGGAAGGGACCTTAAAGATTATCCATTCCCAACCCTCTGACATGGGCAGGGTCACCTTCCACTAGACCAGGCTGCTCAGAGCCCTGTCCAACCTGGCCTTGAACACTTCTAGGGAGACCTCATAAAATGCATTTTCTAATCATGGCTCAGGCTTCAAAAAGGATCAGAAGAGATCTAAGACATGATAGGTTATACAACAGGAATAATTGGGGATTATTTTCCAGGAATTAATTTTTTTCCTTTATATTGGATTTGAATTGGACTATCTTCTCTTTTGAGAAGTAGGCCCAGCCTAATGATGCTTTGGTTGCCACTGTCATTATGAAAATACTAGCAATATTAATAAGAATGAAATTGATGTTACTTTGTTAATATGTAACTACAAGATTTAGCACCATGTCTAAAGATTTAAAGATGAAGCAATAAAAAAAATATAGGTTTTACAACAGGAATAATTGGGGATTGTTTTCTAGGAATTAATTTTTTTTCCTTTATATTAGATTTGAATTGGACTATCTTCTCTTTTGAGAAGTAGGCCCAGCCTAATGATGCTTTGGTTGCCACTGTCATTATGAAAATACTAGCAATATTAATAAGAATGAAATTGATGTTACTTTGTTAATATGTAACTACAAGATTTAGCACCATGTCTAAAGATTTAAAGATGAAGCAATAAAAAAAATGTGTTGTCATAGTTTAAAATCAGAGCTCCTCACATTCATACATCTTTGCCTGTCCTCTATGCATTCACAGAAAGAAAAAAAATCTGCAAAATGTGCCATAGAACCAACAGAAGAGAGATGAGCATCACCTATATTTGTATTGAGTTGTAATTTCTACACTACCTGCTTAACTAATCTAGTACCAGATTACCATTGCCAGCAGCAGAACACAAACCTTGCAAATGGTGTGGGTGGATAAATGTCTGTAGATAAACAGGCAGTGACTGCCTTGGTGGAGTGGCTCCTACACTCATCCTGAGCATGAATCTGGAACAAGGGGCTTGGATTTAATGCAAAACAATTTTACAAAGTCTTTATTAATAAGACTTCTTGCCCTGCTGCTATCAAAAAAAGAAAAACAAAAGAAAAAAGATTAGAAAAGGCAGAGGAAGATGTGAAAGTCCTGGACCAAAGGCAGGATGCTAAGGAGCTGTGTAATCCATCACTTTCACAATCTCTCTGGCTAGGCTCAATTTTAGGTCTACTCCTTTTGATTCATGACCTCCAGGGCAGAACCCTTGCAAAGAAAGTCTGACTCAGTAGAGGGGAGTCATCCCTAATGAATTTAATTATGGTTTCTTAGTAAACAATTCTGCTCTTTCCCTGTGCCCCAGTGGTGGCCTGGGACGCACCTGTTGTATCTCCTTGTGCTGTAATTCCATCATCCCTGCAGCCTGCAACTCTGCTGTTCATTTATCCACAGCTCCTGGGTTCTGAGCTCACCCAGCCCCCTGACACAGAGCCAAGGCACAAACTGCTGCCACCTTCCCTGAGCCTGTGCCTTGTGCTGCTCGAGCTCCCTGGGGAGCAGGCACGCTAACAAAGGTGTCTGCATTTTTATCTCTGGGGAAATGACACCTAACAGGTAATTTTTCCTGTCATAATGACACCTTTAAGAAATGAAAGAAAGATTAAATAAATATAACCATGCTGTAACAATATTGTGCCTTCTGCAGCCCAGGCTCTCATTTTAATTTCCAATTGGAACAGAACGCAAAAACTTTAATTGCTTAACAATGATCTGGAAAGAATGAAGAAAGGTTTAAAGGGCAGAACCAATATAATCTAAATACTACATAGTTGTTTTAGACTTTGAACTGTAAAACCATTCATATTAAAATATGAAAATTTACTGAGGTCTTATTTTTCTCAATTTGCATATTTCTTAATTATATACTTTGTCCTCAGGTGATCTGCATATGCAACTTGTAATGTTTTTCTCTACTTTGCAGACAGAAGCCTGAGTTATAGACTACCTTATTAATTTCATTTGAGGGTTTGGATTTATTTGGTTGCTTGAGTTTGTTAGTTTTGTTTTTTTTTTTTAGTTTGAAAACTGTAACATATAATAAACATGTTAGAAACATCAAGCTTTCATGGTTAAATATTTAAAGGGGGGAAAGGAAAATAATTTTGTTAACTATATAATTTTTTCAAGTTTCTATTACTTTAAATAGTATATTATATTTATTCAGAAAAGGCTCTTTTAAAAAAGAGGAACTACATGTTTTTTCCTGACTATGAACAGGGTTGCTCAAGGGAGCTTGTAGCTGAATTAGGTCAAGTTTGACCATAGGTGATGGCTCATTATTGCCTTGAAATTCTGATCCTAAGCTTTTAGACCATGGAGCCTTCAAGGCCTTTAGAAGAAGAAACTGAGACATCAAAAAAACCCAAGTAAAATCCTTTCAGGCTTTGAAATGAATTAAAAGTTGCAAAGGCAAAGAACTTATAAACTTATAACTTGGAAATGTTTTACCATCAATCTTAATTCATCCTAGTTATCCTGCTTTGTTTGATAATGATGAACAAAACTAAGCCCCTCTGTCCTGACAGGAATGTAAGCCTCATTTCTAAACCAAAAACCACAGAAAAAAAAATTCCAAATATTCATAAAGCCCTATGCATTGCAGATTCAAATATGGGAGGTGCTTCTGGCAAACCTTCCTAACAGGAGTTGAAAAGCTGAAGAGAAAATTCAGAATCTCTCCATTCCTACATGTAATTTGTGATGTTGGGAATGCTGACATGGATCCAGAACCAAATCCAGCCACAACAGCCAGGCCAAGCCCACGTGACCTTGCCTCTCAAACTACACAGAGCACTTTCTGTAGAGAGAACGTGCTCTCTGTCCTGTAACTGGAGGACTGGGACAGAAGTTGTAATAATTTGTGACAACTTTAAAATTAAGAACAATGTGCTTTCTCTTTTTGATGTCTACTGCGATTTCTTCTTGAGTGTCTACTGCTAATGATAGAAAATAAATAAATATCAGATTAGACAGTGCTTAGCTACAATATATGTAATTGTCTTGCAATCTGAGGATTTTTGATTTCATCTGGCACAGTTTAAAAAGGTTGTGCTGAATTTATAGCATCTTTTGTCATTATTGTTATTCAGTATTACGTGAACTCCACAATACAGTTAAATGATCTCAGTTCTGAGCATGGTACAGACAAAGTGCAATGAAGAGTTTCTAATCAGAATTAGGTTCTTCACAGATGCAAAATGAATGCATTCATAGTCAAACAGTAAAATTAAATTGCAGGTTACCGGGGGAATTAATCTTGATTTGCAGCTATTTATGATAAATAGGATTCAGGATGCTGGTGTCAATGAACTGCTCCTTACTGAAGGGAGAGATAAACAGCAGCAGCAGGACTTTAGGAAAATTAGCTACCAGACTTGTTAAAATAACTGAATGATGAGGTGCACCAATTAAAAATCATTTAGCAAATTGCATATAGGTAACTCACTAGGAGATCACAGATACCTCAGTTTCAAATTTGCATTTTATCTCTTTGAAGCACATAATAATTAAAATGGCCATTAGTGATAACAAGAATTAATCACATAAATCCTCTCATTCATTTATTAGACATAATAGAACCCAAAGTCTTCTTATGTAGTTTTTTCCATTATTATAATCAGCTCTGTAAATCTGCAATTTATGAAAATAAAATGCCTTAAATTCCTTGAAAGTCAGAGAAAAGTGTTATTTATGCATCATGCCATGAGGATGCGGAGAAATGTCTGTGTATGAATGTACCTGGCTCTTAAAGAGTACACAGAGGATAGGGAATTTATGTCTAGACTATATCTGAAAGATACACCAGCCTGGAAACCAGTACCAAATTCTCTGTTATGTAAGATAATTAAATGGCTTAATTAAGAAATTCTTCAAGGAGACCAATTTATTATAAACCACAGATTTCTGATGATTATCAGAAAGGTAATATACTGCTCTTGAAGATCCAGGAAAGAAGGACAGATAACCTTAATTTATGAACCAAATAATACAATACCAAATAAATGAGCTGGTTTTAGGTAGACATATATTGATGAAAAAGTGTCCTAAAATGTAAAAAAATAACAAAAAATGAGAGTATTTTTAAAAGGTAATGATATAGAGCACAGGCTTGAAACCTTAGCCATCCATTACTTTCATGTCTCAACACAACTTTCATACTCTGAGTAAACAATTTTGCCTTCTCTCTATGCATTTCTAGAATACTTCTGCTACAACTTATGATACTATTTACTTATGACTAGAGAGAATATTTTACCAGAACACCATTGCAAAGGTCAGGAATTTACCAGCCACAGAAAATGTTCTCCAGACTTTGTTGCATTTGTCTCAGAATTTATTTTTCATGGGAAAGTAAGGCAGCAGATGTTGATGCACATACCATTACTAAACAAGAATCTTTAAAATTAAAGAAAAATTTAAAGGCAGCACATGAAGGCTGAACTGGCATATTACCAGATACTGCTAAATGACAGTAATTTAGAGTGCTACCAGAATTGAGTTCTGCTCTCAAATAATTGAAAAATGAAGATTCAATGAGACAAGACTAGAACCAAAACTTTACAGCGCAATCTACATTCAGGGAAGAAAATCTTTCCTCATTGAGGAGCTGAATCAGATGTATATTTAGACAGGGATGAAGGTTTCATACCAAAATAAATGTTTGTGTGTGCCTGTGTGTTCTATGTATGGCTCAGGAACATTCCCATAAAATGGAGGCTGTATTTTAAACTAAGTCCATTATTCAGGTGTTTATGTGAGTTCCTAATTCACAGCATTGACTATTCCCCTTGAAGTAGCATTTTTATTGTTGAGTCTCCTCTCTAATTTAATTGAGTCCTCCTCTCTTAGGTAGACTGTTTGCAGATATGCTTAGGAAAAAAAAAGATAATTTTGTGTGCAGAGACTTCCATGCCAGAGCTCAGCCTGTGAATGCTGTGGCCTTTTAAAGACTCACTAATTGCATGACAAAACTTGAAATCTTTCCTCACAGGTGAATGGCTGACAGTTGCTCAAAGGCTACTTGAAAATTCTGGTGGAATGCTTGCAACTGAGTTAGGAAAGAAACAGTCTTTACTTCCTTTATGATCAAGAAGAAAATCCTTAATTGGCACTCTTTCCCTCTTCAGAATAAGCTTTGAAATACAGGTAAAACAGAAGCTAAAAAGATGCAAACAGCAACAAAATCCAATCTGTGTGTTTAAAATATGGAAGAGTGAGGGGGGAAAGCAGGAGCTTTAGTCAAACTTTCTGCTCATAATAGAGTAATAGTTAATAAAGATGAATGAGTCGAAGAAAATATTAGTGGCCTGTGCTGCACCCCAGAGACATTTTCTTGGAGTCCAAGAGCTCTCTGCACAGAAAATTATCTGCTAAAATAAAGCTTATGTACTGCAGGATTCAGACGAAATTTCCTGTGGAAGAAATTATTGTCCCAGCTTCTGCATGTACACTGAAAGACATGAACTGAAATTTTCCAACTTAAGTATTTGAAATATTTTTTTGTATAAATCTTGCCATTGCTAAGCTTGTCACGTGAGCATGATGTTACCAAGAACAGAGGCTAGCCCTGAAATTTTAGCAAATGCATGTCAGCCTTCTGCACATCTCCTCTGCCTTGGTGTCTCTTGTTCTGACTGCAGACAGAGGCAGGTGAATGAGGCAATGCCATCTCAGGAAAATTCAAGAGTTTGTAGCCACCACCTGAGGCTACAAGCCAGGTTTGGAACCAGGTAAGGGAAGAGGCCAACGAGCAGATCCTGCAAGGTGGGGTAATACTTTTTATCACACCAATACTGACATCTAAATTCCAACAATCAGGACTTGCCATTGGCTTCATGGGTGCTGATCTCTTTCGACCCTTATTCTTTTTCTCTCTTTTCTTCACACGTTTTATTGTTATTTTTATGCTTTTATATTGTTATATTTCTATAGATAATAACCAAAATGGGGACATGTTATAACAATCTTACTGAAAATCTAGTTGAATATCTGATGGGTGATAGGCTCTGTGAGGTTGATCCTACATTTAAAATGTAAACCCATCAGATTAAGTGGCCTGGTGGACACCATTGCAGTAAAAAAATAAAAAGGGAAAGGAAAAAAAAACCTCTGGGCAGTGGTGTAAGTAAAAGACACAATATAATATATTCATATTCTTACAAACATCCTCAGAGGCAACTTGCATCAGTAATGGCAAAGCAACAGGTACAGAGTGCTGAAGTGGCACAGACAGGGTATTCAAATACAGACTATGCTTATATTTAATAACCACAGCAGGTGAACAATTGGATTTGAAAGGGAAATTAAATAGGCTGACCTAAGAGCAGAGGCATTTATTGTCTAGTTCTGTACTTTCTATTCCATGATTATTGCAAAGCTCTTTTGTAAACCAATATGAAGGAACACATTACTGTGATTGTGCATCAGCTAAGCACAGTAGCCACAGTAGGAAATACAAAAACATTTTTAAAAGTCAAATTCAATCAGGTTTTACCTCCAAGCTTTTATATCCCCTTTTCTTTTAATCTATATTCCTGCATGATGCCTGCTTTAAGCCTAACTTTGTTTGCATTAATGCTGTTTCTAAATGCCTGATAACACAATAAGGTAGAAAAATTAGCAAAGACCAAGAGGAAATCAGAACTCCTATCCTAACCCCCTATAAATTAAACCAGAAATATCCATTTATCTGGAACCACAAACAGCCAGCTACTCATAAATTGCAAGATTAATTCAAAATGAAATGAGGACCAAAAACCTTCATGAGTTCTACAATTTTGCAGGTGAAAAATAGCCTTATGAGTTGAGACCATCAGCATAAACCTGAATATGAGACATAGCCAAGGAAAACAATTACGAAATTTCCCCTACCTGAAGACCAAACTCCAGAAACCAAGAAAATAAAAATATTTAAACTGGGAAAACATGTCCAAGTTCTTGTGCAGGTGCTAGTGACTGGTTTTGCCTTTTCTCTGGAATTAATGATTTGTAACATTTAGCCACTGAACATGACACATTTTACTGCCCCTAATGCAACTGGCAGAGGCTTCCATGAGAAGCTCCCCAGACATTAGCCCACATTTCAAAAGAGAATGCAAATCATTGGAACCACAAGCAAAATAAAACAGATTATCTAAGTGAGGAACAGAGGATATGAAAGCAGGACAATGGGTGTCACAGGTAATTATAAAGATGCATCTGGTCCCTAGTTACTTTTGACAAAGCTGGTTTTGTGATTTATGGCAGGTGCTTGTTTATAAACCTATTTCAGCACAGACACACTGAAGCACATTCATCATTCTGCCTGGTCTTCATTATTGGATGAACGTCATTTAAACAGAACCTGAATCCAGACTTCTGCTACCTTGATGTAAAAATCAGGATCTCCTATTTGCCTGCTTTTATTTATATATTTCCATTGACCTGCAGAGGTGGGGTGTGTTTGACAAGGGTTCTACACTTACCCCACAAGGAAAGCAAATGAAAGTGAGCTGAATTTCAGGAAGAAGTGCTGGCAAGCTGTACTTCTTTTAATATTGATATTTATTTTTGTGCCCTGCAGCTGTGTTTTCTGGAAATGCAGGATAACCAACGTGCAAGTTTGAGCAACTACAACTCTGACAAAAAATCAGAATGCTCTTGGGGTACTTTTGGGGCAGGGGTGGACAGGGGGAGGTTGGAGTTTTTTAGCTTGTTTTAATAGCCTTTTTTCAAATGCACTTTTCAGACTGTGAAGTTTGGCATAGTCCAAAGGTTTTCTCCTCCTTTACCAGGAGAATCTGGACCTGAGGAAATGCTCCATTACTGTGGCATAGAGCTGTGCAGTTGTCTCACATGAACAGCACAATTTTAGTTCCTTGATTTTTATCTCATGGAATATTTCTTGCTGGACACAAAGACAAACAAAGAAATCCAGCAGAAACCAGTGAGAACAGAACCCTTTGTAGATTGCTACAATAAATACCTAGAGCCCACCTTGCTAGGAAAAGTTATACAGCAATATGGCCTGGTTTTGTAAGATTGAACTATCAATAAACAGCTAAATGTAGAAAAAGGAAGTTGGACAATTCAGAAATTGTGTTAAACGCAAAGCATATATTGAGGTTTTTAGGAAAAATTATGGTAGTAGAGAACATGATTTTTGTTATAGTTATGGGTTTAACACAGAAAATTTGAGGCAGCACATTTTCATTGAAGGAGGAATGAAAATATAAGGGAATAAAAGCTGAATGCCTAAAACTCATCTGCATCATATTCTTCCTTCGCTCAGTGCATTAAGCTATAAGTCCAAGTAGTTTCCCAACTGTTAATCATTGCAGAATTTAAATAACTTATTATGGAAGAGACACTATAGGATATATTTCTAAAAGAACAAGCCTTTTAACCACAATTAAATCTTCAGAAATTTCTCATTGTGAAAGCCAAGCCAATATCACAATACTCTTCAAATCAGAACTCTGACTTCAATAAGCACAACAGAGATATATTTTCTGAATGGAAACAAAACACACCTCAAATATTATCTGCTATAAAGAAAGTCTTGGTCACCAAGTACACCAAAATCAAAACTTTGAGGGAATCTTTAAATAGTTATATATATTTATATTATACATCTATATACATTTTTAGATCATCCTAGGCATGGAAGGAACAATATGAATTATTGCCTGGCTTGGGAGCTATTTTGATGAATGCTGACAGATTGACAACATGACTACTGGAAACTTATAGGAATTATAAAGAAAGTCACAGGAAATATAAAGTAAAAATGAAAGACTGTATTTCATTTTACTTTCAAAGTAACTCCATGTATTGGACTGACACAGAAAAAATAACTCACATTATAAAGCTTAACAAAAAACCTTATTGGCAACAATGAGGCCTGATATTTCAAGATTAATTTTTGGTCTAAGTAGTTTCTTCACTTCCTATTAAAGAGTGTCCATAGAGTTTCAGCTGTTACCTCCTTCCTGTAATTTGGTTGCTGAATGCAAGTCAGCTGGAATATTGCTTACCTGTAAATAAAGATATGCAATAACTTCTTGTTCCAGCAACACAGCAGAGTTACTTACAGCATTTATTCATCATGAAATTGCATATTCAGCACATGAACACACATTTTGTGACACTGATCTAATGACAACCCATGCATTTCTGAGTAACTCCAATCTATTTACCATAACATTATTTGCTAGCAGGTATGAACAATTCATCCTTTGCCTGTGAGTTGTTTAACTTTCTGTACATGTTCAATGTCTGAAATTCATACTAAATCCATATGTTTTTGAAGGAACACAAGGCCTACTTTAGCACAGCACCACTGGAAAGAGAGTCACTGAAAGAGCATCAAGACCTCTTGTTGGCCCTTTTCCTGCAGGATTAAATGTATTTATATTGTTCCAGAAAGAGACTTATTCTTCCTGCCTGTAAAGACCTTTAGCGTTGGTGTGAAGTGGCTCCAAGCCAAAATGAGAGTCTTCAGGTCAGGCTATATTGCTTTTCATTAAAGACATCCTGTCATCTGGAAAATATTTCCAATTTCTACTCTAGAGGGGGTTTTGTTGTTACCATTATTTCCCAGAACAATATAACCCTTGAGATGGAGAAAACTGAAAAGAAGAGGCTTGAAACAAATCTAAGTCCTTTGTGTCTTTACAAGGCAGGTCTCTCCCTTCAGGTTTGCCTTTAATCCAAGAACCCAGGCTTTTCCTGAAGTGTGCAGTCTGAAATTAAACTGAGCAGCACACAACCACTCCAGCCTCTTTTTCCTAGTCAGAGGCAGGCATCACAGATGTATCTTTCATTTTCCTGATCCCTTGCCAATCCTCCACATGTCCTCAAAAATGACACCTGCAGACCTCAAGTATCCACAGACAGAATTCAAAACTCATCAGGTTCACCAGATTTAAGAGCAGTTACAAATTCTGGCTTTTATTCTTTCCTTCATCAAGATTGAAAGGCTCTTTGTTTGTTGGTTCTCCTCCTCTACTTTCCTCTGCTCAGTTTACTTTTTTTTGTAAAGGTTGATGCAGAAAAAAAAAAAAGTGTTCATTGCACTAAACACTTTTTTAGCATCATCTGTCAACAGCTTTCATTCACTCAGCAGAAGTGCACAGATTGCAGCTTTGAGCTGGCCACTGCACGTGCTGTGCAAGGGAGAGGAGGGTTTCCTCACTTCCTCTCACTTTCTTACATTGCATCACCTCCCTGGAAGTGCCAGAAACTCCAGCCAGATTTCACTGACAAGTTGTACATACCGAGTTCCCTTTGGTATTACTGTACATTGCTAACTAAACATTTGGTGGCCTCTCACATTTCTAAATAAAGAACGGGAGCACGATGACCTATTTTCCAAAGTGTAGAAAGCCTCAGAACCACTCAGTAACAATTCCTACCACAAAATACAGGTACACAAGCAATTTAGTCATGTGTTAAGCTTTTATAAATCCTGTTTCCCAAATTTCTCAGAGGCAGTTAAGGTGATGGACAAAGGACCACATGAGTAAGAGCTATAGACCTGTGTTTATCACTTTATCATTGCACTAAACACTTTTTTAGCATCATCTGTCAACAGCTTTCATTCACTCAGCAGAAGTGCACAGATTGCAGCTTTGAGCTGGCCACTGCACGTGCTGTGCAAGGGAGAGGAGGGTTTCCTCACTTCCTCTCACTTTCTTACATTGCATCACCTCCCTGGAAGTGCCAGAAACTCCAGCCAGATTTCACTGACAAGTTGTACATACCGAGTTCCCTTTGGTATTACTGTACATTGCTAACTAAACATTTGGTGGCCTCTGCCACAGTTCTAAATAAAGAACAGGAGCACGATGACCTATTTTCCAAAGTGTAGAAAGCCTCAGAACCACTCAGTAACAATTCCTACCACAAAATACAGGTACACAAGCAATTTAGTCATGTGTTAAGCTTTTATAAATCCTGTTTCCCAAATTTCTCAGAGGCAGTTAAGGTGATGGACAAAGGACCACATGAGTAAGAGCTATAGACCTGTGTTTATCACTTTATTTGCATTCCCTCCCTCCTTTTTTTAATGATTTTTTTTCTGCTTATTTCACTGGATTTAAAAAATTCTCTTTCTTTTCAGGTTGCTGTATTGGATATTTCTTTAGGGATTTCAGTTTCTAGGTTACAGAAGGAGCACTCCCCTTTCCTTAAGGTCTCATGTCTATTTTTAAACCTAACCTCTTTCCAAATCACATTTTTCACTTTCTGATGGGGAAAGAACCTTCTTTCTTTCAGCTTTACAATGAAAAACAACTCAAAAGAAAATTCCTCATCTTTTAGTCATATTTCAGTCATCAGCAGTAGTTACCTGCCATTATTGCTACAGTGATGGACATGAAAGGACCTAAATAGATTGTCCTGCTGTTACCTATTTAAATTCTTATATAAGGCACTTCAGCATGGATATAGCCTGAATGAACTACAGCAAAAAGAATGAAAAAAAAAATACATTATTCTGAGAATGGTTTGTATGTAAGAGTTCTGCTAAGGATAAGCTTGCATATTTTCTATGCTCAGAAGACTGGAGAAGGAAGGGAGGGACACACTGTGGGGATGGGACTGTCTTGTGAAGGAACAGAGTTGAGGTGTTTCAGCCTGAAAGGAAATGGCCTTGCTTGTCTTTATGTCAGCAGTGCAGGATGCTCAGCATGCCCACATCCCAAACAGACTGACTGGATCAAAGGACACCACGTGTATGGGACAGGGCAAGGATTATTAAGCTAAATGATCTTAAAATGTTCTTTTTAAAATTTTACTAAATTGCAAGAACTCTGAATTGGAGAGGTATCTATTTTAAAATATTCAGGAATCTTTTCAGAAATATTCCCATTGTTATAACCAACCCAGAGCAGAGAACTAAAGGCAGATGTTACTAAAGAGGAACAAAAATCCCTTAAAAATCCAAAAGCTCACTTAATCTGCTTGAGAACCTGCTCCTCACCAGGAATCAAAATTTAAAACATTAACTTTCCTCATCCAGCATATTGGGCATAAGAAAAAAGGTGCAGTCAGGGAACCTGCAGGATAAAATGAAATGAAAACAGAATGAAGCAGAAAACACGACCTGCTGCAGCACATGGGCAAAAGTTATGGTCAGGTCAGTCAAGAGTCTTTGCACCAACCTCTCCCTGAGGGACTGGGTGCTCAGAAATACTCTGATAATTCACACAACTCTTTGTTAAGGAAGACTAAGCCTGGATGAACAGTTCAAATCCTCATTTTCTTTTTTCTTGATGACTCAATATGTCATACATGGTCCTAATTTTATTTATGGGGTTTATGTGGCAATATTATTTTCAGTTCAAGTAGTATTTAGTTCACATTTAAGCTATGATAAATACAGATACTTTGCCCTTTTTTTGCCACCTTTACTTTGAGGTGCGAAGAGTACTTTGTGTCTGTCAGGCTGCTGATTTTAATGGTTTGCTCTCTGGTACTGGCCCAACAGAATAGGTTTGAGGTGAAGGACGCAGGTAGCAAATTCTTGGTGTAATACACCTCATCCTTTGTCCTGGTCTTTCTAATTTTAGATTGCAAGGACTGAGCAACTAGCTCAATCTATAATTATCTGCCTTACAGATGCAAGTTAATATTTTTAATATTGTCAAAAGAGGATGGATGCTTTTATGCAAGAATAACAGAAAATATCAATTACATTTGTGAAATGTACATTTGTAAAATTGCAAACTAAAGTGTACAGATCAAAGTAAATGTGCTCAATATATAAATTAGAATACACTACCATTGCTTGGCACACTGACTTTCATAGATGTTACTGAGACCTCTCACAGTTCTGCAACAGAGTAATCTTCACTATAAGACTCAAACTACTTATAAACCTTCAAAGAGAATGGATGTATTAAGTCTAAATCTCAGATATTAGTTTGTACAGAACACTGGTTGCTGGTGTATATTTTAGAAGTTAACGCAAGTTATATTAATGGATGGATTGGATCAAGAAATAAAAACATTATTAATTTAAGATTGGTATAATACAAAATTTGTTTACCAAGGCTGACAGGAAGTGCTGTTTGTAAAATACCTCTAGGTACTTGCAGAAGTTTGTTTCTCTTCTCCCCTCCCCACCCAAGAACCCCCCAAATGGGGAACCTGGGGAAATGAAAATTTGAATTCTCAGTTCCTTTGTTCATACTCTAAGGTTTTTATGAATAATAATTTGCAAAAAGGTAACTACCATGTCAAAAAAGCACAGAGAATTAAGACAATTCCAACTGCAAGAGTTCTATAGAAATAAGTAAGAAAAGTATTTTGTAGTCAGAATACATCCATCACTTATATTTTTAAGATCCAGAGATGGTGTGATGACCTGATGCTGTCCAGCATTTAGATACCCAAATTTTCCACCCTAGTCACAGCTGTAAGGTCCCAAAGAGGCTGTACCCCATCCTTAGCAAGCAGCACATGCCCACAGTGTGCATTTAGTGGGGCACAGCTCCCAGCTTCTCTGAAGGAACTCGTGTCACGTCCTGCCCTGAGGCTGCTCTGTGACCCACGGCACAGGGAAAGGCAAGGGGAAAGCCCAGCTGGCAAGATAAAATCTTTTTTCTTGATGACTCAATATGTCATACATGGTCCTAATTTTATTTATGGGGTTTATGTGGCAATATTATTTTCAGTTCAAATAGTATTTAGTTCACATTTAAGCTATGATAAATACAGATACTTTGCCCTTTTTTTGCCACCTTTACTTTGAGGTGCAAAGAGTACTTTGTGTCTGTCAGGCTGCTGATTTTAATGGTTTGCTCTCTGGTACTGGCCCAACAGAATAGGTTTGAGGTGAAGGACGCAGGTAGCAAATTCTTGGTGTAATACACCTCATCCTTTGTCCTGGTCTTTCTAATTTTAGATTGCAAGGACTGAGCAACTAGCTAAATCCATAATTTACCTGCCTTACAGATGCAAGTTAATATTTTTAATATTGCCAAAAGAGGATGCATGTCCTTATGCAAGAATAACAGAAAATATCAATTACTTTTGGGAAATTGACATTTGTAAAATTAAAAACTGAAGTGTACAGATCAAAGTAAATGTGCTCAATATATAAATTAGAATACACTACCATTGCTTGGCACACTGACTTTCATAGATGTTACTGAGACCTCTCACAGTTCTGCAACAGAGCAATCTTTATTACAAGACTCAAACTATAAACCTTCAAGGAGAATGAATGTATTAAGTCTAAATCTCAGATATTAGTTTGTACAGAACACTGGTTGCTGGTGTATATTTTAGAAGTTAACGCAAGTTATATTAATGGATGGATTGGATCAAGAAATAAAAACATTATCAATCTTTATTACAAGACTCAAACTATAAACCTTCAAGGAGAATGAATGTATTAAGTCTAAATCTCAGATATTAGTTTGTACAGAACACTGGTTGCTGGTGTATATTTTAGAAGTTAACGCAAGTTATATTAATGGATGGATTGGATCAAGAAATAAAAACATTATTAATTTAAGATTGGTATAATACAAAATTTGTTTACCAAGGCTGACAGGAAGTGCTGTTTGTAAAATACCTCTAGGTACTTGCAGAAGTTTGTTTCTCTTCTCCCCTCCCCACCCAAGAACCCCCCAAATGGGGAACCTGAGTTGCTGGTGTAACTTTCAGAAGTGAATGCAAGTTATATTAATGAATGGATTGGATCAAGAAATAAAAACATTATTAATTTAAGATCAGTATAAATACAAAGATTTGTTTAACCAAGGGTTACAGGAAGTGTTGTTTGTAAAATATCCCTAGATACTTGTAGAAAGTTGTTTCTCTTCTCCCCTCACCACCCAAGAACCCCCCAAATGGGGAACCTGGGGAAATGAAAATTTGAATTCTCAGCTGCTTTGCTCATACTCTGACTTTTTTATGAATAATAATTTGCAAAAAGATAACTACCTGTTAAAAAAGCATAGAGAATAAAGACAATTCCAACTTGAAGGATTCTATAGAAATTCTGTAAGGAAAGTACTTTGTAGTCATAATACCTGCAGTCATTTATATTTTTATTTAAGATCCAAAGATGGTGTGATGACCTGGTGCTGTCCAGCTTTTAGATACCCAAATTTTCCACTCCAGTCACAGCTGTAAGGTCCCAAAGAGGCTGTACCCCATCCCTAGCAAGCAGCACAGTGTGCATTTAGTGGGGCACAGCTCCCAGCTTCTCTGAAGGAACTCGTGTCACGTCCTGCCCTGAGGCTGCTCTGTGACCCACGGCACAGGGAAAGGCAAGGGGAAAGCCCAGCTGGCAAGATAAAAACCTTGTCCATTTCAGCACTGCCCTGCTGCTCCAAGGAGGCAGGAGGACACGTGGGAGTGAGGGAAGCAGTGAGAAATCTTTTCCCTAAACAAGCTGTCTCCATCTCTTCTCCTGTTTGTAGAGGTTTACTGTGGAGGCATATCTCAAAAACTAGTTTCAAATGTTAATGGAACAGAAATTGGGTGATAATCTCTGTTGGCCACACCAATTCCTGCCAGCCTCAATGGCAGGATCAACAACTCATGATCAAACTGCCTTGGAAAAACACACATCTGATAAAAACTTAATTTATTCTGAAGATTAGGCTGAATGAACTTGGTGAACTTCAGAATACAGTCATAATCTGGACTACTTTACCAAACAATCCCAGATGCACAACCTTAGAATCTAACACGTGGCTGTAAGGGAGGGTCAGGAGGAGGAGCCAGCTGATGGAAACCTGAATAAGATGCACTGTAACTGTACCTCAACAAGTATTATTGCAACAGTGGATACTTAAATAGGCATATTACTGAGGAAAACCTTTTATATTTATAAGCCATAGCTTGTAATCAGACCTTTGAAAGCTGCATGCATTAAGCAGTTTGCCTGCAAGCCTGAGAATAAGCACAACCACAATGCTCACGTGCTTCCCTTACAGTAAATTCTTAGAAAATACAGCAACCTCTCTTCTTGTAAGCTTAGCCTCCAAGGCTTTTAAATGTGACTCCTTGGCATCTGAAATAGCCTACGAGCAAGAGGAGAAGATCAGAGAAAGATCATGGCAAGCAGTTTGTGTGACAGGCAACAACCCTGTGCACGTGTCCTGAATACTCAGCTGGAATTACCACCAACACTGCAGGAAAAAAGACAACCAAGCTGGTAGGATGAAATCTGCCTCTTTCACCACACAGCAAATCTGCCTCAAGTGACCCATTTCATGGAAAAGGTCAGCCACAGGACCAGGCACAGGGTGGAATTGGAAGAAATACACTTCATGCCTGTGTACATGCATTTTACTTGGTCTGATAATCAACATAATCTAAGATATAGCTCCAAACTGGCTGTCTACATTAATGATCTGAAAGCAATCATAATAAAATAAGATAATCTTAACTATTCTTGGGCTGCCAGAGTGCTCTCTAATTGCTCTATTTAAATTGTTCCATTTCAATTAAATTGAGGAGGAAAAAAAAGTAGAAGAATTAAGTGCTTCACTATTTACAGTCCTTGAGTGAATACAATTTACGTAATCTGTGTAGGATCCCTATTAGCAGGGCTCACAGTAAGAAACCACAGTGATTAAATCATTAAATCATATCTGGGAAGAGAGAACATTCCCATTGATATAGGAAGCCCTGATGAGATGTTAAAACAATTAGAACCATCAAGCACTTTTATGAATAGCAAGGATTGTGAAGGCAGAAAAGGTTTTCAAAACTGGGGGATTCACGCTATTTTTACCCTAACACATTTCACTTTCTCTTAGGTTCATTATCACTGATACAATTTGTATCCATTTTCAGTCATTAAATAGTAGTTCAGCTCTTCAGTATTTCAAGCCCCGGTCATTAATATGAATTCATACAACTTATTCCCTCTGCCCCTCCAATCTTTTCCTCAAAGAGAGCACCCTTCTCAATAAATGACTCTCAAATTGCTGTTAGGATAGTAATTTCTAATTTCCATGGTTACATTTCCCATAAGAGCTGCTGCTGCTGCTAAGAAAAACACATTGGAAGATTGGAGAACTAGAATAGTATAGCTGGCTCTTCGTTTTCATTCAGAGAAGGGGGAAGGAAGTGTTGGTTGCAATTCCTTTTTTTTTTGTTTTCTCTTTTTAGTGGCTTGGTAGATCACACCAAGGGCCTGCAAACACACCTATTAAAACATGGATCTTGTTGCACAGATCTTGAAGACAGTGACTTATTTTTTTTTGTTTCAACAGTTTTGGAACTATTAGAATAGCTAGAAAAGTTTATCAGGAGCACCAAACTGCCCAGTGCCTTGCCAAAATTGTCATCAAAAGTGACACCACCACAAATAAGAACAGCCCCAGCTATAAGATCACACATGGTCATCCCACACACGTGGGGTTATAAAGCAACCCACAGAGTTGTTACTTTCACAGGACATATTTTTATAGCACATTGGAATGTTGGACAAGTGTTTCACATTTTCATTCAACTTTTTTTCAAATCAAAATTAAAGTTGCAAAATTATTCACACTGAAGATAAAAGTTACCAAGTAATTTTGTGAAGAGGTCTGGGTTTGTATTATGACATCCTTGCTTTCTTTAAAATCTTCTATCAATCCTGCAAAAGTCTCTCTAATTTAACTTTGAGCTTTGCTTTTACATTTTAAGCTGGGCAGATGAAGCTGTTGGTCAGCCAGAGGATAAAATAAGATGCTGCTTGTGCTACCATTGTAAAGGATCACACTGACCTCAGGTTTGCCCCAGAAATTATGCAGCTCAATATGATGTGTTCATGGGTCATTGACCAGAAAGACAGGTTTATCAGAGAAATACTGATCTTCCCCAGTGGCATAAAAACACTGCTGTAGTTTTAGAAGTTCTCTTTAGTCTTCTCGACAAATTCATGATGCTTGAAGTTCTGGCCATTAATAAATAAAATTCTAAGAACAGTGGCACTTCAGAGTTTGTTGTTGTTGTTTTTTTTTTTGTTGTTTTTTTTTTTTTTTCTTTGCAGAGAAAAATGCTTTTTTTCCTCAAAGAGAGCACCCTTCTCAATAAATGACTCTCAAATTGCTGTTAGGATAGTAATTTCTAATTTCCATGGTTACATTTCCCATAAGAGCTGCTGCTGCTAAGAAAAACACATTGGAAGATTGGAGAACTAGAATAGTATAGCTGGCTCTTCGTTTTCATTCAGAGAAGGGGGAAGGAAGTGTTGGTTGCAATTCCTTTTTTTTTTGTTTTCTCTTTTTAGTGGCTTGGTAGATCACACCAAGGGCCTGCAAACACACCTATTAAAACATGGATCTTGTTGCACAGATCTTGTGGACAGTGACTTTTTTTTTGTTTCAACAGTTTTGGAACTATTAGAATAGCTAGAAAAGTTTATCAGGAGCCCCAAACTGCCCAGTGCCTTGCCAAAATTGTCATCAAAATAGACAACACCACAAATAAGAACAGCCCCAGCTACAAGATCAGACATGGTCATCCCACACACGTGGGGTTATAAAGCAACCGACAGAGTTGTTACTTTCACAGGACATATTTTTATAGCACATTGGAATGTTGGACAAGTGTTACACATTTTCATTCAACTTTTTTTCAAATCAAAATTAAAGTTGCAAAATTATTCACACTGAAGATAAAAGTTACCAAGTAATTTTGTGAAGAGATCTGGGTTTGCATTATAACATCCTTACTCTTTCTTTAAAATCTTCAATCAATCCTGCAAAAGTCTCTCTAACTTTAAGTTTTGCTTTTACATTTTAAGCTGGGCAGATGAAGCTGTTGGTCAGCCAGAGGATAAAATAAGATGCTGCTTGTGCTACCATTGTAAAGGATCACACTGACCTCAGGTTTGCCCCAGAAATTATGCAGCTCAATATGATGTGTCACTTTAAAAATTGCAACATTATTTCAGATGTACCTGTTGACACAATAGACAAAAAGCTCCTTTGAAGCATCCATTGGCTTATTTGGAAATCCTTCCTCGTTCATGGGTCATTGACCAGAAAGACAGGTTTATCAGAGAAATACTGATCTTCCCCAGTGGCATAAAAACACTGCTGTAGTTTTAGAAGTTCTCTTTAGTCTTCTCGACAAATTCATGATGCTTGATGTTCTGGCCATTAATAAATAAAATTCTAAGAACAGTGGCACTTTAGAGTTTTTTGTTTTGTTTTGTTTTTTTTCTTTTAATCCTTAGCAGAGAAGAATGCTCTTGCAATTATGTAAAATAAACCTATTTTAAACCTAATGCTTCACAGTCATTATGGAAAAGATGCCTATAAGGAAATATTTTATTGATGATTTAATTTTCTTTCCAGCATAGCTGGAAATTTCACACCTACATCTTCATTTAGGACTGGTTTATCTATTAGAGTGAATTAAATGTGACCAGCATTTCTTTTTACTTAGCAGGAGATGATTAAGGAAATTATGGAAACTTTTTAAATTGTGGCATTGCCTTTTTAAAATTGGCCAGAGAAGTAGCTGGGGATATTGCTGTTGTAAAAAAAAACCTCACTGTCTACACAATGTGATCGTGAACTTTGGAAAAGAGAGATCAAATAATCACCATATGTCTTATTTTCCTTTGCTTCTATACTTTGTGTGCCAAAATCAGATTTAAAAATCCTGGCTATATTTTGCAATCAGGTCCCCTGCTTCAGTTTCTGCCCATTAAAAACCATCCTTGGTTTGTTTTCATTTTTTTTTCCTGTGACAGTCTCTGCTCTGGCCTGGTGCTTACCCTGCCCATCCCTGCCTTCAGCAGATCCCTCATTAAGTCACAGGAGACTGACTTCATGCTGAGCTGCACCTTGGCCAGCTACACCCTTTAGAAGTTTAACTATGGATCATTCTCTGAAGTCCAAGTGTCAGGACCTCAGCACACATTTTCTGTGTTTATTTGCTTTTCTGAACAAGCCCAGTGAGTTCATTAAAACCAGCAAGAATAAAAAGAGACTGTCTTGTAACACTGGCAAGTTTCTGCCAGCTTAAGAGCTGAAAACATTGTCCCTTTGATCAGCTCCAACAGTAAACTTTTCTCTTCTTTAAAAAAAAAGAAAAAGAAAGAAAAAAACTTTTGCATTCCATTGTAAATATTTCCGTTAGAGCAAGAAACTACCTAGAATGTTCAAACCACTTGTGTTTCGAGGGGAATTTCACAGACATATCTAGGTGGAAAAACACATTAATGGCAATAGAATAACTGCAAATATTGGGAGAAGGGGGAGTATTTTTGCTACAGTTTTGTGAAATTGTTCTTAAATCTCTTTCTGTAGGAGAGAAACTGGTTGTATTAATGAGAACTAGTGCCTCTGGTGCAAGGTTTCAGGATGAGCTGATTAAAGCCTCAGTAGGTTCCACAAGTTAGGTAAATAAATGAGCATCTGAGCATTCTCACAGCTTCTTAAATGGAATCAGTGCATGTGAAAATGTACCCCCAAATCCCTGCACTAACATACATATTATACAGGGTTTAAAGCACTCATTTTCAAATGTACTGATGATTTTGTTGCCAGTTGTATGTACCTATTAATGCAGAAAAATAATTTCTACCTTTTACTACCAACTCCTGCAATTTCAAACTATTGTCTCCTCAAAAAAATTTTAAGATAGAAACTTCAGAACAAAAGGTAAAATTGACTTAAGCATTTAATTATTTCTCCATAATCTCTTTGCCCTACACATTTATGTCTTACAAAACATTAATGGTTTTGTAAATATAGCTATTACTAACCTAATAAAAATGCTGTGCCAAAAGGAAAATGAAGCCTGCATAAAAATGTAGATGGGTACTCAGGAGACATGCTACTCATCGATCCCCAAAAATATGTTTGCCTGTATGAAACACAGCAGTTAGCAGTGCTATGTATGATTCACAAGAGACTGTGTGGCCATGAAAATCATGCTTGCAAATGAGGCTTTTAGGCAACACTAAGGTGAAGGCATAGTGGTTCCTGCTAGCTTAGAGAACAGTAAAACAAATATTATCATATTCTCCACATTTGTCATAGGGACACCTTGTAAGTTAATCCAAATTAACAAGAGGTATCAATTTGAAGTGCATTCATTAAACAGCATTAAATCTTGATATTGACACGCTAAGGATGAGAAATATGGCCACATTACTGCAGCTTAACAAGCCAAGCCCAAGTAACAAGCTTTATATGTACTCATGCATTATAAAATGTGAGGTAAGACGAATTCATTTAAACCTCTTAGGTGAATATATTCAATATCACACTTGCTGTGTGCTAACAGCATATGCACAAATACATATTTCAGTTAAGCTCATGCTCAGAAACTAATTAGTACATGTCTGTCTATGAATATTTATACCCACTCTGATTATTGCAATTGACTCTTTTTGTATGTAGCCACTGGAATATATTTAGAATATGTGAGGATTCCAAAGAGGTAACTGCACAGTCATCGCTCAAAGTTTCTTTCATCTGTAAAATTAATGTTCTTCTGTCATTGATAATGATACTGACATGAAATGGCCAAACAACCTCACCACCTCTGCTTTCCAGCATCTACATCTTGCTCCTCCTTGAGTTTACTGGTCTCGGGACCAGCATCTGCTCGTGGAAGGATGAGTGGAGTTACCCAGTGACCAATTCAATTGATTCTGGAATAGTTTTGAATAGTTCATCATTGCCTAACATTGCTGCTTGTAAAGCAAGCTGCTTTATAATAGAATACTTAAATCTTTAACAGAACAAAAAAAAAATACAGAATACTGTAATGATTAGCAGTACAACCAGCAATCAGTTCTGAGCAAATCAATATTTAAAAATGATTTCATGTACAATATCTCACAAATGCAATGAAAAGTGAACTGGCACTGCAAGCAAAGAGCTGCAGTTCACTTTGTGCAAATCTGAGTCACAAGTGGGGGAAAAAATAATGCATTCTGGTTGAACACGCAGCTAAAATAAATCTAATCAATGCTTCATAGGTGTTTAACGTCCCGAGTACTTTCTTTAAAAGCATCAAGCTATTTTCATTAAGACACATGCTTAGAGGGAAGGAAATGCCATTTTAAAAGGTCTCGGGCTTAATTTTAGGCATATGAACTCCTAAATGTCCAAAAAAATGATTAGTTTTAATTGACTCAACTGGTTTGCATGGGTTTGTACTGAACAGCCCTAAACCTTCTCAAGGTTTTTTGTGGAAAAGGAAGGGAATTGGGCAGGTCACAAAACTAAGTTTTTTCCTGAAAATCAGTTCAGACAGATGCACTGTGCAACCTCCGAGTGGAACAGCTGAACGTATCCAGCAGCTCAGCTGGATCCAGGGAGCATCCCCATCTCCAGAGACCCCACAAGCAATGAGCAGTCAGGGCTTGAAGCCTCTGAGCAGATTTAAATCCTGCAGACTTTGTCTTACATCAAAGTTTTTAACCTGGTGTTCTTCTGAGGCTAGAGACCCTGCTGGGAGCTGCACAGGCACTGTGGCCTTGCTGAGGAGGACTGAGAAGTTCAGGATCTTCTCCCAGGCTATCACAGACAAAGTTCTGCAGTTGGATAATTTACAAACAACTTTGCTTTGTGCACTAACACACTGACCACTGAGAAAACACAAAACACTTCTTTTTTTAATTTACTTTACCCTGTATCATCTTGTTTTCATAGACACCCTTAAGCCAATCCATTAAAATGCCATTATTTGGAAGAAGTTCTGCAGTTTGATCAATTTACAAACAACTTTGCTTTGTGCAGCAACACACTGACCACTGACAAAACAGAAGACACATTTTTTTAATTTACTTTACCCTGTATGATCTTGTTTTCATAGACACCCTTAAGCCAATCCATTAAAGTGCCATTATTTGGAAGGAGCAACATCTCAGATTTGAATGTAAGATGTTTAGTCTAAAAAAATGGGTATCATTTCACATGCCTTGTAATCCATGCCATTACTGTATTAACTAAATCAAACCACATCTTATGTAGGATTCACATTATTTGAATTCTGGAATATTACATCTGTTTTAATTTAATCCCATACCTTGTCTAAAGTCCATGTGTGTGACACACCAGACAGATTACATAGCAGACTCTGCCACAAAGTATCCTGCTCATACAGATTTACCTAAGCCATTATTTAGGGATCTGAAATGCTTTTCAAAAAAAAAAAAAAGGTATTTTGTAACCTTCCCATCCTTGGTTGTTCCTTGAAAAAGAGGAGGAAATTAAGAATTCACAGAATGAAAAGCAGGAAGTATTATGAAATTTAGTAAATACTTCTGCTCATGTGTTTTATCTAGAAAAGACCTTCCCATCCTTGATTGTTCCTTGAAAAAGAGGAGGAAATTAAAATTCACAGAATGAAAAGCAGGAAGATGAAATTTAGTAAATACTTCTGCTCATGTGTTTTATCTAGAAAAGAAATTACCAATACAAGAGCACTGGCGAGTTTCTCTCTAAGCCTGTTTACTTATTGAACCATAATCAAAAATGTTGAAGTGTAATAATTCCTGTGGATTATTTTGAATATTACACAAGCAACTATTTAATCCCAAAGCAATATATTTGTTCCCTAATAGATGACTTGCCTCTACAGACAAAAAAAGAGTGTGGAAAGATTACTGGTAATTGATTCATTCCAGTCAAAAATGGGACCATCAGAGGTGATGAGTAAACATAAAACCAGTGTTCACATTTAGCAGCACGGGTTTTTCACTTCACATGCAAACCTGTGCTTTTCCTCGACTGAAAGTAAAGCTCAGTGAAACAATATTTTTGACTGCCAAAATAATTTTTTCCTTTCCAATTTCCACATGGAATTGGTTTTGCAGGTACTTGTGTGTGCATGCACTAATATATACATATAAAGACCTGTCCTTGTAACTGCATACTGCTAACTCTAGACTTCAGTGACAATTTCTTTTTTTAAAGCAGAATACCTGTTTAAGATATGACATACATTCTATTGAAACTCTCCAGTGTGTTGTGACAAGAGCATCCATCCATACCTGTGTAAACATACATCAGTGACCCTTCCTCACACCACATTTCTTCATGTGTATTAAAAAAAACAAATTCATGCTCTTATCAAGTCCTCCACTGTTAGTTACACATAAATAAAGCCTAAGCTTTACTAGATTTCTTAAATTGCCACAATTTCTCCAACAATTACATTATTATGTAATGCCTACAGTGCGATTTTAGTAACTTTCAAGATTGGTTCAGCCTCAAAAGATGGCCCCTTTTGCACAGGTTTTCTTAAATTTTAAATTACAATCACATTATGAGTTTAATTGATATATGATTTTTGATATCAAGGTACAAAATCTGTTAAGCAAAAGAATCCTAAGGAAAGTAGTATTCATGTCTCTCACATGAAATGTCTATCTGATCATGAAATTAATAATCTGTGTTTAAGAAAAAAAAAACACATTATTTTATAATGCCTACAGTGCAATTTTAGTAACTTTCAAGATTAGTTCAGCCTCAAAAGATGACTTCTTTTGCACAGGTTTTCTTAAGTTTTAAGTTACAATCAAATTATGAGATTAATTGATATATGATTTCTGATATCAAGGTACAAAAACTGTTAAGCAAAAGAATCCTATGGAAAGTAGTATTCATCTGTCTCACATAAAATGCCTATCTGATCATCTATCTGAAATTAATAATCTGTGTTTAAGAAAAAAAAAAGCCAAGAAACTACTTGAGAAGAAATAGGAAGCACTAGCAGAATCATTGTTAAAGAAATATAGAATCAATTTTAAAATGCTTTAATTTTTCTGAACAACCAGTAATTTTTTTTCCATACATAAATAAAGCTGGGGTTTGTATACACCACACTTGAGGGAATCTACTCTTCTAACTCAGTTTTATCAAATAATGAGGTTAATTACAATAGATTAAATTGGAACCTGAAAATGCTTAGCAGTTTGCTTGTCTGAACATTGAGACCATTCCTTCAAAAGGATAAAAAATTAAAACTGTGGGAAGTCGGAGCAGAAAGTAATTCTCAAAATGCAGTAGCTTAGCAGAAAATACTGAAAGAAATGAAATTTGTAGTTTGAATCGTGCTTGGCCTGCAGATAAGAAACCTGAATTCCACTAAAAATAAGCAGTAGACCAGATATGGTCTGAGAAGAAATTAAAGTGAAATATCACCAAAGTGAAAGGAGCCCACAAGGACAGGCACAATATAGCACAGACAAGAGGTCACACCATGCTATAAAGGCAGAAATGAGAGATCAACTGTTGAAACAGCACGGACAGCAAAACACACACTGCTCCTTTGTACAGGGCAGAGCCCCGGGCAGAAGGGCTATTTGGTGAAATTTTAGCAGTAATGGGTTTAAGCATGAAAGAAGAGTAATAAAGAAGGCAAACGCTTTCACCTGGAAGCCTTGGCTAAGGAGGGCTTGGAGCTGTGAGGAGGAGCCCAGTGCAACACCCAGCACGGCAAGGGGCTGCTCTGTTCAGCTCAGCTGCTCTTTACAGGGCTCTATGGCAACACCAGCTTGGAATTCCCAGCCAAAGGTCAGCCTCCATCCAAAACACAGCTAACAAACATAACAAACAGCATCTGCCCTGGGACAGGACGCATCGAAAAGCGGGCTCGTGTTTGCTGAGCCCTCCTCTCAAAGAACCAAACCAAACCCAATATTCTATGGCTCTTTTCCAGCACCACAACTCCATGATCACACAGGAAATGATGGACCCTGAGCCTCTGTCTGTCAGCTCTCAATAAACTGCACCAACTTTGCAGTAATGGTAGGCCTAAACCCTGCAGAGCCATAAAAGCTGTCAGCCTCCAGAAACAGCACTCTCTGTAGTCACAAAGTAGCCTCCCTCCCTACCAATAATCCCCCAAATATAAACTTTTACAGATTGAGAATTAATAACCAGTCAAATAAATATTTTTAAATTATTGGGAAAAAAGAACCCTGTCATTCCACCAAACAAATGGATTTCCTATAGCAAGTATAACCAAACAGATCTTCACAGCTGGCATAAATCATTACATTCCCATTAACTTTAATGGAGAAACATCAACTTTCATTACTGGGATCAAATGTAGTTAATACACCTGTCACGCATGAGATGTCTCCTATATCCCTTTCAGGTAAAAATACCCAAGCCAGATTTCATGCAAAAACATTAAAAAATCCAAGTCTGCAATTACAAAATCAAAAAGTAACATTGCAAAGAAGACATAGAAGAACACATTAATCACTTTAAAAACTGAAAAACTTTTATAATGTAACATGTAATTAATAGGTGTCAAATTTACGATGTAACAAGCAGCAAAAGAGTAGAAAATATATGGCAAGTTCTTCTTTGATAGATGAGAACAAAGAAAAGAGTTATGTCTGAGCCTCCTTTTTCTCTGCTCTCATCTTCCCTCATCCAAGGTAAGGCTTGACTCACTTGTCTTTAATTACCACAATGCCAGATGAAAAAAATCCTCAAGACAAGAACAGAGCAAAAGGCAAAGGCAGCAAAACTGTCAAAGAGGCAGCAGAGCCCCCAGAAGAGAGGAAAATTCCCCAGAAAAGGCCGTGTGAGCCATGACTCACCCTGGGAGATCAGCCTCTGCCTCGGGATGCTCGGGACAGGAACGAAGCACTACATCCCCCTGGCTGCAGGAAAGCACCCTGAGGAGCAAACAGAGCAAACCCCAAGAATAAGGTCATGCTAAATTAAACTTTCTTCTTGCATTAAAACAAACTGGGGCTGTAAATGCCTTTGCTGCTACTGATCAGAGCAGCATAAAATCTTTCTGCACACAAAGTGGAAAAAACACCTTAGTTTTGTTTCTCACTCCCTTTCCTGAAATTTCCATTTTGCTTTTAACTTGGAGAAGACCTTAAGGCTGTGTTTTAGGAAGGCTAAGGAAGATGCAGCAGTGGTGAACTCCTGCCAGGGCTCAGTGCAGGCTGAGGGATGGATGGAGGGAGAGGTGCCATGCTGTGGCAGCAGGGCAGGGTCTGGCACAGCACACCTGGCAAGGCAGCTCAGGGTGCAATCCACAGGCAGCTCCATGGGGAAGGCTGAGCCAGGGCTGTGTCCTGGGATGGGGATCAGACCCCGTGTGTGGCACTGGGGACAGCCACAGCTATGGGGACAGCACCTGAGGGGCAACAAGTGCAGAGCTGTGGCAAACCCAGAGCTGACTGGGCAGCCTGGGGCTGCTCACCAGTCTGATGTCCAGCAGCACCCACTCCTGTGGCACCAGGGAACACCCACACCAGCCCAGCAAAGCCACGTGCACTCGTCAAGAAGCTGAGGAGAATCATGAACAAACCTACAGGAGCACAGCCATGGTCCCACCTGGCAATCCCAGGGCTGCCAGAGTCCCTCAAGACCACAGGCTCAGCCTTGCAATCCCAGAGATGCCAGGATCCCCAAAGCCCAGGGTACCAGCCAGCAAATCTCTATCACAAACTGACCCCACAGAGGGGATGGATTGTGCCAACAAACTTTCTCAAAACATTTTTGGACACCACATATTTGTAGAGCTGTAAGCATAAGGAAAGAATGCAGGAGGAAAAACCCACTTTTTTTAGGGGCTGACTTCCATTTTATAAGAGGAACAGATGTTTTATTGTAATTAAAGCTCATCTGTTTGGTACAAGGTGACTCTTGAAGCACATGTATATTCCAAGTAAACAATTTTTCTGTATTGCTTTCATATGATGTTGATGATCCACAGTTTTCCTGTAAATCTAGCTTATACTCAAGAATTACTTTATATAAAAAAATAATCATCTCTACTTCAGCTCATATGGCTTTACATTCTATTGCTTACACTCCCTGCTAAGCCCTGAATAATTACTTTTACTTAGTCTGTCTTCAATATTTATGGAAACATCCTCCCTATAATATAAAAATGAAGCATAGACATCTGAGATTAGTAACCAAATGAACCCAATGTTGAGTTGATTAAAACCTTCTTAGCAGCAGTGCACCACATTGTCACACTCATATAAGCAATTTTACATGGTTACAAGTATCCAATTACTTTTCCAAATATATTAGTAAAGCGTTGTAAACAGTGCAATGTGCACTGGTTTATACAGCACACAGTAAAATATGCATACAGGTCAGTAAATCACTGTGTCAAGTCTGGCTCTTTTCTAGCAATTATTGTGTCAAAGTCAGCTCGAGGTCAAGTACATGGCAGCTGTAGGATGTTTCAAACTGGGGCATGTTTATGAGTGCTGATGCAGCAGGAGAAGGAAACAATGAGCATCATCTCTTAGGACAAATCCTCTGTCCCACCAGAGAATTGATCAAGGACTACTGGAAAACTAGGAGGACCTGCTAGGCAAGTGATAAACAATCCCATCTATAGACTAAGTGTAGCTGTCTGACCTGTATAGCAAGATGAAGATGGTAAAATATGCCTGCATTACAGCAGGAAAAGGAGGCTGGGAGGTTACTCTTCACCAAAACCACCAGAGAACCCTGCAAACCTACACAATTCTGCTGCTGTACTTTCCCCCAGCTCAGGACTGCCCTGGTTACAGGCAATTTTCTGCAGACAATGTCAATCTGTTGATTAAAACCTACATGTCAGAGAAAGTGAAAACCTGCCTGTGAATGTGTGAATGATTCATTATCCAGATGAAAGGAGAGCTGCGCTTGGCTGGGTACAAACATCACCAGCGTGTTTTCTTCCACTTTCATGACTGTCTGCCATTTTATTTTTGCAAGAATAGCATAACAAAAAGGACTGCTGTTCTTTCTTTCTCCCCTTTCATTTTCAGCTGGAAGATGCTGTACATGGCTGACAGTTTTCAAATGAAGCATTTGTCATGTTTAAGGCAGAATAACATTAAACTCAGAACTCAACTTGCTTTTGTGATTACAGGAAAGTCTCCACCTATGGTGGGGTTTTTTTGTTTGTTTTTGTGGGTTTTTTTGTTGTGGTTTTTTTTTTCTGTTGGAAGAGGAAGGCTACTCACTTCATGTGATAGTTTATCTGGAAGAAAAAATGCAACAGACCATTGCTCTCCAGGAATGCTACTCACTTTATGTGATAGTTTATCTGGAAGAAAAAATGCAACAGACCATTGCTCTCCAAAAATCTGCATCTTCAAACTTTCCTGCTGTTTCTCTATTAGTTGTCACTCTGAATTTTATACATATGAAGTGTTTTAAATGCTAAAAGACCAAAAACTACATGTCAAGTCATAAGTATTCAAGTCAATCTTCTCTTGCGTGTCTCAGCCTTTTTTTTTTTTTATATCCTGGACATTAGCTTGATGTAACAGACTTCAGACTGCAAGGATTTGGCTTTAGTGAATGCTCAGTCCAGAGTTTCTGCAACTGAAGTGATTTCAAGTGGTTTTACTAATGAATTCTTAATCTAGTTTGGTGGAAATGTGCATTAAAAATAATATTAAATTCTGGGATTAACATTTCAGAAAGAAATAAATAAAATGTTTGAGTTCAGAGCAGAGTAACAAAGGTGACCAACGTTTTTACTTCTAATGAAATATTAAAAGAACTAGTGAGCACAGAGCTGCACTGAGCAATAATTCAGGGGTTTTAATGATAGTGTAACTTTTCAATAGCAGTCCTCAGAGAGTAGAAGATAGAAAGGAGGTCAATGAAGTATTTATATCAGCTGAATCTGGTAGGAATGAGAAAAATCCAAGTAAAAGAAATTCTGAGAGAATGCTGGGGGGAAAAAGATGTCAGAGTGGTCTCACTCAGGCAATAATCTGATGGAAGGAAAAGAAGAGTCCTAGAAACCCTCCACCAACAAACTTTGAAAAGTAGATCTGCAAAGAACATAGAATGAAAAACTCCCTCTAAGTGGCATTATCAATATATTAAGTTGCATCTGTACCAGTTTTGTGGCTGAATACTTAGGTCTATTTTTATTTTAATGCCATTAGTCAATAGTGTATTATAATGCTTTACATTGTGGTGATATTTTTGAAAACATGCTTTCTACAAGCATCTCTGGGAATAATCTCCAAAACACTTGCAATTTGCAATCTAATGCAGGCATAATTTAAAAATAAGCTTTATCAGAAAGCACTGTACAGATTTTAAGAGGTTATTTTTCAGGCTTAAACTCCAGTCTCATTTTCTTATGCTCCCAAAATATTTAATTCCTCAGTTGCAAAGGAAATTGAGGAGAAGTTGTGCAAAAAGAAAAGCTGCCGTATTTTTTAAGGGAACAGAAATTGTAATCACTTCTATGTTGGCCATTTTGTTATAAGCCATTGTGCAAGCACATGTTATTTATAGTTATTCTGATCAACATCATCTAGATAATTGCTTTTACTTCAATGAGCTGTTCTGGAAGCTATGGAACAATCTCTTAAAATCTTATGCATGATAATTCTGCACAGATATTAGTATTATAATGAATGCTGCAGGCTGACACAGGACAGCAACTGCTGGCAAAAATTCTACAGCCAAAATCTGCTACAGAGAGGCAGGGCCCAGGTGGAAGTGTTTTACAGGTAACATTGTGAGTCCTCAATGCTAAACTGGAATGGAATCCTTGCAGGAGCTGGAAAAATCCAATTTTAAAATAATTGAATTCAAAGTTATGGGGCATTTAAAATGTTCTCTAGAAACCAGTGAGCAAGACAACAAAGAAGGCTAAAGATGAAGCAAGTGGCTTTTTGCTGCCTTAAGAAGCCATCACCTCTGAACTGGCTAGATCGACTTGAGAATGCTTTTAGCTTGAAAACTGTGAATTGCCAATAATTGCACTAATGCCACCATTTACCATAAGGAATTCAGTTTCAAATGGATGACTCATGGCTTAACACAAAACACCTTTCAAACTGCATTTCACATCTGTGTCTGAATTAAAAAATGGGACAATTCTATTAGTACTGCTAAAACTTAAATGCTAAAAATGAACGGCTTTTGTAGATCCGTGCTTTTTTGATTTTACTCTTCTGCAAGAAGATTAATGAAATTAAAAAGATTTGAGCTATCAACTTAGAACTTCACTCAAAATTAACTCTTCCCAGATTTTTATTCTCTTTCCTTAGTTGCAGAAAAAAATAGAAGTTATCTGTTAATAACTCCCAGTTATACTGGAATGTCTTACATAAGTCTCAAACAGGGAGGAGTAATAATTCTAATCAAGTTCCTTTCTTCTTCGGGAGATCAATAACATTTTGTGTCTGTTGAGGAAAGGGATCTACAAAAATGCCAAAGCAAACTGTCTTACAAAAGGAAATGAGTTCAATAGAAAAAAAGTTTTAAATTTCCTCAGAAGTGACTGTAGAAGATGCGCCAGTGAGAGGAAATTTTAGCCTTTATTTCTCTAAATTTTTATTTTGGAAAAAAGTCTTGCCTTATCAAGTACTACATTTTCTGTGATTGGATGTCAGGTCACATCATAAACAGAATATTCTGAAATAATATCCCTGCTTAGTTTATGTGTGCTGTATTAGAGATGGCCCAGAGAGAAGGAGAATACCCAGAAATAGGCAGACTCATGCTGAAATGCACACTGAAGAGAAATCCCTTCTCTTATTGTTATTTTAGCACGTAATGGGTACCAGAGAGCAGCACGTGCTGTGCAATTTAGTGTTTGTCGGTTTAGGGATGGCCTCTGTGGTCAGCAGCTCCACTGCTGCATCACAATAATGGATGGTGTCTAATCAGCATCTCCTATCCACCACCCAAATGGCAATTACAGCCATTTCCTCACTGGAACCTGCAATCTCTGCTTTATTTGGCACTAAAATTATTAGCTCTTTTAAAGAGTTGTAACGTGGATTAATCAATACAAAAGATGTTTATATAGTCCTGATAATGATCCATTATCCCTTAATCTGATTCTTGAACTTCCTCAGGGTATGAAGGCATTTTTTCCCCCTTTTTAAATGAATATCATATCTTTAGTAATGGCACATGGAAAACCTAAGTAGGCACTCTCCCCAGGCTATATTACCCAAATCGTTTTGTCTTTCAAGACAAGATTCATTTATGGCAAATAATTATATTCACGAAAGGGAAGTAATAATGCAATAATGTATCTACCTAATACAAACAAGTTTAAAGTGAAGCCTGACCTGAGTGTTTGCTGAAATGTTGGAATTAAAAAAAAAAAAAAAAAGGAAGTTCTGTTTGGACATGATAAATCCTATCATCTGCTAGCATGCCTGAAATAGTGTGGGGAGTGTTAGAATCCTGTTCCTAGACAGGACTCTGCTGTGTGGATTGCATAAAGTACTGCAGATGTGCTCTGTGATAACTTCAATTATAATGGTTTGTCACTTTGAGTATGAAAGCCAGCTCTTGGCACAGTTTGGCTTTTGAGCTCAACTTCATGTTTGTTTTAACTTTGCAATTCTGTGATTAATAGTGTCATATCAAGTAATAATAGATTAACAGTGTCATAATCAAGTTCAATAAAATAAAAACAAATCAAAGAACCCCACCCAAGCCCTCAACACAGCATGGGAGGAAGAAAAATGTGTTTAATGAAGTGACTACATGACAAATCACACAGCAGTGACCTGAGCAGTGAGTTCTTGAAGAGGTACACTGAATATCTGCAGTTGGGATATCTAAGAGATGGCTGTGAGAAACAAACTTAAGAAATTTAAAATAAAAATACTAATGCAAATTAATGTTGTCTTTTCTTTCTTTCAGATTCTTCTCATTGCAGCATCAGGATTGTGCTGAGGTAACTATTTAAAGTTTTACAGGCCTGCTTTGAGCAGAAAAGGAATGGACTTATGTGAGCATGACTCTTACAATGATTAAACATTAATCCACAGAAGAGGGAAAACAGTATGTGAATTATCAATTCTTTCAGGAGACTCAGATCAAACTGACTGTATAAATCATAAGGAACAGTTTATTCTTTAAGAATTAATTCAAATAGGAAATGAAAGTACCAAAGCAAATTTTCCTTGTGCTCTAATTCTCATAGTTCAAGGTTCAGTGCCTCTGCATAAAAGCATGAATATCTTTATCTCAGACTGAACATTGCATTGATAAATAACATTGGAGGTTTTGCATCCAAGTGTAACATATGACAGAGCCTTGATTTCCCTGGAAAACTCTTTTAAAACTCTTGTTTCTTTGTTTGGGTTTGGTTTTTCCCTTTATCCCTAAAAAGCTCCTAAAAAGTGCCATCTGTTTAATTAAAAGAGCTGCTGTGGGTTTTTACATGAAGATATTAATTGGTGTGCCAGGTGTTGCAGAATTATTTGAGACAGGTAGAATAAACTTCTGGGTGAGAGAATTTCTGAACAACCACTCAACATTAAGTGTTTTAATCAAAATTTCACAAAAATCAGAAAATGGTTGAAATTAGAAGGGACCTCTGGAGGTCATCCCATCCAGTCTCCTTGCTATAAGAGAACAACCCAAAGCTGTTTTTTCAGGACCATGTCTAGATAGTTTTGCATATCTCCAAGGAGGGAGACTCCACAGTCCCTGTGAACAACTTTCAGCACTTAATAGAAATTTGGGTTGTGAGCTGGATTTTTTTCCACTACATCTTTCCTGAGTTTATTGACACAGTTTATTTAGAACAAGTGCTCTTTAAGAGGCAGAAAATCAAAACGTGGCTACTGAGGTACTTCCTACTTGTTGATACAGAAAGTGGAGTTAAACTGTTGCAACATTAAATGTGGAAATATTTGTCCATAACACAGTCATCTTTCAGTGACATAATACATATTATTATTATGTTAATTTATACAACCTTTCTTTAATCTAATAACTTCATTTGACATTCTAATAAATTTCCACCAGGACATTGTTGGGTGGGTAATGCATTCAATTAACGAACAATTGTTGTTATTTTTAGTGATGATAATCAGCTGTGATTATTGACCAAGTCCAGCCTTGACTATGTCAATATCAAACATGGCAGGACACAATTAAGGCCAGAATAATATACTTTACAGCAAGCAAGGTAATAAGAGCTGAGTTAGTATCTCAAATCAATTTCTACTAATAGGCACTTTAACAAGATAATCAAAACTCCTTTACTCCAATTTAGGATTCCTTTCTATTAATTTATAACAGATAATTCACTTTCATAAGCCATGTTTACCACCACCTTCAAAGGAATCATTTTCCTTTCTCATTTATTCCATCATCATTCCATAAAACTTCACTCACAAACTTCAAAACACATTCTGAGTTAATTTGTCATGAATTAGCTAAAAGGACAATTCACTCAAGTAAGTCTCTTTGTAGGAAAAAGAAAACAAGAGTTGAAAATAGACCTTCTGAATTTGAGGCATTCTGGGACCCTATCACTCCCAAGAGTCTATTTCCAAATATTTAACTTCTGTCTATCTAATGAGAAAAAGATTCAGGCGTTTTATATATAATATATATATTTAGGTATATAAACAAATTAATATGAGCATTAATGAGATATTCCCTCATTTCTTCTATGAGCTATCCATACACAGCCTTAAACGTGCAAAAGCACAGTTGGGATCTAAGTCTTCTCTTTTGCTCTCTTTTCACCATAATCTGGTGGGGCCTTTGCTTAGAGGGACATAGTTTATGGTGTATTTTGTTGATAACAGGAATATTGTTTTGCTTTTCTACTTTCCAACAACGCACACAGAGAATGCGAGGAGAAAACACATGTCAGCAAATAAAGACTTTCTCAGCCAGCCCTTACATTCAGGGTTTTTAAAAAAAAATCTCAGGAGCTCAGTTGTCCCTCTCTGATGCACGAACTGAAAATAGAGACTGGACACCCTGAAGGTGCTGCACGAGGGATGGGGATACAGCAAGAGGGAGCACAGGAAAGAGGAGAGCAACACTCAACTCCAGCCCCATGAATTTAGCTTGGTGCAAACAGAAAAACAAGCAAAGTAACCAACCAGAGCCTGGGTACCTACAGCAGACTCATCAATCCACTCCTAAGAGATGAATGAGCTTTTCCATTTCTGCCTACCTTTTCACCATTAATGAGTCATTAAATATTGTTTCTGGACCTCTCTGGCCTTTCGATGATTAAGTAGCTGATCCCTGTTGCACCCTAGAGTATTTAATTACTTGGAAAGAACATTCTTAGAAATGGTAAAAACAGCTCTTTGCATGTCTTATATTGTATTTAGATTATATATGGGTTCCTAATAAATGTGGAATGATACAACTCAAAACTCCTACTTTAAAAGTCTAAAGCAATATTTCTTCTCCAGGCTTCCAAATCAGCAGCATTTGTCAAAAGGCCATGACAGGATGGCATGAATATAGTGTGGGAAGCACTAATTACAATACTCTAAGCTGGTAATTTTGCATTTAAGATCTTTTCAGAATTGTTTTTCTATGTAAATAATTTCCCTTTCATTTTTATAAAAATTATCTGGAAATAAATAAAATAGTCCTTCCAAAGTGCCTTTCCTATCACAATGGAGATCATTGCTTTTCAGAATAAGAAACTTTCTTATCTACACTCATCTAAGGAAGAAAAGATATTTTACCTTAGATAAGTGAAATAATATTTCATTTATCCTAAATGAAATCCTTGGTTTAATTGCTTGGTGATTTCTAGGGAAGATAAAATTGATAGAGGTAAAAATGAAGATTTCTGGCCAATCCTTTCCCACATTAACACAAAAAATATACAATCAAACATTTAATGTATAAAAATAATCCTCAGACACCTAGCAGGTAGTATTTTCTGGATGAGTTCTGCAGTCTCTCACTAGAAATTTAAAATCACAGAACTATTTTATTAGGAAATGATCAGCAAACACTGTGATACACCAAATGGAATCAGAGAAGACAGAAAGGAAAGAGGAATGAAAGGTTAAAAGAACAACCTAATTGATAAAGTCTGGGAAAAATCACCCAGAAGCAGAATGTAATTTTAGAGAAGCATAAGTGGTGGAGATAATGTCAGAGCTGTTATTGGTTTCTGCTCAGCACAGGTGATAGGACAGAAGGCACACAGAAAATGGATCTAGGAGCCAGTCAAATTCCAGGGACAGGAGGCTTTTCCTCATTGCACATTGATCCATTTCTGGAGGGTGGAGGTCACTGTTATCATTGATTTCTGTTTGTCTCAACAACTGGGTGTTCTTTGGCCAAAGCAGGCTGTAAACACTGGCTGGAGAAATCACAATATCAACTTGCAGAACTACAATTGTCTTTAAACAGCACATCTTATTGTCACTTGGATCTAGAACCACAGTTCAGTTGGGAAACTACTTCCTAAAAGATTCCAAATGATTGCAGGAGGATTTAGGTCACAAGGTACTGAGTTAGGCTGGCTTTGAAATAGCACTAAGAAGAAAAGTTCTTATCCATTCATAGCATGCCACGTTGTTTTGTACATTGTGTATATTAGTGCAGAACCTGGAGCATGCCAAGCAGTACTTGGATATATCACAAAACACAGTTACAGTTCATAAAAGCTCTTGGCCTGATGGGAATAAAGAAGATTTTGTGTTCCTTTTAATTCCTTTAGCTACACTCCCGGCTCAGCAGCGTGTTGCCAGGCAAAATCTGTGCTGTGTTTGGAAGTGGACAGCACAGCAAACCCACTGCTTGGGAGAGGCAGCAAGGGTCTCACTGAATCAACTTCTGGCAAAAAGGAGGGAATTTTTATTTTTCCAGAAAATGCTCTTCTTGCCTTTTTTTTCCTCAGAACATCCAATAGTCATAACTCACACCCTAGAGCAAGAAACATCTTGTTTTCTTCCAGAAGTCCTCCTTAGTGTTTTAATGTTTGCCATTATAACTGTGAGGTTTCTTAACTATAACTTGTAAGCTGCTAGTCCTGGACCTCTGTGAACTCTGGACCTCCTGTTTCTCCTTTCCCCTTCTGCCTTTCTGTGCAAGCCCTGTGTTCAGGCTCAATATGTAAAATCCTGCCACAAGTCATCACCCCTTCTGTAGCCATTGATACCAACTAGGTATTAAGGGTTTTAAGAGTGAGACAAAAATCTCTATATCTTTTTTTATATAAATAGAAATATAGAAGAGAGTTTTCTACCTGAAAGTTTCCACAAAGAAGGGGCATAGCTGCAGTTCAGAGATCCTGAGCTAGACACTGCTGGAGGGAGGTTAAGCCTCTTTAATTAGTACAAGTTCTAGATTTATCCTGCCATGTGCAGTTCCAGTGCTACTGAAGGGGCTGGTTCTGAGTGCTACCTGCCTTTTGTCCTCACTCCAGCACAGTGTCCTCATTGATAAAACTGGAGAGCCTTATATGAGTAAATCATATTATTAGTAGATTTAATATCATCCTAATAGCAATTAGGAACCACTTTTTATGTCCTTCTAATAGGAAAAATAGCCTAATAGTTAACTGTCACTGAGGCTGTGCTAAATGCCTGAACTATAAAATAATATACATTTTAAAATTTGTTTATGTGAGGAAAAGCTTTGAAGAGTTTAGGGACAGGACTACTTTTATGTTTGAAATAATTATTTCCAAACTCTGAAACAGACAAACATTAAAAAAAAAATCCCTTTGTTGCTTTTAGAAATAACTGAAGGGCAGTCCATCAAGGAAATAATTCCCATGAGGGAAGACATCCATCCTGATAGTGTTTAATCAGGAAAACCAGGGCAACATAAGATTATCATGCTTTACAATGTATTTTTTTAAAATCTAGTTCACCAAGAGTGGGTAATTTAACTTTAAAGGATCAGAAGTTCAGTGAGAGAAGTACACTCCTAAGTGTTTAATAGAAGTTTAAAAAAATAGGTGAAACTTAGATTATTCAAAGTGTCTGTAGGAAATCAACATAGAAACATCTGTGTTGGACTTCAATTTGTTCAAGAAAAGATTAAGAAGTGACCTTGCAGTGGGCAGAAAGCACAGATGTGGTGCAAGCAGAGAGCAAGGCTGGGTTTTGCTCCCTGCTGGGCTGGCCCTGCTCCCAAGGAGGGGCTGGATGGGTCTGGTGGCCCCTGCACACCTCAGGGATGCTGTGCTCTGAGATTCAACCAACAGGGTCTGAAACCCAGAGGAAATAATTCTGTATGCTGAGCTAAAAGCTGCTGTTTCCTTTGACATAAGGATATGAATCAGAAGTTCTGTCGTGGATCTTTCACAGATATTCTTATCCATGAGAACCCCAGCTTGCACAGCAGTGTGGACTGCTCTCAAGGAGATAGGTCAACTTGATAAAAATCAGATTATTTCCTCCAGACAGACCTACATTAAGCAGTAAGTGATGCCATTTCTGTTCTGCTGAAATCTTCCCATACCTCTTTTTCATCTCCATGTAAGCCCTAAAACAGTTCCCTTTTTTCCCCAGTATTAATGTCTCAGTTTGCTCTGAGCCACAAAAAAAAAGACCTTGCTTTGCCACTGTATTCAGTGAGAACCATTTGTATTAAAACACTTTCTGAATGCTAAAATTGTTGGACTCCTGACATAAGTGGAAGTCTCACATCTACAGCAGTGGGTTAGAGAAACAATTGCTTGTGAAAAAACCAAGTGCTAAATGACACTAGAACAAAGCAGAGTAAAATGAAATCATTACTTCAAGGAACTTTGAAAAAGATTGCAAGGAGTGTGGCCAGAGCCACAAAACACCTTTTTCACTGGCTTCTCACTCAGATCCTCAGCTATGTCACTTCAGCTCTCAGATAAATAAAAGCCTGTCTGTACCTATTCCCTGTCTCATTTTGGATGAGAAGAGGGCTCTGATTCAAGTACAATCTACTCAGGAACAAGGAAATTAGAACAGTTCTGCCTATAAATAATTTGTCATTCCTTGAAAGAGTTTCTTAACACAAATTCAGCCAAATAAATTATTCTCAAGGGTCTGCTAGCCATATCTACTGTATGTTAATCACAGAAACAGAGCATGGTTTGAGTTAGAAGGGACCATAGAGATCATCTCATTCCAAACCCCTGCCATGAGAAGGGACACCTTCCACTAGACCAGGTTGCTCAGAGCCCCATCCAGCCTGGCTTTATCACTGTCACGGATGGGGAGTCCACACCTCTGGACAGCCTCTTCCAGTGCCCCACCACTCTCACAGTAAAGGATTTTTCCCTAGTATCTAATCTACACCTTCCCTCTGCCAGTCTGAAGCCATTCCCCTGTCCTGTGATGACACACTGTTGTCAATAATCTCTCTCCATGTTCCTTGTGGGCTCCCTTCAGATCCCCAATCAGGTCACCCTGGAGCTTTCTCTTTTCCAGGCTGAACATCCCAGTTCTCTCAGCTTTTCCTCAGAGGAGAGGTGCTCCATCCCACTAATCAACTTGGTGCGCCCCCTCCTCTATGAAAGATAAATAGAACAAAGAGGAACAAAAGGTTTCGTTGGTAAGTCTGTGTTTACTACAGAGACCTATAACAGAGAAGAGGTGCTCCATCCCACTAGTCAACTTGGTGGGCCCCCTCCTCTATGAAAGAAATAGAATAAAGAGGAACAAAAGGTTTAGTTGGTAAGTCTGTGTTTACTACAGAGACCTATATTCAGTAAGGTTTTAAAATGTTAGCAAAAATAATTTGAAGAGACCAGCACGCAGCCAGAAAGGTCTTAGACCACTGTATTGGCCTGAAGGAATTGCATATCCCAAGTCCCTAAGAAATGTAATCAGATGACATGAGAAATCATCAAAACTGTGCTAATTATGAGCACAATTCTCCATCTTTCGGAAAAAAAAAAGTGAGGTCCAAAGTCCTTTTGTGGAATGTGCCTGGCCATTCTCAGCCAGTGAGTCACAGCCTCTCCCTGCTTGTCCTCCCCAGCCTGGGGCAGCTGAGGCACAGCCCCTCTTACCCAGGGGCTGTGCAATGCCAGTGCCTCTGCCAGCAGCCAGGAAATCACTGCTTGTGTCTAAGTGTAGCTGTGGCTGCCATGCTGATGAGAACTGGGCTGGAAAGTATTTTAGATGCAAAACAAATAAAGAGATCGGTTACAATTTAATTTCAGATCTTCAGTCTTTGTGTGGGATGCTGTACACGTGCTCTGTGAACTCGGAATCTGCTGTACCATGAACAGCTTACACACAACAACATCACGGTTTTACACAACAGAAGATAAAGAATCTGCTGTACCATGAACAGTTTACACACAACATCACGGTTTTACACAACAGAAGATAATTTGACAAGCCTCTAATATTTCTCCCCCCACCTTGATTTTTTTTTTGTGCTACTTAGTCACCAGAGGAAGCAGTCACTTTTATTTTTTAATTGAAGATACCTGAGCTGCATCTCCCCCCTCCTCAAATCTGTCTTTACCCATGACCAGAGAGTGCAGACCAAAAGCCATGAAAGAGTTCTTCACTGGTGCTACTTAGTCACCAGAGGAAGCAATCACTTTTATTTTTTTTAATTGAAGATACCTGAGCTGCATCTCCCCCCTCCTCAAATCTGTCTTTACCCATGACCAGAGAGTGCAGACCAAAAGCCATGAACAAGTTCTTCACTCAGACATTCTGAGCTTGAGAAAACAGTTTTCCTGCACCTAGCTGCAAAATGTAATTTCCAACGCATGTCACTTTCTCAATAGAACAAATTTAAAATACACTCATGCAGGTCCGTGAATATTTTCTTGCTAAAAATTCCCATCCCCAATGAAAAAAAATCAGACTTTGCCTCAAATTGTATGTGGAGCTGCAAAAAAACCCCAAACTAGTAAACATTAGATTACCACTTCCCAGTAATAACCAACAACAAATATAAGTAATGAATATATTTTATGACATTGCTGCTCTTGCATTTATCTTGGGAGTGTTAGAATGTCTACATGAATTTTGCAGTCACGTCTTCATGTGAAGAAGTAATTTATGGCCTAGAGGAGTATGTGAAAGTGATTAATAAGATCTGGATCACTTTAAACTTCATCAGAAGAAACTGCAAATATTTTGTAGAGTTTAATCTATCACTTTCTGGGTACACATATGCATTGGTCATTATGGTGGATTAGGATGGAGTTTTACTTTCAATTATTCCATACATGAGTTTTTTTACTCTTTATATAGTATAGAGGACTTTTTTTTCATGAAGCAGTAATGTTTAACTAAATTATTTGGGAATAAATATGTCAATACATCCAGTTTATTTTTAGGGAAATTAATTCAAATGTTCTATTTTCTTAAGTATTGTTAGTGACTTGTACATTCTTTGACAACTACATGCAAAAAAAAAAGCCTTTAGAGGCTATTCTATGTCTCATTTCCTCACTTCTTCCACTTTGGTCAGATGGTGCAAAAGGGATTTGGCTCAGCTTGAGCCATAAACTCTAGAAACAAATTTTTCTTTCTAAAGATAATAAAACCCTTCCAAAGGACCATTACTACTTTTTTCTATTCCCTTAGTTTTACCTCCTGCATAATTCACCCACAATTCCTATTTACAGCAGCTTTTGCAGGGTGGAATCCCATCTTCCTGCTGCACATAAACACTGTGGCACTGGAGTTTTCTGAGGATGGAAAGCAGAAC
The DNA here is from genome assembly GCF_014805655.1 of Passer montanus. Taxonomy (NCBI): domain Eukaryota; kingdom Metazoa; phylum Chordata; class Aves; order Passeriformes; family Passeridae; genus Passer; species Passer montanus. The sequence goes on from NW_024367406.1 coordinate 80,075, forward strand.
ACAAAGACTCGCTCACAAAAAGAGCACCACAGTTAAGCAGGATTTTTTCTGCAGTATTTAAGCAAGCTACTGGCTCCTCCTTATATAAACACTTGAGAAATAACAAGATATTTCCCTATATACAACATGCTCTCCCTGAGCACAGATGTATCAGTTCTTGCTGATGACATGCATGAACATCCTGCTGCTGCCACACAATCACTGAGCCCAACACCACACAGCCAAGGCAGCAGTTATTTCTTAGAAACCTCCCAAATTTGGGTCTCTCAGCTCTGCTGAGGCTGCTTCCCCCTCCAGCACACACAGACACACAGAGAATGGCACAAAAGGTCACAGCATCCCCCCTGCCCCTCACTCCAAGGGGGCTGCAGTAATTCCAGCTGCCTGAGGGAGACCACTGAGGAAAAGCAAGGACCATCCCCAACACTAAACTGGTAGAGATGCAAGCAGTGGGAAACTCTCCTGTGAGGTCCAGTGCAGAGCATTCAAGGCTGAGTAAAATCACCAGGAAAGCTACCAGGGATTGACATCTTCCACAAGGAAAACATTAAAAACAGCCCCTCCACCAACCAGTAAAATGTAAATTGTTGCCTAAACTGAATCATTATTTCATGGCAGCAGGCATTTTACAGGTTTCTTTGTGTTTGTACATATGTGCTGTAAAAAACCACAAGGCCATAACATTTCTCTCATTGGTTTGGCTTCCTGGGAAGGCAAGGCTGTTCTACTTGTCCCAACCCACCAGCACAAAGAACTCCACCTTCTCACCAAAATCCCTGCAGCCCCAGGCTCCTGTGAAGCCCTGAGAAGGTGGAATTGTCTTCAGCCACAATGTCCAGCATGTACCCCAGCCACAGAAACCCAGCAGGAATAAAAGCACAGGAGGCCAGGAGTAATGAATTACCCAGAGCTGGCAGGAAATGGCTGCACTGCTGCTCTGGCTGAAAACATGCCACACTAGCAAGTCCTGCTCTTTTTCCCAGAGCCAGCTTAGATATCTCCACATGGATTTTTTCACTGCTGTGTAGGCACAGGAGCTATGTCAGGAAACCTGGATGTCTCTGGCTGGTGCCCTCCTGTGTGATTCCAGCTAGAGCAGTGGTACAGCCACACCAGGGAGAGTTCAATGCTCAGAAAGAACTTCTGCTCACAAACTGCTTTTTCTCAAAAGCTTTACTTTCCCTTCTGCCCCTCACTCCAAAGAGCCTCCACAGGAGATTTTGGCGTGCAGCAGCAGTGGCCTTCTAATGACCAATTTTCTTTGGTTTCATTCCACTGGCTGGTGAATATCAAACCACTCAGCTCATGTTTCTGTTACTTTGGAAGAGCAACTGTGACTTTTCTTTTTGGGCTGTCGTCCAAGTTTTTTGCTGTATATTGGCCTGCTACCTTCAACATTTACTAAACTCAGATGTTTAATGAGGCTTAAGGGTTTTCTTGCCATCATGGTGAGTTATTATCTTTAAACAAGATTATTGCCATCACTTCCTGGGGGGGCATGCTGGGAAAGAAAGAGTATTGGTAATAATGACCTGCACTGCTTTTGTTTTCTTTCTTGTCTGCTGCACGTGGACATAATTCCTGACCATGGCATTCCTTGAAGAGATCCCATTCATTTACAAACATCCCTGGTGACAAACTCAAAGGATCAAAAAATTTCTTCTTCTCCTTGGCCACAACAGAAAGAAGTAACAGGGGAAATCTACAGCTAATGACATTTACTGGAAATTAGATTTTGGAGATGTACAAGATTATTTTTCTTTCCCTAGTTGTAGAAAATGTGGCATTTTAACCACAGAAGAAGCAGAGGGGGTTCACAACATCAGCAAACTTTACAGATGTCAAGCAAAATTTGAACTCTCTCTTCATTCCTGTTTTCTCATAGTCACCCTTAGGGTGGGAGGAGATCTCATTTCTCAGAACTGCTGTTGTTGAAGATTTGCTTCATCCTGTCACCAATTCATGGTGGAGTGTCTTCAACAGCAGCAGGCTGCACCATCAGCATGGACACTGGGGACCAGTTTAGTTCCAGCTTGCCAAGAGGCAGAGGGCTCCTGAACTATCTGTGTTTTATTACCTGACGTAATATACCACTAACATTTCACTTAGATTTGTAAGTTTAAGCCATTTTTTAATAGCACCTTTTTGGTAATAGTGAAATTGCCTAAGAAGTCCTAATGGTGATTCCCTTTTTGAGACAGAGGAATTTGTCTGCTTGATACTTCAGCCACTTTTACAAATTCCCAGTGTCAAATATAACAGCTTGCATTGCTTTTAAAAGAGGCAGACTAGGGCATTAAACACATACAACTGCTGTAATGGCTAAGAGGACCTATGAAAATATACTCCAGATATCCCCACCTGTTTATTTTAGATTGAAAGTCATTATTCATAGCTATGAAAAGGGGAAAAAAAGTATTATCCCACTGTGTTATAATCCCTCTTCAAGGATTTAACACATAGAAGTTCACAGGAGGAAATTTATGCCGCTCATCATTAAGACAGGAGTAAGAATTGTGGGAGCAGCGAGTATAAAACAGCACAGTTTGGAAGATTCACGATTTATGGGTTCCATCAGATAACAGAAAATGGGAAGGAGAAATCAAGTGATGCCACAGGAAAACCAGTGTTCTCACAGAGCAGAGGCTAAAATACACATTAGAGAGGCACAGATCACATGATGGGAAGAATGTATAAATATATCATACTCTTATACAAAATATTCTACTGGCGTTTTTTGCCTCTGACACTTCAGTGGATCTATTAACTCACAGCTAACTGGCTGACAGCCCTGTGTTTTACATTTTGTGTCTACCATTGCAATAGCTATGAGTTATAACAACTAACCATAGGTTATGTCGTATCATGTTACTTTGGTCCGACATGCAAATCATAAATCCTTTTTTTTCATCATTGCCACATTCACGGCATATATATTTTGTATTTGTACTTGGCCCTTCACAGCTGGCAAGCAAGTTCAGTGGCACTTGACTCTTATCCTGTGGTTAATTCCTCCAGTGAAAGGCTCATCCCCTTGGCTGTAACAGAGCCTTTCCTGGTCGTGTTCTAGCCCAAATCCTGGATGAACAGTAAAATATATAAATGAGACTAAAAGACACCAAGGTTAAAAGCCAGATCCTAAGTTTTAGTTGGAAACATAGGGGCAGGTGTGCATGTCTTAGAGTTTTGCAAAGGTTCTCTTTTACTGTGACCTAGCTTCTCATACGCAATGGTTTCTAAATGTAGTACTAACTATGAGACATTTTCAAATTCCAGTGTTCATATAATCAGACTCCAGTTCCCGCAGCAAAAGATACCCACAAGTTTTGGGGATTTCTCTGTTGCCTCCATGGAGATTTTGAATCATTCATTGAGGCACATCCTTTCAGAATGAAACCATTGCTATCCATGTTAAAGCAACTCCTGGCACAACGTGGATAAGTCTACAAGAACACAAGCTGCTCTTCTGATAGCAGATGTGCTTCAAAGTTCTACCCCTAAAAAAATCACTTTTCAGGTTTCTTTCAGATAGCCATAAAGAAAACCCAAAGGAAGACAAAATGTTCACCACCCCCACCTAAGAAATGTGGCAAGAACAAAATGTAGGTGTGAAGATGTTTTTATAGTGAGAAGTTGTCTCTCCCCAAGAAACGTGGCAAGAACAGAATGTATGAAGATGTTTTTATAGTGAGAAGTTGTCTCTCCCACAGAGGCAGAACTGCAGCCTGCTAAAACAGTGCCATGAAGAACAAGGCCTGTGGTGTCATGGTACAGCAGAAATTAATCTACAATCTGTCCTGACAACCAGGATTTTGACAGAAGGTAGGCACAAAAGATAAGGAGATAAAACTGTCAAACAAAAGCCTATTCCACAAATGAAAATCCAGAGAGCCAATGCGTCACCTGTATGCAAATCTATGGCTGCAGAGCATCTTGAGCCAAGCCTTTTTCAGCACCACCACCACAAACCACTGTTTCCAGTATTGGCTGAGGAGGTATGTGATTAAAAGTAGACAAATATGAGTATAAAAGTGATCACGAAGAAGGTGGCAAGATATGAAAAGGGAAACAAACCATTCTGATAGCAAGAATAGATTCCCTGTAGCTTATGTCATAATTTTTATTTCCCACCTAGATTCATATCTGCAGTATAAAGTGTCTCCAGAAAACAGTCAGTTGAGGGAGAGAAGGTACAAAAACTCATTCCAAATCCTGCACTCAAATTTATACCACAAGACATTGTGTTTCCTGTCTCCATCACTCTCTGTTTTGAGAACATGCTTCAGCCAAGTCTACAAGTAACCCAGCAAGCTCTGCACTAACTTCCACCAGGTTTTGCTGATTTTCTCTCACTAAATGGTAAAGAGCAATCCTACATGAACATAATCACCTGCACCCAGACCATCATTTTCAAACAGCTTTTTGGAAGAACAGGACCACATGAGCCCACTACAGTACAAGTTTGTCAAACTGGACCTGCCATTATTAATCTCTAAAATATCTTTTAGCATAGCTTCTCTCAGGTGTTGTAAAAAGCCTGTTGCCCACTCCAAAGAGGTCTCAAGTGACATAATCTGCACCATCCGTGCATGCTGAGGAAGGACCCAGGGTGCTGTCACAGCCAAGCTGGCAAACACACTGCTGCCTGGGCACCTTGACAAAGCTGCTTGCAGCACTGTGACAGAAGAATTAAAATAAAGAAGCCTGTTACAAAGAGCAAACCTCTGCTTTCATCCTGCACACCCACCACACAAATCTCTTGGCACGAATCACTTAAAATTTGCCTGCATTATTCTGCTGTCGCTATCTAAATCTTTGTACAACAGCATTGAAAAGTTAGCAAAGGAAAACACGCATAAGGTACTGAGCTTGAACCTGAACACATGGATCCCAGGGCCCGAGCATCAGCAGGACAATCTCACCTGCAGCTGGACTTTTTCCTTCCCTCCTTCCCTGCCACAAGGGAAGGCAGACCAAGAGGATCAGATGGTTTTTGCTTTGCCCATGAACACTTTTGATGTTTTGATCTGTTCTAGTTCTCCTATGAATGATGCTGCATGGCACCTCATATACATTTAAACAACAGAACACATGGAATTTGACTATAGTGGTAATCTGACTTGCAGAATACTGTCTGCCACAGAGGAAAAAAAAGTGTTTGTCATCACTGTGTGGGAATGAGCCTATGCTGACTTTTTTATACCTTTTTTTTAAACTTGTGTTTCTAAATAGTTGTAGAAACAAAACCCTCAAAACAGCTTTCCTGTGTTAAACAGAACTGTGATGCTTTCCTCCACTGTTTGCAAGGTAGCATTTAAATTGCAAAGAATGATAGATGTTATTGTGAAGAAAATATACATATAAACATAAAGGTTTCCTTGCCTACACTTCTATTTCTTACACATCAAAATAATAATAAAAAAGTCAAACGCTTTTACCTTCAAACCAGACAGATAAATGCATGCAACTGCAGGCTGCAGGTGGTTTAATCATATCCCAACAACTGCTCCACATGTTTGAATTCAGAAATCATTGTCTTTTCACCTAGACAAAACCACAATTGTTTGTGCATTTTATAGAGCTCTTCAGCAAGTATTTCATCATGCACCTTTGCTTTGGAAAAGGCTGTCCAAAACTCTATATTTAGCCATCACAAACACGCTAGTCTTAATCTTCTTGGCATAAATGTAGGAGGCTGTCATCTCCTGAGAATCAGCTGGGATTCTGCCTCAATGTTTTTTCAAGTGATAAAGCACAACTCCGGTGTCTTATCTAGCATTGAACTAAGAGAGTGTTAGCCACATGGGAAGAGGACTTTAAACATTCATTAATGTTTTAGAAAAGGGTCATGAAATGCAGTCAAATAGCTGTGCCTGAGGTTAATTTATGTTTTCACAACTATATACAGCAGGGTGACTTGATAGTTTGTCTTCATGTTCTGGCTGTGAGAACAAATCTGGTGCTTCAGTTTGAAAACCAAGTGTTAGAGAACAACTAAAGCATGCAGGCAAAATGCAGCATGAGCTCCTCAGGCACCCAATTAGCACCACTGTCTCTGAAATTAGGAAATCCAACACATTGTGCAAATTTTCTACATTTACTCTTCTATTGTAATGTTGCAAGAAAAGAACATAAAAATGGATTGTCAGTTGACTGAGAAACTGGCATAGATTCCTTGAGACAAAAGCTCCACAGAGTTCAGTGGTGGAACACCTACATGACAGCTGCTGTGCTCCCAGATTTCTGGGATAACCCTTCTCCAGGTCCCAAAGGGCATCACAGCCCCCTCAGCACCTGGCTGAGGTGTTTTTACAGGCACATGAAATGCCTGCTTTGCTGGGGCATGCCACTCTTGTCTGGGCACACCTCAAACCAGGAGCTGCTACAAAGCACAACCAGCCCTGGCAAATCCCAGTTGCAAGAACCTAAAATGCATGTGAGAAAGCTGTTTTTCTTAAAACACACATTTCAAGTCACACAGAGCTTTCCAAGGAAATTTGTTTTTCAGAGAAAGGAATGTTCAGTTTATCTTGAACTTCATCCTGCCCAATTTAAGACATACCTAAAATAGTGCCTAAGCCCAAACTGGCTTTGAAGACAGCACCAAACTCTGCCAACACTGTGTCAGATGCTCAGCAAGGCAGGGTACATTTAGTGGACCTCTTTACATGAAAAACTGATTTCCTTCTCACAGACTTTTTTCAATTCTTTAATTCCTTTTTTCTTTTTTAAAAAATCACAGATTCAGGAAAATATAATCCTTTTAAGTACATCACCACAGAACTACGACACAATAATTTATACAGAACACTAAGCAATAGAGAAGTTATAATGGGAACTTCTCTCTGCTTCTCTTGTCATCTGTTCTGTGAAGCTGGAAGACAGTAATTTTAAAAACCCATGAAGGTAAATATGTCATCACTCAAAGAATAATAAGCCTACGAGATCTTATGGAATGAGTATCATTGAGAGAAAAAAAATCAGCCCAATTCTTTAAAAGGGAACAGATGTTTATTTCAATGAAAAGAACTTCTAGAGATGCTATAAAAAGATCCAAAAAGTAAAGTTTTGGAAAGGATTGAATGCATCGTATCACAAGATATGGTAGCCACAACTATAAGTGAAGTGGCAGAAAGAAATATTTCCAGTGAACACAATTACCACAGTGTTTCTCATATCTTCTCCTAAAGCAACCAGCACTGGTCACTGGCAGAGAAAGATATTAAATTAGATTTGATTTCTACTCTGCTTTAGCACAGCAATTTCTTCATTTCATCTCCCTCACTTCAGTACTGAGGATTTAACTCAAAAACCATCTTGCTCACAATGGTAAGCAGCAAAGCTCCTGCTACTCCCAGTTAAAGAATCACATGATTTTGTCAGGGAAGAACACTAACAAACTTTGAGTGTCGAAGAAAATCACATTAAAAACAATATTAAAGATAGCAATATTAAGAATGAAAAATACTAGGGCAGTTAATCATATTTTTCATTTTCTGATTTGCCATATGATTAGCAGCTCATGTAGATTCTCAATTTGTTGGTGTTATTTTCCGGAAATTCAAACTTTATCCTTCATAGCCCAGGATTTCTAAAAACTGTTTGTACAGCAGCCTGATAAATTGGACTGGGGCACAGAGTCTATTTGTGCTGATTATTTTTCCTGCTCACCTGGGCCATGTGAATGCACAGAGAGCAGGGGGATGTGGCACAGGTGTGGCAGTGATCTGCTAGGAGTGGGGAGGGACAGGACTGTGCCTTTCCAAAGCAGCTTTTCATGGTGCTGGATCATGGATCAGATATTACCTAGGTCTCTTGGTCATGTTTATTAAAGTGGATATGGATATCTATGTGAAAAGCCAGACACATTTGTTATTGAAGGCAAAAAACATATTTATCAGTGCCAGGTGCTGCCTGATCAGCACATTGTCTCCGGAAGAGCTAAGAAACTCCAAAGACCATGACCAAAACAGGGAAGAAAACTGACAAAAATTGGTTAAAAATAGGCTACAAAAGTTTCCTTCCATTCTTTCCCCAAGCCAGACACAAGAGACCTGCCCACCTCTGACTGCCTTTCATCCCATTTCCAGATGTGCAGCCCCAGCTGTGGGAGCAGCACAGGGCCTGCTCCTCCACGGGTGCAGGTGACACTGCATCCCATGGGACAGCTCACAGCATGGAAAAATTGTTTCCCTCCACACCACACTTGCAGTACTGATCCTGCAGGAAAATATTTGAAATCTTGGGTAAAAACAACATTTTCTTTCCCAGTTTTGATTCACAGGTTTCATTTCTCAGGACAGGGCTTTGAAAAGCTTTTTTTTCCTACAAAACCACAATAAAAATTTGCCACTTGGACAAAATAAACAACCCTCTTACTTCTGCACCTCACACACCATTACAACCCAGGGTTACAACAATCACATCCCAAACTATTAGAAATTTCTTCAACCCTGTATCCCCTTGGGGCTCTTTTCATGCGAGCCCTTTGTGTGCTTAGGTACAGCAGCTGAAACAGCTGAAATCACTCAGACCACAGAGAATAATATTTTTATTTTAATCTTTCAAAAGGTCAGTAAAGCCGAACAGGAGTAAATTGCATTGCTAAAAATGCATTGTTTGTCAACACAGCACACCTCCCCAACAGCTGCTTTCCTCAGTTTTGCTGTCTATTCAGTGCAAGAATTTTGCTGGATGGGACATAATAGGTTTGTTTTTATTTAGACTATATTTCAGAATTCGTGGGAAGCAATAGTACCTCTTTTGAAAAGGAGATTTCTCCCCTCCTTCAATAATACATAAATATTTCTATTTACCATAATTGTAGTAAAATACTTGATTCCTGTCCTGCCTCACCACCAAATAACAGCCCCAAGCAAATGACTACTATGAGAAAATCTCTGCAATCAAAACAGAATAGACTGGGAGCCAGTTTCAGTCTGCTCTTAAATACCTGAGCAGCAGCAGAGAGACTGGACATCCAAATCCTTATTTTGCAGGAGATGCCTTCACTGCAAACACAGCACAGGTTTTGGCATAAGAGCCCTCAAAGGCTGCAGGGCACAAAAACAGCACCTGTGCCTGCTCCCCTTCCCCCTCCACCTTCTAGCCCTCCTTTCCCATGGAGCCTGGGAATGAGATAATCTCAGTTTAGCTGGCTGAGCTGGCAGGACACTATCCCTGGCAAAATCCAAACCAGCTTCCTGCTAGAACAGAACTGGAGCAATTTCTGGAGCTGCAGGCAAGGGCCAGCAGCAGCTGGACCAGCCGTGTCAGGTCAGCTCCTGTCAGAGGCACCAAGCTGTCCCCAGGAGAGCAAAGGCACCTGCTTTCTGCCCAGTCCCACACACACAGCGTGCTGCAGCCCAGCCCCAAGTGACTTTCCATAATCCTGCACTGTTCTTAACTGGAGATAAAATAATGTAGCTACACTGCCTGGCAGAATAGCTCCTTCCCTTTCCTGTGCATAGCTGCAATGAAGAAAGCTTTAAAAATAGAATTATTGGTTTTGGTTTTTTTTTTATATTTGATATGAGACACTCCACTGCAAGCAATGTTTTGTCAGCTTATACTGAGTACGATGGCAACAAGGGCTTCTTCTGTCCTGGAGACTCAGCATAAAGCTATTAAATGTCATCAGTAATGAAAATCAGAGAACTTTTGTTTACCAGTTAAGATCAACACTTGTTAAGGGGGATGTTTCTGTACAAAAGCAGCTGTAAAGTTATGTTTTAAAGAAGGTTTTGTTTTGACAGATCTCTATCTGATGATATATTGTTATATATGAGCATTTCTAGGCTGTCTCACACAAATATACCTTGCCAGGGTATGCAGTAACTTAAACTTTTAAAGAAAACTAAGAAGTTATCTATACTGAAACCTAGAATCATAAAGTTTATAAGGTTTGTCTACATTCATGCAAAGCTGTACAAAAAAGTGCATAAAGAGATTTGAAAAAGGCCTTCAAAAGACCAAAGCTGACATGTGAATTTTGTCCTCAGATTTATACTGCCATTGCCATATAAATCAGCTGCAATAATGTGCATACAAATGCATTTGCTAATTAACAACTTCTTTTCCTCCCTAAGCTGCTCACTTAAAAGATGGCACACCCTTTAGACATGAGCAAATGAAGTGATTCATATTCCCATGGAAAAGTGTCTCTGCATTTGTTATGTCACACAAGTAGATCTGCTCTCCTGCAGTGCAGAAGAGTTTAAACCTCAGAAAAACAAAGAATTCTTCTGTGAGCATTTTACTCATCAGCTACCATGCTACCTGAAAAATGAATCAATGACTATTGAACCAGTATTTTAGATTTTTCTGGACAATGCAGGTTCTCATAATAACTACAGCAGCAATGTCTGTGTGTCTGATGTGTTGAGCTCAGATCCCCCAGGACAGGGCATGCAACAATTTAAGGACAATTCAACCTGAGCACTTGGACCTGCTGGGAGAAGCATCGGGACATCCCACAGAACTCCAGGAGGGATGACAGCTCAATAGCCTCACCTTCAGTCCCAGCAAGGACTTTTTCCTCCCATCCCAGTGGCAACTAGTGCAGCTCCAGAACTCCTACCTACTTTTTAAATTAATAATATCATCCAACAAAATTTTGCCAAGATAAATTTCCAGTACCCCAGGTCTCAGCATGAGAAAGCAATACTTCATTCACATGTGCCTATGTGCTTTTTTGTTGTTGTTGTTGTTTTTAATAGTGTTTGTGAGCATATTTGGTTTCTACAGTGCATTTGAAGAGACATGCATATTTCAGGCTACATAAGTGGCTAAACTAGTGATAAGCAAGGCCAAATGGAGTATCTAATTAGCACCTGAGGAATATATTTGGTTTCTATAGTGCATTTGAAGAGATGCATATTTCAGGCTAAATAAGTGGCTAAACTAGTGATAAGCAAGGCCAAATGGAGTATCTAATTAGCACCTGAGGAAGTGAAGCTTTCTCATTTAAGATATAAAATTGAAAGGAACATTTAAAAATGGATCTTTTCTTAGCTAGAAATATTTTTATGACATTCTATATTTTGTATTACACACTAGCAATTTACATTGTCATCAAAGATGTGTGTAGACTGTCTAGATAAAAGTCCTTTTCTGTGCAGGTATTTATTCTGTGCAGTAAATTAACTTAATCTACTTGTCAGTTGCTTTGCATTACAGAATAAATGCTTTTATAACAGGAGAAATGTTTGTGGTGGGGGCGGTTGTATATTTGTTCTCTAATGTTTTTAGTGCTTGAGAGAATGTGACTTGAAGACTAACATTAAAACATCACTAATCTAATGCTCACGTAAATAACGCTCCATAAGTTGATGTTGTCACAAATATGTTCATATCCCTCTGGCTTTGTGAGAAACACCCCTTGCCATTTTCTGGTGCTGTTTCCTAACAAACAGCTCAGCAGTGAGCCAGGACAGCACCACGCCGATCAGGAGCTAAGGCACAGCAACTCCTTTACCACAGAACACAGTAATTGTGAGAAAATTGTCCAATTCTCATGGCAACAAGACTCTTACAACCACAACAAGGAAGTTCATCAGAGGAAAAGCAAAGTTTAGGGAAAGACTTTGCCTGGAAGGTTCGTCACGTGAGGGAAAGACCCTGTCCCACAGCAGTTCTCAGCAAGGGCAGCACCAATGCAGTGAAATTTGTATTTAAATTTGGTTTGCTGCACTGACAGGCTGCAGAAAGGGCTCATTGAAAGCTCTCCTTTGAAAGCTATCCTCATGTTCTCATTTTAATTTAAATAACAAATAGGCTCCAGATTTTTTTTTTTCATAATTCCTTATGACTGTAAAGTCAAAAGAAAAATATTGTAGTGGTTGTTTGTTTTTGGGGGGTTTTTTGGAGTTTTTATTAATTTTGCCAATTATTTCCACTTACTTATAATATTTTTTCTTATCTGTTGAGTAAAATAATAAGAGCTTCTTGAAAGATTTTTTTCCACTAGTGCTACAACACTTCAACATTTAATAATTTTAAAATCACAACTCACAATAGTTCACAGAATTACTTGAAATTAATAACACTACCTGCTGGTGAATTAGTGCTGTTAAATTAAAAACTGTGCCATGCCAGCCCTAGAAACCTGCCTCCTGCCTACATGGGAGCAGATAAGGAATTACTTCATTTAATCTAATTACAGTGCTGTAAAAGAAAAGAGAAATGAGCTCTAAATATTGCTAAAAATGCTCTAAGTCTCCATTCTCTGATAGATGGAGACATAGAGGAAACTGTGCTTTTATTATCTGAGATGTAACTGGCTTAGTCTCCCCCAGCCACTGTCCACTGCTGAGATGTATTCATCAGAAAACTGCACCTACACCATTCTCATGCTTTAGAATAAGGGGATTTTTGTTTGTTTATTTCATTTTTCATCATCATCATTATTCAGATGTTTATTTCATTTTAGTTACTACATCTATCCCCAGTGCATCAACTCGGGCACAGCTCCCAGACAGGGCTGTGAAAACAGGCTATCCAGCTTAACCTTTAGGTCCATTCTAGTTCTAGGTAGTTTTGCATGAAATTCTTCAATAAAGAATGACACTGGGAACTCTTTTTGCTAGTTTTTTGCCTTGTAGGTGAGCTGCATAACAAGGGGGACTGCCTGTTCCTCACAAGAGTCTCATAATTCATATCCCTTCTAGATTTTACTTTTTTTTAAATAAAAATGTTTCTACTTTATCCAATCTTCTTTCCCATTGCGACCTTCAGAGCTTTTTCTTTGCTTTTTTATTTTTTAATCTTCTCCTAAACGAAGCATCTTAAAATGCAAGTCTCCTATATGGCTGCCTGTGTGAGTCTAACTCAGGGTGCCAAAAGAGCAATAAAAAACAATTTTCAAAGTTCACTTTCCATACCTCTGATATCTTTCCACAGCACCTTTTCGGTGAATCATGGCAAACTACAGAATTCACCATTTGGTTCTACGGCTATTACAGATGAGCTGTACCGATTTTCCAAGCAACAGAATAGAAACTTTTTCCCTTTAAAATAATTGGAAAAGAAACATCAGTGGACTTGCACTGTCTTAGGAGACCCTGGCCCACAAATCCCACTGCAACACCTCGTGTGCAGCACACTTGCCAATTCCCAAGCTTTTTTCCCCTGGATCTGGGGTAAAGGACTCTTTGTCCAAGCTCCAGTGGCACGCACAGAGTATGGGCATTGAAGCTGCATCTCCTAAGTCAAAAGCTTAAAAAAAGTTGAGTATTTCTATAGTTTAGAGCTATACAAAAACAAGGCTATAAAAGGCACCTTGCTGATTTATTGCCATTTAATCTGGCCTATTTCTACTGAGAAAGAAATATAATTTCTCTGCAAATGTTTGTTCTTTATTTAGGAGCAAACATTCAAAGGAATGCTGGCTGAGCCTGACATACAGTTGCTATGCTATTTGCTTATCTACCAGCTACATCTTTTCTGGACCAAAACCACCTTTTCTAATGCATAGCACACAGGTAAAATTTTAATAAGCAGTCCTGTTATCTCCAATCAGTCCTCTCCTGTACCCGTCTTCTCTAATTCTGATATCTTCAAAGCTGATAAATGTGCCCAGGTCTTCCCCAAAGTATTGCTGTGATTTTGAGTCTCCCCACCAGGCATATTTGCATACCCATGCAGATCTGAGTGCTTTTTCTGCTTCCTTGCTCCCTTTTAGGGCTCCCTCACTCGCAGATTGCAGGCAATCTGCAGGGTTGTGTGCCAAGCATTCAATCTTGATAGACACCAATTTGGTGTAATATACACAGAGGGCACCCATCATGGCTTCTCCATATAAATTACATCTCCATTGTGTGGAGATAGAACATAAATCATTCATTCAAAAAGTCATAGGTGAATAACTGTCATTCTTGACAATAATATTTTCTTTGCTGAAAATTAAAAAATCCATGTTCATATGTCACCCCCACACAAAAGTTTACATTCAAGCCTAGATTGAAGTATTTATTTGGAAACGCACCAGTTTTTGATGTAAATTTAGTGCAGTAGAACATAAATTTGGTTTGTAAGTACTCTAGGTTTCACAGTTGATGTGTAAAGAAACTTGTGGTAGATGTGCATCACCAGGAGAAAGGCAGAAGGCACCACTGGTTTTAGCTGCATGAACATATATGAAGATGGTTAAATTTGGCTTAGAGATCCAAAACTATTATCCTTGCAAGACATTGATTAGGTCTAAAATTCTTAAGCTATAAGTTCCATTTAACACTGATACAGGTTTCCAGCTCCAAGTATTTTTTCACATTCACCTTCTACCAAAAAGATCACTTCAGACAGTACATTCTAAACAAGAGGCTTATTTTTCCTTTAGCAAAATCAAAAAAGAGCAAAACTCTAAACCTTTGCACATAAATAAGCTTCACTAAATCATCTCATTACTGAGGAACCACACCAACATCCATTACAATTATTAGATCAGACTAACGTTGAAAATGTAAATGTGGCATCCTAGTGATGTAATCTAATATTACTGCTTGCATTCCTCCTCTCATGCCCCTCAAACTCTCCTAAAATGCCATTTCACATGTAAAGTTTTAATATTACAGAAGTGCCTGTTTGATCTAATTTCCAGAATCAAAAAATTACTTACTGTTCTCACTGCTTAATATGCTTCCCCAAAGAATAAAAATAAATTTAATTCAAAAACAGCTATAAAAAGCATTGTCAGATTTTTTTTTCCTCTTTTATTAGCATTTTCCATTAAAGACATGCCTGGTCTCCAGTTTTACAAGAGCTGTGTGCCACTCCACTGAGCCCACATCCTGCAGCAGCGCACGCTGTTCGTGACTTAAGCACCTCTTCTTTATTTCTAGAGCCATCAACAATTATTAAACTCTGTGAGAATAAATCTCCTCATTAGCATGAAGATTAGAACATCTCAGGTGCAGAAAAATGTCAGCTGCTTGTCAGGAGTCATTTTGAGTGTGCTCTCTTGACCCATTCCCAATTTAAAAGCCTGTTCCTGTGGAACAGGACAGATAATGAATGCAGCATGAAAACAGCCAGCAAATGAGCAATACAAGAAATTTGTCTTTCTAATTGAAAGAGCATAAGCTAAAATTATAGTACATTAACTAACTATCCAAAGTGCTAGAAATGCCATGAAAAATAAATAACTTCATCTTGGAGGGTCTTCCTCAGAGGAACAGGGGACAGCACTGCAGGATAAGCCAGAGGAAAAGCAGCAGGGTGAGCTAAGGTCACTCTGTTTCTAAATGAGAAGGATAGAAAGGATGCTAATTTGGTTTGATTTGTTTTAAGCCTTCCTGAATCATCACATAGATAAAATCTTAATGATTCTTTCATTCAAATAGACTTAGAAGTATCACTTTTAATTCCGAGTCTTCTATAAAAGAATTCTGCCACATTGCACAGTCCTGAGGACAAAACCACCTGGAATTGTATAAAGGGATCTACTGGCTTTGGTTTTATTTCTAAACTTCAGGAAGACATAAAAGTTAGGAATCAAAGTAGTGTATTTCAACAGAACTTTAGTGATTGCAAATCTACTAATGAAGGCAGAATGCAAACATATTTAATCTGATAGTGCTGCACAAGTTACTGTAGCAAGGCAATCTGTAGGATTTGGTGACTATGATACTGTTCTACAGGACTTCCTTGGAATAACTATGCTGCCATAAAAATGAATGGCAATAACACTTAAGCATACTTTTGAGATAAAACTTTAAAAACATTGGTTGCATCACATTTATTTATTGTTTAGGCTTTTCCTTCTTAAAACATCAGTCTATAAACAACTGTGTCTGATACTGATTCCCTTACTGATCTAGTAAGGGAATAAACCATGTCACATGTACCTTTTGTAATGTCATAACTACACAGGGAAAACATTATTAGAATGACTTCATGAAGTGATTTGTGGATTACCATGCTGCCATAAAAATGAATGGCAATAATAGCACTTAAGCATACTTTTGAGATAAAACCTAAATAAAAACATTGGTTCCATCACATTTATTTTATGTTTAGGCTTTTCTTTCTTAAAACATCAGTCTATAAACAACTGTGTCTGATACTGATTCCCTTACTGATCTAGTAAGGGAATAAACCATGTCACATGTACCTTTTGTAATGTCATAACTACACAGGGAAAACATTATTAGAATGACTTCATGAAGTGATTTGTGGAGAATATTTTGGCTAGGACTGCACTGGGGTCACAACAGTGGTAGGAAGGTACTGCTGTCAAAAAGACATGCTAAACAACCACCATTTTTAAAGTCTTCTGTTTCACCAATTTTAAAAGTGGGTGGGTCGCTGTTCTCTGACAAAGCTTACAAGGGAGCCTCCTCATTCTGCCCTTAGGGACAACCCTTCACTCTTGTCTTTTCAGATTTTAAATACATTTGCATTTTACATTGTTGACATTCACTTTCTGAAATAGCTTCCCAGGAGTTTGAGCACTGCTTTCACAGGACAGTGATATGTGAAAGGAGGATATGTTTTCCTTATGTGCTCATACCAGCTCCTTATATAACTGAAGAAATGCTTTTGTTCAATCCTAGAATAATGCTTATGTTGAATATAATTATTTTTATTTTGAAGCTGCCAGCAGGCCTGTAAAATCATTCATCCACACAGCAGCAGTGCTTCAGTGCCTTACCTCTTCCCTGCCTCATTCATCTTCTGTGAGGCTGATAAACATGTCTGCTCTCAAAGATATTATCAGACACTGCCTAAAACACCCCAGGATTCAGTCCAAACACAAAACACCAGGCAAAAAAAAAAAGTTCTGAGAAATCAATTAAAAAATGCCACTTTAGCTGACATTGTGAGCAGATTCAGCTGCAACAACACTGGAAAGAGAATTATGTCAAACCAGATACAGCTGCAACAACACTGGAAAGAGAATTATGTCAAACTCTCCTGACAGCTCTGACAAGACTGCCCAGGAGGAAGCAGCTTTTTAAAACTTCTTAAATAGTGCAATAACTCCCTTCTTTGACTACAGCATCTCAGAGGGATTCACCAGGTTAGACAAGCTCAGAAGTTCTGCCACCCTTTCTGAAACACAGCTCCTGTTCATCCCTTTCTGGAGCTCTGACTTCACTGTTAACATCCCAAAGGCAGAGCACAAAGAGCCTTCCTTTAACTTGAAGATGCTTCCCTTTGCATCAGTTCTGCCTCGAAGGCCACGTGATTTTGTAAGGAATGTCTGCCTGCACATCTGACCCCCACTGCAATCATATTCATTGTCAAGCCTCCCTGATACAACTGCAGGAGTATCACAAAGGATAACAAAATTAAATGTGATTGAAGAGGTTGCACTGATGTGCAGAAATCAACATGTACCCCCTTCAAAGCTGTCCTGCATTTGGTGCTACCTTACCTAAAGAAATAGTAGGACTCTTTGCCCTAACACTTGAAAATTGGAAAAATATTAACCAAGACTTCTAATCAGAGATAGAATTGCTAAAACTTCATCCCTCCCAGGAAAGTCATCGTGCCCCCTTGAAATAGGAACACAAAGCTGTCCTGCATTTGGTGCTACCTTACCTAAAGAAATAGTAGGACTCTTTGCCTTAACACTTGAAAATTGTAAAAATATTAACAACTACTTATAATCAGAGATGGAATTGCTAAAACTTCATCCCTCCCAGGAAAGTCATTATTTTCTGAAAGCTCTGAGAACACTAGTTAGATTTTTATCTTTTTATCTGGTCCTTCTTTCAGCTCGAATGCTAGCTCCTCACAAGAGTAGGACTAGGGGCTTGTGTGTAACTTCCAGAGCTTCTGCTGCTATTTTAGTAAAATCAGTGTTATCCCATCTAAAATACTATTTTTGAGTGCTTAATTGGGACCTCTGCTTTTGAGATTGCAGTTTTACATCATTGCATCTAAAGACATTCCAGATGAAATCCAAACTCTCCTGCCAGCAGCTGTATAAGGTGTGTGCCAGTATTTTTATGTGAAAAAAAATGTTACACATATTGCTACCTCACTCTGCTGAAAATACTGAACAGAGGCCTCTCTCCTATTATTTGTTGTTTATTGACAATGCCATTACACAGTCTTTTTTTTTTCTGTAAATCCTCCTTTACATTCTTTGAAACTACACACAGCTTTTGTACCCAGTCAAAAACAATAAATCTGCCTCCCCTGCAGTGAAGCACAATCCTGTCAAGCTGAGTTTAAGAGCTGCAGAGAGCACTGCCTGGCCCAAGCCCACCTCCCCAGATAGTACAGGAACACATGATATTAATGCCATCCAAAGAGAGAGGACTTCATTTCACTGAGATGATGCTTGATTTCCTTCAGTCACATTTAAAATTACCTGCATTTTATCTTTAAGTTGAGCACTTTTCTTTGCATTAACTCATTTTAGAGTTACTAGTACTTGTTTCAGGAAAACAATTTCAGATCCCTCAAAAGGAACAGCTAATTTTTATTATATTTTCCATTAACCATAAGTCTTTTGGTAGCACACTATATGTACATATTCAGTGGGGGAAACATTAAAATGGAAAACATTAATTCAACAAGCATGATGTTATATTATAGAACATTAGTAAATGAAAAAAATCCCAAGGAAATAATGGGAAACCAATTGCTAATAATTACAATACTCACACCACAGCACCATTAAGCAGAAATATATCAATAAGAAACTGCAACATAACTATTCATTTTTGAAATACACTCAGTGTTTTAATGCTATAGTGAGCATATAGCAATTATCTTAGCAGTTAAGGTGAATTTCAGCTATCGAATATCCCTTAGTCAAAAATTGTCATTGGATCCATTTTAAAGTAAACACAATTAATATGACACCTAAACTTCCTGTTGTAGAGTTGCTAGGAGAGCTCCATACATGTTCCTTTTAGATAATACAGGCAGTTTTGAATTAATAACTCAGCCATTTCACAAAGGTCAGCACTCTACATTTACAGAATGCATTAGATTCAATCATGCTGGAACTATATAATTACAGGTGATTTTACAGTTGTTTGTTTCATTTCTCAGACCACGATGGCACTCAGAGTAATGTAATTATTCACCTAATTATATAACATGGTTGTAATAAAGCATTTGGACTGCTCAGCAATGACAGCTGAGAAGGTAGTTCAAACATGTGATGTATGTACAGCTTTAAAATTACCCTACAATGAAAGAAAATCTTTCAAGTTAAAAAGGTATCCACATCTTAATCATGAGATATTTGACAAAGGCATAATAGCACAATTGGATTAAGTAAAAGCCCAAACCAGAATTGTCCATTTTGAAATAGTTTGGGGATGCAATTTTCATCTTCCTGTGATGATCCTGATTTAGGGACTGACTCATCACAGCCCAGCCCCAGACAGGGCAGAACTCTTCCAAGATACAGGAAAGATTTGAACAGAATAAAGGTCTACAAAGGTTCAGCATGGAGGGTTCTGAACTGTGCTGTACAGTTATTTTCATCTGGCGTCCCACAATTCCATTTCTCAGCTCTGTTGAGAAAGATGTTAAACTGGGCAGAACGCCACTGCAATGTGACTATGCTGCTTATACTCTGTGCTAACTCATTTATTGCAATTTATTTATCCTTTAGACAGCCCCACAGAGCCTGCAGGAACAGGGTCTCTTGTTGGAGAGCATGCTTCTCTTTCCACTTAGTAGGAAGAAAGGTTCCTGGTCACACCAAAGGTTTTATTCAAAGCTCTAATGGATGTGAGCACTCTGATTCACACAACTACACAAGCAGGTCATATTAATTAGATTTACCTGATCAAAGCAGCCTTCTGGGGAATGCCATAATGGTTAGCAGCCCTGTGCTTTCCTTTTGTTCCTGCCCTCAGTGCAGGATCTGCTGCTATGAACCACCCTTGTCTCAACACACCCTTCTGAAAGTACAGCACAACTACTAGATCCAACTGCAATTCTGTGTTTGCTTTCTGTCTTTAGAGATGAGGTATAACAAACCACAGAGCAAGGCTTGATACTTGGAGAGGCTTCAGTACCAGTGTTTGTCCTTGATATACTTGACTCTTTCTGAGAGAAGAAAACAAGGAAAATCTTTCCAGATGCTTTCTGTTTGCTGACCCATCTTCCCCCTCCTCACAAGTCAGCACACATCACACTAACAAGGAACCAGAAGCTGCAGCTTTGTGCACTGCCCAGGCCTTCGGGTGGGTTGGTCAGGACAGTGTGAACAGGGTATAGAGCTCACGTGGTTACTTCATGCATCCCAAAAGTTACTCAGCATTTTTAACACTGTTAAATTGCAATATCAGGTCCCTGTAGATGGCCTCAGCAGACTGAAAGCAGTTCACTGCTGTGCTCAGATTGAAGTTGACCCCACTGGTTTGTCTCCACATGCTATTTCCCTACCCTGCCTACTGCCTGCATTTTGTTTCCTGCATTTATTTGCTTAATATAAGAAGAGGATGCACACATCTTTTCTGCTAGTTCTTACCAGAAGGGACTATTTTGAAATTTTCATTGATCACAAGGCAAAGAAAACTCCCCTCAGCCTTCTCAGCTGCCCCTCTTCACAAAGTTTCCTTTTGTACTGCTGCTACTGCAAGTCAGGCGTGTAACTGGAGCCCAGTGAAGATTGGAAACCCTTCAGGGCAGCATCCTAAAAGAGCACAGCTCAAGGAATCTTCACCAGGAAGAATGGAAGCCCTTCAGGGCAGCATCCCAAGGCAGCACAGCTCACAGGACCCTTTCACCACCAATGGGAGCAGCCAGACAGCTCCCAATGAGCTCAGGAGAGCAGGATGGGAGCAGGGTTAAGGTACAAGGAATTTCACCTGGCAAGGGCAGCAATAGAGAAAAGAGTAGAACACCACAAGCAGTGCTCTGCAAATTCAATGTTATCTCTGAAGCCTAAGCTTTGGGAACATCACCTGACATTAGGAAAGCATTTTTCTGTCAGCAAACTCCAAAACACAAAGAATCACAATGATGTCTTGGGATTGACACAAATTTCCTTCCTCACAAAACTGTTTGGTTTGTCAGGGTAAGAAAGTGTAAGATTGTTGACCAATAGGTGAATTATCCTGCATGAAAAAAAAAAAAGCTGCTGGTTGGAAAAGTGAGATAAATTCAAATGAGACTTAATTCCTGGTAGAGCTCTAAGCTCTTGGATCCCCTCAAAAGAAAATATTTTGGCCAACAGTGATCTGGAAGCCAAAAGAACACACATTTGGAAGGGAGCACAACTGGCTGATCCTGTGCATGTGTCATTTCTTTCAAGAATTATTTAATTCCAAATCAAACTCTTACATTTTGGCTGTCTTTCAAATGCATGTTAAAAATGCCTGTAAAGGGCTAACACATAGTGGTTTTTCATTCTGAAAATCAACAGAACTGAGACATTTACAGCCTTATCTGTGAAAGGGAATTGGCAGCTGGGGAGAAGGATTTGAAACTTACTGCAGCATTTTCACAGAACGAAAAACCAGAGCTCCCACCTCTATACATGATTTCATAGGCTTGTCTCCATCTAAGCAGGAAAGGATTCCTTTCTAATTAAAAATATGTTCTGCATAATTGTGATAAATGGGAAATAAAGTGAGATTGAATGTGTTTAATCAAGTTAATAGTTCACAAGAGAAATAGAAAGCTTCATATCAAAATGATGGGCTTCAACTCCACATCAGCAATTTCTGATGGTGATAAAATGTTCTATCAAATAAAACAACTATTCAAATACTTAAGGAAAAAACCCCTACCTTTTAAAAGGCAATATCGAGCCCAAACTACCAAAGAATAGGAAAAACCTAGATGTTTTTTGCTACATGGGAACATTTCTGGCTGGACACATTTTCCAGCATTCTTTGGCCCCAGCTTGATCAAGGCAATACCTACTGAGCTCCAGCTCAGGCTGCATTGGAAAGAGATGAGCACAGGCTCCATATTCCCCAAAACATTGCTAGAGAGAGGTGATTTACAAGCAGAAAAAGAAAAATTGTGTACATGTGCACCTGTATAAACACAGTAAGGCCTTTAACAATAGTCCGATTTTGGAGGAAAGCAAAAAGATAGAAAATAAATTTTTCCTTCAAAAGTCTTCTTCAAAATGCAATAGAGATAGAAAATTTAAAAGAATAAGAAGTATTCCCTGACATTTTAGAGAAATTTACTTTTATCTAGAGCTGTAAACCACAAACATTCAACCAAAAACTGGAAAGGCAATCTAGATCCTATTCCCCCCTTTAGAACTGGGAAGAAACATGGGGGGGAAAAAAAAAGCAAGCAACTAAAAATGTGGCAGACATATTTCTAAACAGGCAAACAATACTTGCAGGACTCTCACAGGAGGGCAGGGGGAACACCTGCATAGGAGAAACTTGACCTTGAGTCTCCTGCATCCCAGATGACTGGTTTAATCTAAAACCTCTCTCTCTCTCATACATGCTTTAGTTAAATATGATTTTTTTTTTTTAACCTAGTCTTTGAAAACTGATTTCCCAAGTAAGAGATTTCCATTGGAAGTTTTCCAAGAAAGCTACACTAGAAATTGAACTGACATCCAGTTATTTATGCACACACACAGGAGCACAAGGGAACATCTTCCATAGCACCAAGAGGCTGAGCAGAACTTCCTGCACAGGTACAGGCTGCTCTGACCATTCTCTAAAGCACCTGGTGTGTGACAAACTGCTGTCAAGCCCAGATGTGACACTGGAACAGCAGCAAGCCACCAGGATTTCCAAAGCTGTCCTTGATCAAAAGAACCCACAAGCCTGACCCACCAAGTTGTTTTCCTGGGGTTCATTAATGCCAGATAAACAGGATTCAGGATTAGTCAAAATTATTTGTACCATTAGAGGAAACCTTAAAGAAAAGCTTAATTCAGGGAAAATAATAAGTTATCTTCTTGTGTGCCATGTTGGAAGGATAAATCATTGTCTCAGAGGCTAAAAGTCAGTCAGGCAATTTGAAAAGGAAACAGAAACCAAGAGATGCCTTCAGCACTGGTGTTTCAGTGTGGCTTAGAGCCCCTGAAGTGGGAGACAGCCCCATAGCTCCCACCCCTGCCTTTGGCCAGGATCCAGCCCCCTCAGGTGGGGACTCTCTTCCCAAGGAGACAAAGTCCATCCTGCACTAAGCAGTGACCCTGCTCCTCCTCCCCCTGATTTTCTCAGGTGTGCAAGCACCTGCCATCACAGCAGGGCTTTCAAGAAGGATCCTGCATCTGTTTCTGCTGGAGATTGTATTGATTTTTCAAATTTTTTTCATTAAAAATGCATTTATAATGGAAACTGCAATAAATCCATAAGCATGAAATACAGCTTGATACCATCATTTTTGCTAGTTTGAAATCCCCTATTTGTTACCTCTAAAAATAACACACTCCTGTAATATTTGCCAGAATTTATTTTGGTGGAAGGTTGTGCAGCTCAAATGGTAGGTCCATCTGGCTCCAGGTTTATTACTCCAGGACAACATTTTTAGTACAAATTTCATAGGGGAAAAGTGAAAAACACAGTGAATGATTGTTGTCCAGAAGGAACCAGCCCATCTGCTCTTCTCAGGGTGGCAATATGAGATCACTTGCATGTAGTGACATATGGACAAAGGGGACTAAGAAAAAGCAGCTTCTTAATCACCTTCCATGAAATAGAGATGCACATTAAAGTTGTAATGTTAAAACTTGGACTCTGGCACAGGCAAGATAAAACTGGTGGCAGCACTGAGATGAGGAATGTTCTACATTCCATGGTTGTCCTTGTCTTTTAGTCTACTAAGGCATCACTTCAGAAAAGACACTGGCATGTGTCTTCATCAAATATCAAGATTTTCACTTTTTTTTCACTTTGTTTCTACATACATATGTCCCTAAAAAAATTATATGTATATATATAGAGGCTATTTTGCTCATTAGAAAAACTAATTGGTTTTAGCTACTGCCTAGAGTGCTTTCTGGCTCACATGTATACTTACAGATCTAAAAAAAAACCAAACATCCATTGCAATTTCATCTGTGCTCAAGACAAAAAAGAAGACAGTAAACTAACACAAGATGGATGTTGTATTTATAAAAATAGTAAAGAAAAATACCCTTGACAAGAGAAATGGAACATAAACTGTATTTGCTGTTTAACTGGGATGTAATAGGTAGGTTAAAAGCCAAAATGGAATTTGCTTTGCATAACAGGAAATTTTCTTATCTGGAATTTAATTCACATTTCAACAATTCCCATTTCTAATATGCTCTAGGCACAGCAGAAAAGGTTTGAAAGTTTCCAACAGTATATTCCAAATAAGATGATCTCACTTCAGACTGGGAAATATAAGAATATTTTTCATTGCTGAATTACTTGCAGAAGTTATTTATAGAGATGTTTGAGATGTTGTCAGTCCTTCATGCTGGGGAGAAACCAAGTCTTATTCTCAAGATGAGTAACAAAAAATTTCTGTTAGGGATTTCCCTCTCAGCAGAAGCTGAGCATTCAATAATTTAAGACCAAGGAAAGCCATGCATGCTGCCAACATTACAAAAGGCAGGCTCCAGAACTTTTTCAGTTAATAGCAATCCTTTTAAAGACATGACACAAATTTCAAATACTTAAATACAAACAGTTGTGGAATCAAAGCCAGGTTGAACCCAAGGAAAAGGCAGCCCTAGCAGAAGAGCTCCCTCTGCACAGGAGGTTATCACAGAGCTGTGCAGAGCAGGACAGAAGAGCACCAAGGGCACATAGAAATTCACATTTAATTCAAATACACTGAGAGCCAGGGTCACACCTCCTACCCACACCCCCAGTCAGCCACAGGAGCCCCCCTGAGCTCATTTGTTGTTCAGCACCATCAGCACAGCTGTAAAGCCACAGTGGCCCAGAAATCCCCAAAAAAGACTGTTTGCTAAACAGTTTATAAGCACCTGGCAAATAGCAAGGTAATAAAGCAGCAATAAAGCTGCTGAAAACAGGCCATGTTGAGCTATTTTCGTTTCCTTGGCAGGGTGACTGGCCTGGCAGACACGGGACAGCAGCAGTTGTGATGTGTCCTGAATTCAAGAGGGTTTTCTGGCACTGCCTCAGGTGACAGTTTCCTAAGCAAGCTCATCAAACAGGGCACAGCTCCCAGAAAATTGTACTTTGAAAGTGTCATCAGTAGTTTGCTGTCAACTTGTAAGTCTTAAATTTGGTCTTGAAAAGGGTTCAGCCTCAGGCCCAACTACCTCCAACAGTTTATTTATAAAATTTCTTATTTATTTCTAAATAGCCTTTATTTCTTTATTGGCTAACATAATGAAATCTCAGCAACTAGAAAGGTCAAAATACTAGGAGTGGCTGCAAGAACTTTCAAGGACAAGCTCAGACTTCAAACTGATTTTGACAAATTGAAGGAAAAAAGTTCCAAAAGAGATGAGATAGATGAAGGCATGCTTAGGAAATAAAAGGTCTACACACAGATATTAAATGGAAAATTGTAATCCTGACCTGTTGTCATTGGATCACAGTGCCCAGCTGTGAAGAGTGCCTTCTAAAAGGCACAGATAGCTGAGCCCAGTTTTTGGCACAGGTTTTTAAACCACTTTCTTGGTGAGCTCGGAGAAGTGAAAGAGACATCAAGAGCTGGAAAACACCATTTCAAGAGCAGCTGAAGAAAAGCAGTTTTCTGTAAGAGATGCAAAATAGAATGCCATGTGGCCTTGCAAGACAAAATAAAAAAGTGTGCTAAGAAGACAGCAGTCAATAGTTTACCACTTTCACTTGAAGAATGCATTAATTAGCTCAATTTGGACAAAAGAGAATCACTTAAAACATCAGGAATGTGCCTACACAGGAGGAAATTAAAACAACACACTTCAGTTATTTACAGAGACTTGTGGAGTTCACCTCCGTTTTCTCCAAAGCCCCTTTCTATCACAAGCACCAGGGACCATTTAATTCCCATCACCCAAAGACCAAGGATGGATTAGATGATGCTCCTGCCTCTCCCTTTGCAGCAATTTCTGGGAAATGCAGTGCAAACTTTGGTACCATGACTGATACAACATGGAGGATACAAAGACAGTAAATACCAGAAATACATTAATTAACTCATGTTTCAACCTGCAGGCCTGTTTAGCTTGCTGAAGTGACCTGCAAAATGCATTTATAGTGTAAATTAATCTGGATTATATATGACAAACAATTAGCAAATAATGCCAGGGATTCATGGTGGGTTTTTAAGCCTGCTGCCAGTAATGAAGTGCAAGTATGAAGCCAGATTATTTTCTTCTAGGTTGTCATGGCCCCATCTGGAAACTTCCTTCTGTAGTGGTGTTTATCTTTCCTTCAGAGTAGTGGTGCTTATCTTTCCTTCAGACTGGTGAATGAAAACCAGCCAAGGAAAACCCCACATGGCCACTTTAGGGAATGCATGGATTAAATGATAAGCTTTGAGAGGAAAAGCTGCAAACAAGACAATGGGTTTGCACCTCTGTGATTGATGTAAAACCACTTCTAAAACAAATTGTGTGATCTGCAGCATAAGAACGGAGAGGAGGAGGAAAATCTGCACTAAAATCATAATGCCAAGAGACAATAGTCTGAAGAAACAGAGGTTTGCAATAGTCTGTCTGGTGATGTGGGCAGGCACTGAAGAGCACAGCAGAGTTTTGTTCCTCCAGCCTTTGTGGAGAGTGCTAAGAACAGGTAAGACCAGAGAGATACTGCTGCTTTAAGAACTCCCCAGCAAGGGGCTCTGCCTTGCTCAGCTCCTGCTCAGTTCCAAACTGGTCCTTTCCAACTCAAACTGCTTTGTGATTCCATGATCCTACTTCTGGAAGCAGGAGGACACACCAGGAAGGGAACCACAACATGCAGCAGATGCTGCTGAGAGCCCCACATTCAGACTGCACACATTTTAGGGCAGAAAAATCACAGAAGAAGGAGGGCAGAAGAATTACAGCCCAGCCCAAGCCACCAAGAGCACTGGGTGGGCTCCCAGAGTCCATCCCCCAGCTCTTTGACACTTAAAGAATCCAACGTGGGTTCTCCCAAGGACTCTGCTGTGAGAAATTGCAAAATCCACCCTCCTTATGAAGACATTTCCCTGATAGGCCTCTACATACAACACAGTGATCCAGCTCTATCTTAATCACCTTGGGAAAACAAAAACAACAATAAAAGAATGGCACTACTCGGTTACATTGACTACAATATTTGGGTAATTTCCTTTCATATTAAAAATCCTATTAAAGCACCTATTAAAACACAAATGGTGCAATAAAAGTTCTACAAGCTGTTTTTATTTTTAAAGCCCAACCACAAATCATAGAGTATTGCTACAGCTTAACAAAAACAGAGCATTGTTCTGCTTTGAAATTGATGAAGAGAGATTTGTCTCCTTCCTGCTGAGGAGCTCTGGAAGCTGGGGGGTGCCCTGGTAATGCACACAGCAAGAGGTGCTGACTCCAGCTCAGAATCCTCAATGCAGCTGGGACAAGAGGAGATGACTCTTATTCATGCTGTTTACATATCTCCTCAATGCATTGTCTTCTAAATACTCAAGAAGAAATCAGATAAAATTACTTTATCAATAAACTGGAAATACATGTAGAAGATTCCCCTTTTTTTTCGCCCTACAACTGACATGATACCAGTGAAATTAATTTCAAAAGGATGGAGAACTCAACAAGAGGGAAGAAAAACACACCTCTTACATTTTACTCTTGGTCAAAATAAAATTGGCTTACAAAAGTCTCCTGCTGTCCTTCATTTTACAATGTCTTGAATTCCTTTTCTTTGACTTTTAATGCCATGTCAGTACCTGATTAAATTTACACTGCACATCAGCCTGATGTCATGCTGAAAGCTGTCCCCCAGAAAGAGGCAGCATTACACAGAGGGGTCCTTTCAGTGATCTGAGTCAACCCAACAGATTAAAAAAAAATAAATTAACTCTTCTCAAAAAATGTCCTTTTTCTACCTTTAAATTTCAAAAGGAAAGTTTAAAAACCAACCCTGAGAAGATTGTCTTCACAAGGGATATAACTCCTGCAGGCAATTTGCATTACTTTCACTTGGGGAAAAGCTGGCTCAAACTCTGTGCAAAACTGTGTTTGGAGGTGTTGATCAATAAATAAAATACTGAGTCAACTTATTTCTGTCATTTGTTGACGATTTAAACAATCGAGTGGAAGTGGTTGTTTTGTTAAATTTTTACAGGAAATGCCTTTTTAACTCTCTCCCATCACAAAGTTGTTAATATTCCCAATATGTGGGGTATTGTTACCACTTATCAAAATAGTTTTAAGTAGATGCACAAGTCTTCAATTTGTAGAAATGAATTGACCTAAAATTTCCTCATAAATTTCCCCTGATACATACTCAGTGGGAAAAAATCCCCAAGCATTCTAAGATAAATTCCAGGTGAAAACCCCTAAGATTATTTTTTTCATGATAAGGGGAAAAGATTCTTTTTCTTTGACTATCTTTATCAAAGGAGAAATTTCTAAACAAGCTATAAATGATACATATTTCAGACAGAAAACTAAAATATGAAAATAGTGAAAAATACCTCCTGTTTTACAAGGCATGCACAAAATCATTAGTTATCTATTAACCATGGCAAACATGGGAAAAAGCAAGTGGATCTCTTTATAATTACAAAATTTATGTGAGAAAAAAAAGCCTAAACTGAACTTTTAAGATCTCTGCTTCTTTCAGAGTCACTCCAACTCCAGACTTTCCCACCAAATCCTTTTAGTAACTGCTGCCCTGAAGGCAACTTACAGCAGTTTGTGAAAGTGAATCATCCAGGTATTGAACAAACTGTCCTCAAGCCAAGATCCACCTCTTCCAATAAAAGTTCAAGCCTACCAGTTTGTTACTTTCTCAATATAACACTCAAAACCAAAAAATTTAAATTATTTAACTTGCTCTCTACAGACCATGTAAAGGATATACTTGAAAACACCTCTGAAGGATGCGGAAATCAGAAAAGATTTTCCAGGAACAGGATTTGACAGAAAATCCTAAACTCTTCCTTATACTTGACTTTTGATTTTTCATATCCCTTGATAGCAGTGTTCTGGACATGGTTTGACAATGTCCTAAATAACAATTTCACTGCGGCTTTTTTTTTTAAAGAGAAATCTGGACAAGTCTCCAGCAGTCTCTTCCCACCTAGAATTTCCTCTGGTTGCATCTAGGTTTCAGACCCAATACCTCTGGTCAATAAACAATGACTCATTTTGTACCCACACTGAACCAAAATCAAATTATTTTAGATTAAAGGGGAAAAATCCTAATATAGCAGGGTTCTGCAAGCAAACTCCACACCTGGCATTCATGTAAATACACCATAATAATAATAAAAAAAATCCTTCTTTAAAACTATTTTTTTTCTTTGTGAAAAGCTCTAATCAACACGCTAGGTTACTCTCTTAAAATTAAGCATTAGGGTAAATTGATTAAAGTATTCAGAGTTTATTTTACCAGGCAAATTTCCTGTATTACTTCATGCTTATTAAGCACTCTAACTTAAAAATAACAAGGCTAGATTGTGCCTATGAATCCATTATTGGATTCATGTCAGCAGGTGTGCTATAAACACCTTAAGCCTCACAGTGAATATTGCCAAAACAGCTCGAAAAGAGTTGAAAACAAATAATTTTTCTACTAAGGAAGTGTTTATTGTAAACCGGGATGGCTGCTACATAACAAAGGATTTTGATTCAGTTGTTTTTGCAATATTGTTTGTGTTTTCAGAAATGTCTGAAGGAGCTGGTCTGGTTCAGGCATGCCTTATTACCAATAGTCAGGTTTTACATATTTCATATTTTAGTTTTACGATCACATATCCAACTTGCACCAACATCTTCAGAAAATCAGGAGCTTTTACATGACCAGAAAAGGGAGAGGAACAACCCTGAGGAGAGAAAACCTTTGTTTTGCTTCTCTGCTTTAACCCAAACCCATACTCCTCACGTCAACTACGGAAAAGCAAGGTCTGACATCCCAGGAAAGAGTGATTTTACAGCAGTATCGCTGTTGCCATTGATCACTGAGGACATGCTCTCAAAGGTGTTTCAGTGGCAGAGCACACGAGCCCTGTCTGTGACAAACTGCGTACGTGCCCCAGTCGTGAGGGGTTCATCGATTTCTTTCAGACCTGAGCACCATGAATTGTGCTGGGAAAGGTCCTGCCAGCACACAGCTTGGTCACTGTCTGAAGTCTGGTTCAGCCCAGAAATACTCAGGCTGCAGCAGAGACTGACAGAATTTGCACCAAAGCACCCAAGGACACCGAGCTTGCCTGGCCACCAGCACCGCTGGTTCCTGGGGGACCTTCAGCTCAGGCACCAGTAAGCTCTCTGCCTGCACTTAAAAAAAAAAATATCTAGAATCCACTTCCAAGCCTTCTTCTCCAGGAACAGAAACAAAAATTCCCCAAAATTATTTGCACATAAATCTGCTGAGAGCAGCCAATTAAAAAATGAAATTAAAATTTTAAAATGCCTGGTGATTCCTTACTGCCATTTTCTCTTGCTCTGTAGCAGTCCATGAAAGTTTAAAAAAAAAAAAACAAAAAACAAAAAAACAAAAGCCAATTAAATGAGGCTTTTTACATGTCTGGTGATTTTTTACTGCCATTTTCTCTTGATCTGTAGCAGTCCATGACAGTTAAAAAAAAAAAATCCAAGGTTAAACCACAGAAAAGTAGCATTTTAAACAAGTTAATTAAAAGAGTTGCTTGGGGTTGTTTCTCACAATTAGATATTAAGTGCATTTACCCATTCAGAAGTCCAGACTACACTCAGCTGGGGAAGGAAAGATGCATTTTGCAGAACCTGGGAATGGTGGAAATGGGCTGACTTGGACTAGCACAAATCTTACACACAACCTGAACCTCAAATCAATTTTTTCCATTACAAGAGCTGAATCTCAAATATCTTACTTGGACCCTCAACATATGAGTAGTGATTTTTATACAAGATCGTTAAATTTATTATTAGACTATCATGTAAATACCTGTCTCAGGGTATTAACAAAAAAATCTGCAAAAGTTGAACAAAATCTTTTCCTTGTGTACACTTGCTGAAACAAAAGAAAGTATGCTTACAAGGCTATAAATACCTGTGCTTTGCAGAGTTCACTGTAGAGTTTCAATAATTACAGGATGGGAATGTAATGGGAAAAGTGTCTTTCCCGAAACAGATGGCAAAGTAATGTATTCTATACAGTTAGCACATTCAAAAGCTCTCTGGGAATTAGTTCAAACAAACTTGGAAAACAAGAATGTAAGCACAGCCAGGGAGAAGAGTTATAACATTCCACTAATTTGGGAAAAAGGATTGATTGAATAAGAGATCTGGGTCAGGATTACCTACTGCAGAGACTAGAGAAAGTCAAAGAAATTAAAAACTCATGGAAAACTTTCCTAGCTCCTGTCCATAGCACACACACTGCTGTAAGAGGCAGGAAGGGCACAGATTTAGCAATTGGAGCCAGTGGTTTGATCTGAACTTTATCATCCTCCTCCCTTTGGTGAGGGCATTTTACAACAGGCTCAAGTAGAGGTATTTGTATTCTGATTGGCATTTGAAATCCATTTTGAGGCTGCCTGCAAGACTGAGATGCAAAAAGGGATTAATCTCGTCATAAACATTTTTTCATACATATTTATGTAACATGTGAAAAGCTGCTTCAAAGCTGCTCTGCTATATGTAGGCAAAAATGAATTTCCCTGCACAAAGATGAGAGAAAAATAATTTCACACCCATCTGTGACTAAGTCTACCATTTCCAGCACCATCACAATTATTCATTCACCAACTTGGTTTCTCCCTTTGCTTCTCTTCCTTCAGTGATGATGGTCTGCTAGAATCTGTGAGTGGTGTTTTCTGAGCCATGCTTTGAAATAAACTAAATTACCCAACTTTCAGCTTATTTAACAGCTAAACAACTAGAGGCTGAACTCTTCTCAAGCACAGTAATTCATCCTGAATTAACTGTTATTCAGGAGAGCAAAAGTTCAGAATGAAGATGATGTCCTCAAAAAGTGAAGAGTTGATTGAGAGGAGAAGGAAGGTTTGTATCTTTGCTTTTTTTTTTTTCCTTTCTAACTTTCCATTTGAGACATTCGGTAAGCACTGTTGCAACCTGATCTTTCAGCCTTCTATTTCTAACAGTTTGTATTTCTAGTTCAACTTCCCCATGTTCTCTTCTTTTTGCAGTTCCCTGCCAGCTACCACAGCAAATGCTCTTTTAACTCACAGAAGTCACTTATGTCTCTCCACTGGCAGCACTTTTCCTACTTGTTTTGAAAGCACATTCATGTCTGCATGCTTCAGCCTGAGAACAAGCAACTCAGTGTCAGATTTCTCTCTCATCTCCAAACCCAGAGATGCAAAAACCTATTTTTTTAATGAAAACTTTACCACCAAAAACATCCCAGAAGAACTATTTTACTGCTTTTGCCTTATGCTCAAAATCCTTTTTCTTGACAAGTTAAACATGTCATTTGAGTTGTGTACACAGCACATGTGATGTGTTCCCTTACTTCCAGAACTGTGTTAGAGCTGTAGCCAAACTAACATCTGTGAAGTAACTGTCTAGTTCAACAACTAGCTGGATTTCCTTTTATGAAAGAAAACTCAGAAATATGAGCAATTCTGCTCCAGGGACACTTTTGCAAGTTTTATGTTTCCTAAAGTAGTATGCCATGACTTACACACTGGTCTTTTTTTTTTTTAATTTTATTTTCCCCTTCCTCCTGTGACAGCTGTTGCACAATTACTCGTGTTCCTTTGTGATTTGTCCCCAAGCCTGAAGTCAAAATTAAGTTGTCAAAGGGTAGTGAATTTGACTTACCAGTTCAGCTCTGGGCAGAAAAGCTGCTCTGCCAGGCTTGACTTGCTATTAAACATTTGTGGCCAAGAGCCAAAAACCACGATTCTCTGGAAGTTAATTGGGAGGTTTTGTCTTTCCTCCCAACAAATTGCTCAGCAGCTCTTCCCCCACAGGGTCACTTAACAAGCAGGCTCAGCTCACCCAGAGAGGTGAGGTTTCATTTCCCTGTGCAGGAGCTGAGACTTTGGAAGGTGAGAATCACCCATTCCTGGCTAAGAGAAGCACTACAGCTTTGTGCTACCAGAAGCCCAGGGGTCACAGAAGTCTGTGGCGGATTGCTAACCCTACAGAGCAGATGACAGACTAGAAAACCACAGAAAACAGAAATATATATTATTTTTTTTTTTCCCTTTGCAGGGGCAAGCTTAGAACGTTTCCCCCTAGATTTTCAGGAAAATAAAAGTTAAAACCAGAACCAGAGCACAGCTGACAAATATGCTGTTTCATGAAGTTACTTCTTACCACTGTGACAAAAGTGGCTCTCCTTTCTTCCTGCCGGCCCTGGTCACACTGTCCTTGCCCTGGCAGTCACAGACACCTTTCAGCTCACTCAAACTCACTGCACTACTGCAAAGCCTGGCACAGGGAAGGTGTGTGCAAGTAAAAAGCCACAAGACACAGAGGGAGTCTAATCTCAAGCATCAAAAACATGTTAATTCAGCTTCAAAACCATCTGATACATATTTCCAGGCAGCCACTGTGAAGTTCTCAAAAACCCATTGGAAGACCAGCTCAGAGAGCCTCCAATGAAGAACTAACTAGTGAAACTGGCATTTGTCTCATGACAAGAAAAATTTCTAACTCAGTTTAAGATTTCTCTTAAAAGCTCCAAAGCCAAGGAAATATTTCCCCTTAATCAGTGCAAAATGGCTACTTAGTGTTTCCTCTGCAAGTTTGGCTAAAATCAAACAGACCCAACAGCAGCACCAACCACAGCAAGCTGTTTCAGTGTGTGCGTGGCAGTCCCAAACAGAGCACTGAAGATTTACAGAAAGCAGATGACTGAATTATCTCAGGCTTGCTGAAACCCCAAGTACAGTATTCAAAGCAACCCCCATGGCAGGGAGAAATGATGAGGTGGACTCCATTAATATCAGAAGGCTACTTAATTACTTAATTGTACATACATCTAAACTGAATCTGCCAAGCACTCACTCTGCACAGAACTGCACTCATCTGACTGTCCCGTGACGTCCAGACACACACACACTCTTGGCCCTGATAGGCAAAGGGAACAAAACACTATTACCCTGGGTAAACAATCTCCATATTGCATTCTACTTTGGCACAAACACAGGCACTCATCTGACTGTCCCGTGACTGTCCAGACACACACACACACTTGGCCCTGATAGGCAAAGGGAACAAAACACTATTACCCTGGGTAAACAATCTCCATATTGCATTCTACTTGGGCACAAACACAGGCACAGCAATAACAAAAACTGTGTTTTCCCTTTCTCAGATTCAGACAATGTGAATCTCAGACATTCTTGGGAAGAATTGTGCCTTGCTTTTCTCTGTGAAGGGAAACAACACCAAAGTTAAAAAAAAAAAATTCTATCCCTCTACCAGCCCCCAAGTCACTCAAGCGTTTTGGACCCCATCTTGCTTTGCAAGTTCCACTAACATGTGGCAGCACATTATCTTTGAGAAGAGATCTGCTCAGCAGGCCTTTCAAGTCTGCTTTTTTTTCTCTCTGAGATGGTGAAAAGTAGATTGATTTGCACTGATGCTTTGGCCAGTCCCTGCCTTCCCATTAGCTTCTTCACAGATTTTATGAAAGACATGAACTGCGGTGGCTGCCAGACTTTTATGACTTCATCTGCAACATTTACCATGTGCCTTTCCCAGTTTGAGCTCGTTTACTGCGGAGTCAGGCTGGGCCAGGGAAGGTGAAGGTTATTTTATGGCTGCACAGATGATTGCCTTGCCCTCTGTACTGGCAGTGATGTCCCCCTGTTTGCCACACAGCTCCCTGGAAGTCACTTCCCAGGGACTCCTGATGGCTTCCCGTGCTGTTCACACTCTGCCATCTGTGCCCCCACACCACTGCCACAAGGCTTGGGCCTTGTGGTGAGGTGGAGTGAGAAAGCCCCATTTCTGCATTTAATGACCCCTTTGTCTCTGTCTGCCTCCAAAGCCACGGTTTTTTGCACATTCTGGAGGCTTTCAGAGGGTGTGACACAGAGAGCAGCTCCTGTGTCCACAACAGACACTGCCCAAGTTAAAAACCTTTTGACCAGCACACACGAAGAAAGTGAACAAGAGGCCAGGATGTAAATGATGAAGGAAAACTTTCCCCAGAAGGGTCTAACATCACCAAACTGGCATTCTAGCAAAGATTGCTGTACAGAGAGGAGGGTAGCAGCACTTGAAGCAGAAGAGACACAGGTTACAAGGAGCCACAAGAATCAGTGAGACAGGAAGAATGCAGAGTCTAATTGAAGAATTTGGAAGGTTTGCACAGCTGCAAAGAAGAATTTACAAAGCATCCAAGACACAACCCAAAAGCTGCCTACAGAGTCACTGCATCAAGCCCCAGGGGCCATGCTTACTGTTACTGACCAAGAAAAAAAGATGAGGTGACTTTGGTACCCTCCACTCCCTTTTTACAGCTTAATATCCTACATTCAGCTGTGTTTCAGCTACAGCATTGCATGGAGGCCACAGCTCCTCTGGTATGATAATTAAACTGATTGTGATAGATCCCTCCTAATATCCCCACTGAGCTGTTTTTTCAGGGAAAGTGATTTTTTTTTCCAGAGAAATGAGCTGCAGGTCCCAAAGACATGTCCTAAAGGGCTCAACATTCTTTTGAAAATAAGTATGGCCTCCAGATTCCAAGTGGCACATTAAGCAAAAATGTGTTTAAATTTGTTAATTGTGCCCCACAGTCTGTAACCACTTGAGAGAATAGTGTTCTCCAGTACTTATTGAAGTCTGCATTGCTGCTCTTCTCTGAGAGTGATTATGAACTCATTTCCTCCAAACTGTTGTCCATGATCACCCTTTCCTTGTCACAAACTGCTCAGCCAAATCTGGCACACAAATGGAAATACATTAATCATTTACAGAGCACAATACTTTAATGCCAGAATAGTGTGTAGGCATGTTTATAAGAATTTTAGAGGTATACCAGAGAAAATGGAGTGTCATGTGCTGCATTATCTCCTACATCCATTCTCTTTAATTTGGATGAAAAAGTAGGTTTGATTCTAATATTACAGGTGCTACTAAAGGGAAAGGTGAGAAACACTGAGCACTTTCAGCTACTCTCAGAAAAAGTTCAAATGAAATAATCATGAAAGTGCATGAACAAAGTATTTTCTGATGCACCATCTTTCCTCCTTTCAAGTATATTCTGCTGCTTCCCTCACCTGCTGCGTGGGTTGCCCTTGGTCACACCACATTTTCACCTCAACTGTTTTATTTTATGATTCCTTTAAAAAATACACAGCAACTTAGAGGAGGTGGGTGGTGACTGAGAGCAGGCTACAGCTGCTTGACCAAATACTGCCTTTATGATTGAGATTTGTACAACTGCTGTGTAAAAGTATAAGCTAACAAAACATCCACATGGTCATGAGCAAAGGGGACGTGAGCAGCTTTTTGGTGAGGGTGATCTCTATAAGACACTTACATGAAAAAAAATTATAATTAAACTGCTTTTTGCAGCAGTATTTCAGTATTGAGTTGCAGTCACACCCAGAGTTTTCTTGTCTCCCTGCAACAAAGCCCAGCACCTGGACCTGGGGAGCCTCAGTGAGTGAGAGAAATCTCAGCGAGTTCTGTGCACCTCAGTCCTCTGCTCTGAGCTCAGGGATCCTCCCTCTTGTTCTGCTCTAGCAGCTCCTCAGGTATCATCTCCTTCCACTGAAGGAATTTTGACCATCTTCCACTGTGATTGAGATTTGTACAACTGCTGTGTAAGAGTATAAGCTAACAAAAGATCCACATGGTCATGAGCAAAGGGGATGTGAGCAGATTTTTGGTGAGGGTGATCTCTATGAGACACATGAAAAAAAATTATAATCAAACTGCTTTTTGCAGCAGTATTTCAGTATTGAGTTGCAGTCATATCCAGAGTTTTCTTGTCTCCCTGCAACAAAGCCCAGCACCTGGACCTGGGGAGCCTCAGTGAGTGAGAGAAATCTCAGCGAGTTCTGTGCACCTCAGTCCTCTGCTCTGAGCTCAGGGATCCTCCCTCTTGTTCTGCTCTAGCAGCTCCTCAGGTATCATCTCCTTCCACTGAGGGAATTTTGACCATCTCCCACTTCTTTCTCACAACAACAAGCTACAGATATCACTCCCACAGCAAGCAAACCACAAACATTGGATTTTTAAAGTGTCTGCTTTTTTTCTTTAATTGTTGCATCAGAAAGTTTAACAAATCCGTAGATAAGCCAAGTGAACATCAGATTTTTCATATAGACGTTTTAATTTGTTATCTAGTAGGATGCTTCTTGTCTCACTTCCTTTCCCATCATTTCCATAAGAATGTTACTGTGTAACCTACAGATTCTAATTATTTTTTTCAGTTGAGGACAGTGAAGTAGAGGCAGTACCAGAGCATCTCTTTTTGCACATTTGGAAAACATGTGGAAATTAACTTTTAACACTGAAAAAAACCATTGCAGCTCCACCATAAATTCAATACTGCCATACCACTATTGAGGAATATGTACAATATTCTTGTATCTTTCTGCTGCCTTCTGTAAACAAACATTTCAGGACTGAGTGGGGAAGAACCATGAGCTTATCAAGAAATAGCAAACAACCATTTCCCCTGTCATGACTGAACATGTAATGCACATTAATCGTTTCCTCTGCAAGCATTCAGAATAAAAGACAGACAGGAACTGTTTTTCTCCTTTCTGAAAAGCAGCCTGCTAAGTGACACCTTGATGGGGAACTCTTTAAAGTTTTAACTAAGACGGCTTCATCCATGGAGCCAAGATAAGGAAGAAATCAATTTAAGAGCAAAAGTACAGCTTCACACCAGTGAAGAAGCACCTTTCAAATTAACTCACTCACGTTCTCCCACTGACCATCCACCTCCTATTCTCATTTTCAGAAGAAATGAGACCAGAGGACAGCCTGTTACTCATGAACATTGCTGACAGTGCTGCAAGAGCACACAGGCAGCCCCAGCACCTGCCCAAGGTGGCAGAGGAGAGAAAGGTGACCACAGGTATGGAAAATGGTAAGGAAACACCAAAGCCTGCAGGACTTCCCAGCCTTTGCTCCCTGCTGAGCCTTCTGAGGACTTCAGTCTCCCCAAGGAATCTCCCCTAGCTTAAAGAGTGCCCCAGGCAAAAAGAGGGCTACCCAAATCCTTGATGCATTTTGCTTGGACCTTGTTGCATTCTAGTGCTGCTCTGAGCTGTTGCAGTACCTGTACCAGTATAAACCAGAGGAGTTAACTCATCTCAAAAGAAATCTAGACCTCACCCTTGTGGCTGTCAAAGGACATGCTTTTCACTAAAACCTGGATGATTTTTGCGGCCAAAATGTTGATTGGGTGTCTAACATAGGAATATCTTGCAATAATTGTTTTGATGCTATGCAGGTAATCTCCACATTTTTGGCAAAAGTGGCCTGCCATTGTCAGCAATTAGCTAAGAGAAGTATAATTTGAGAAAGCTAGAAAAACCTTTTTCATTGGCAATTTCCCTCACTCTGCAGAACGAGATTTGAACATTACAAATGAACATTTGAACATTTCATATGAAAGTACCAAGATTGTCTAACACAGGAATTGTGAATACAAAACTTGACCTAAAACAAAATGATCTGAAAGTCTAAACTATTGCTTCTGCTGAGGAGAACTAGGCTTTTCCCACAGCTTTCAATTCATGATGGACTTCTTTTTAGGATCATAGAGACTCTCCAAATTTCAATTCATGCATACTTTTCCTTTCAGTTATTTAATGATTTTCAGAGAAGACATGAACTAATGAGTTAAGTACACATATATTCTAACTTTTGTTCAAAGTCTGAGAGAACTAGGAAAAAAAATTGAAACTAAATAAAAGGTCCATTGCCAAATGTACATGGGGATCATTCCAGTACGCATTGCCTGAAAAAAAAACCCCTGAGCAAGTGATATTTTGAAGTCATGCTGCTTCCACAGTTGGAAAATATTTCAGAGCAAAATAAAAAGCTTACTTATACT
The DNA here is from genome assembly GCF_014805655.1 of Passer montanus. Lineage (NCBI taxonomy): Eukaryota > Metazoa > Chordata > Aves > Passeriformes > Passeridae > Passer > Passer montanus. The sequence continues at coordinate 119,080 of NW_024367406.1, forward strand.
ACTTTGCTCTGAAGTTTTACTGTGGAAATAAAAGAGCAAGTTCTTGCAGTTACTAATAAGTCCTTAAACTCATATATGAGCACTTAGCTAATTCTTGGATTCACACATAAAGAAAGGATAGTTTGAAGCTGTGAATTGTGAATGCTTTTTAATAAAACCACTCAGTGTTTCCTGAGACAAAATCCTAAATTGACTTGTTATGGTTTACCATAGTGTATATATGGCTGTTAAATTCATTACTACATTTGGTGCAGCTCCACTTACAGCAGCAGCAATTTAACACCCTGTAGTGGCAAACCTAAATAGAAAATGAAACTATACATTTGCTACAGCTCAAGCCCTGAAAATTATCTCTGTATACAACAACATAACATCTCTTTGAACAATAGGATCTAATTATTTCACAGGTATTAAGAACAGGTCAACTTCAGCAAGGTAGGAAAGAGAATGAGAGAAATAGCTCCAAGTGTGATAGATAAAGTACAAGGGCAAAATTATATGAAAAAAGTGACCCAGGAGATGGAAAGCCACAGCACACACACTGAAAGTCAGGAAAGGATAATATTACAGGGGGGGGAAAGAAAATACTTCAGGATTTTCAACCCAACACATGAGATAAAGCTCAAGGTCTGCAGCTGAAGCTTTTATCCAGCTTTAAAGAAATTACCAACGGGGAGGCAAAATGTTGCTATTTAGCTTGGTATGATTTCTAATGCAAAAACATAAATGACCTTTTTAACAATTGATCGAGAAATAAAACCAGCACATTTGCTCCCGGTAATACTTCCCTGGCATCCTACTATGATGTTTACAGTGATCTCCTTCAAGCTCTTCCAAATGGCTCTCAAAATGAGTCTAACAGATATCCTGGCAGGTTAATAGGACAGCTCTGCTCTCAGAGGCTCCTGCCAAACAGGTCATCCATGGATATTAACAGCTAGGAACAGTGCTATTAGATTAAATTGCATATTTACCAGAAACACATTCAACATCTTGCCCTTAGTATCAGGGTTTTCTCTTTTAAAGACAATTAGTTTGTAAACTATTTATGGGAACTCAGAGACTAAAGTCAAAGGGGTTGTTAGGCTGCCTGTGAGCTTGGCTTTTCCTGTGTTTTGTTCTGGGAATTTGATTAAGGACAATGACTAAAACTACAGGAACAAGAGACATTTTCCTTCACTGGCTCCATCTCCATAGTTTCAAGGAGAAAAGGCAGCATTACATTATCTCATTTGATGTCCTCTCAAACACAACCTAAAGAGCACTGGTCTGAATCTGAACCTTACATTCAAACAAAACAGATCATCTCCTGTTGCTCAGGGTGGAAATCATGGGAGAAATGACTCTGCTGTGCAGAAGCAGAGGGGGAGCACCCAGAAGAGCAAGAGCTGCAGTGATGCTCAGCCCAGCGTGTCTGTCAGAGCTCATCTTGAGTTTTGTCTGAATCAAGTGCCTTTCACACCATTTTAATTGAATGCCTGTTTCTGTTGAAACCACTTCATTCATTCAAAAAAAAAAAAAGCAAAGCTGAAAATAAAAATCAATATTTACTGGCCTGAAGACCTGCTGACTAATCAATATCAAACCAGCTTGTACCTAGCAATTATGAAGCATATTAATTATACAAAAAATAAAACACCCATTGAGTACTGAGACTGATATGCTTCTCCCAGATATCTTTTCCACTCAATACTGGAGAAAAGCCACTGGGGTAAAGGTGTGTGGGTAATTTTCCAGAGCCTCATCCTGCCCTGAGCTCAGTGTTACTCTTGCCTACACATCTCCACAGATTTCTGCAGGACAAGCAGCCTGCACATGGATTCAGGACAGTGACAGCCAGAATATATTTTGAAGATAGAATTTGCTGTCTAGTTCTATCTGGAGACCAGAAATTGTAGAGTTTTTAATCATAGGACATCTCCCTTTTTTCAATACATGACTGCATATGAGCAATGCATTTATTTTTTTCCTTCAGTGGCACTCATCCCTCCTCTGCAGGTGTGCTGCCAGGCAGAGAGGATGATTACAGGAAGGCTGAGATGAGGGAAAGCCTCCCCAATATTGCCAAGCTTTTCACATACCACCTCAGAATTAACAAGACTCAAAGTCATAATGAGGAAAAAAAATCTATATACTGTCTCCAGAAATAACCTGCCTATTTTCACACCTTAGATCTCACCATGACAATATTGAAGAAGAAATTGCATCAACCACCTGCCTATGTGCAGTTCAAAAAAATAACAGACTAATGGTGTAGTGCCCACAAATGCAAAGAGTTGATGCTTTGATTTCAGAAGTGCTTGCCTCTCCTTGCCCATCACAATGCAAAACATCACAAATAAAAAGCCTTTTTGCCCCCAAGAAAGAAACTTTAGGGAGAAAACCACTACAAAGCTGTCACTGTAATTTATTTAGAACAGCTAAGGAAAAGCTAGGTGGGAAAGACTGTGAATAATCTTGTTAAGAGCCTCTGGAAAAGTACTGGAAGATGCTCTTGTCTGCTTGAAAGAAAATTCTCATCAGGTGCAAGTTAACTTCCCAAAAAGTCAAGCTGAAAGCTTATCGGATTGGCAGCGGATTACCTCACTCACAGCCATGTAAGTCATTTAGTGACACTGTGTTGAAATAAGATAAGACTGGGAGTAATTAGATACTTATTTAACAGACAAAACAGCAGAAAACTGCACGGAATACAGACTTTGCACCATCTGCTGCAGGCCCTTTAAAGGTCGTCTGGATCACCTGAAGTGCACTTGTGCCTGGTAAGCTTAATTAAGAGCTCAGTGTAGAGTTTCACAAAGAAAGAAATCACTAATCCTCCAGTCAAAAACAGGCAAATACATATGTGTTTAGCTTAATGCTTTGCAAAGCTATTCTTGACCTGAGGATTTTACCTTATTATAATTGAGCAAAAGCTTGCTAGAAGATGCTGGTGTATTTTCTCAGTGCTCAGATAATTTTTTTTTCCCAACCATGTCAGGACTACAAGGTCTCTCAATATTGCTGGAAATAATTGCTTTAAGAAAAAAGTCGCTGATCTCTAATAACATTTCCTTGAACCCTGTAAAATCTGGACTGACTGACTTTATGCCAAAAGACAGCATATTTTTATTTTGTTTTCAATGCCATTTTAGCATCTCTTGCTAATTCAGTTGCCTCTGACCTCCAGCAGCCCTTCTTTCCTACACCAGGGACAGAATGCAGACTATCAAACCATAACAACAAAATGCTTCCTTCCACCTTGACAGCTTTGTAGCAAAGCACAGAAACATTTGCCAGCTTTGGGAAGCAGTCAAATTCTTACATTCAAAATGGAAATGAACTGTTTTTATCTGGCCAAGCCTGAAAAAAGTACCTATTCAGCCAGCTGTAGAGCCATGATTCTTGGACAGGAGAGGACAGAGCCAGGCTTGGTGTGGCTGTAGCACAGCTCGTGAGGTGCTTTGGCTCTGGACTGTGTGTTCTGCGCCTGTGAAACATGAGTGCAGCAACCCTGCTGGACCTCAGCTCCTCTGAAGGGAGATCAGAAATGTGTCCCTTTCCAGTGACATCTCTGTCTCAAAGTACAAGTGAAAAAAACCCCACCAAATCAAAATCCTAAACAGACACAAATCTGAACTTTGTGGAGCCAGCAGCAAATCTCCCACTGGTGGCAATGGTGAAAAGACATTAGAAAACATGGATGTTCTGGTGAGAGTGTTTTAATTCTACAGCACAAAATGGCATCATAGTCTTTCCTTATCATCCTTCTTTTCCAATTTATATTTTCACTGACACTGCCAATAGATGTGACTGTAGCTTCTACCAGTACCAGTGGCAGCCTTCCTGAAGTACCTCCCTGAAGTGCACCCCACTGGTAAATGAATTACTTATCAACTTTTCTAGTGAATATGGAGCTCAGGTCCTCATATTCCCTGTGAAATACCACATCAACCACTAATAGAAGGAAAAAAAAGTCCAGCTAAAACAAAGTGATTTTTCTATCAAAATAGTCCTGCTTCACTAAATTACTCAGTGATAGTTCAGGAATCACTTGGCAAAAAAAAACTTTGTTAAGTCATAGTTTTTCCAATATCTTTCCTTAGAATGGCAGAAGTGGTCAAGTACCCTTCAAACATAACTTTTAAAGATCATTGCATCAATTCATTGACATTTTAAGTCTATCTTTTCAAATTTATAGCACAGCAGTATTAAAGTATAAGACATTAAAAACAAAAGCAAGCTAAAGGTATCAGTGTGATATTTTTGGAAGACATGAAGATCCTTAACCCATTTAAATAGAACATCTAACATTATTCCTTTAGATCTTTCTTGACTTTAAAGCAAACATGAAGTTTTATTTGGGATTGAGCCCGATACAGCTCAAGATCTGTAGCTGGTAATTTAAGAGAAGCATTTTTCCTGTTGAAGTAGATAAGTGTTTTGTATGCAAAAGCAACACCCAACTCTGTGTGAAAGGGCAAAAAACTTTCCTTCACGATGCAAAACAGACAACGGCAAAAACTGACTGCAACAGCTGTAATGTGTCACAGAATCTATAATTAACACATTTAAATGACGTGGTACAGATCTGAGTGTGGCATGCCACTCTGGGAAAATGCTGCTTTCCTTGTGAGCACCTAACAGGAGAATACTGA